>NC_059434.1:53662792-53986720 GCF_021028975.2 Sphaerodactylus townsendi | reverse complement strand
GAAAAAATGTTGTTCCCAGAGTTTTGGGTAATAGGGTGGCCATATACAACTGGCAACTGGTGGGGATGGGTTATGGGGTTCTTACAACTGCAAATTGAGGCCTAGGCCTTATTACTGTTGGCATCCCTTTTGTAAGTGACATCATCACAACTCTGATGACATGCTCTGGTATTTGGACACCCCCCCCTCAAAAAAAATCCCCACCTTCTTTATGGTAGAAGCTGACAATCCTATTGGGAACCCATGAATGAGCTTTCAAGGATCTTATACTTCCTAGGCATGAGAAAGCCTAGGGAAGTCAGAGTTTAGGAGGGGAGGGACCTCAAGGGACCTCAACTGCCATACAGCCCACCTTCCAAAGCAACTATTTTCATCAGGAGAACTGATGTCTGTAGCCACATGAACATAACAAAAGTCATTCTAAATCATACCAAGACCTATCAGGCCCAGCAGTCTGTTCACACAGTGGCTAACAAGGTGCCTCTAGGAAGCCCACAAACATGACAACTGCAATAGCATTATTCTGTCTGTGTCCCACAGTATCTAATATAATTGGCATTCTCTTCTGATGCTGAAGATAATAGATAGGCATTGTGACTAGTATCCATTTTGACTTGTAGCCTATTTTGACTTGTAGCCTATCCTCCATGAACATTTCTACCCCCCTCATAAAGCCTTCCAATTTTGTAGCCATCAACACATCCAAGAGCAGCTAGTTCCAGAATTTAACTACGTATTTTGTGAAGAAATACTTCATTTTGTCTGTTTTGAATTCCTCACCCTTCAGCTTCGGCAGATCACCCTGTGTTCTAGTATCCTGAGAGGAAGAAAAACTTTTCCCTGACCTCTTTGTCAAAAATATACATAATTTTATAAACCTTTTTCAGGTCTCCCCTTTCCTGCCTTTTTTCTAAGCTAAATACCCATAAACATGTTAGCCATTCCTCATAGGGCAGTTGCTCTAGTCTCCAGCTCATTTTGGTTGCCCTTTTCTGCACCTTCTCAAGCTCTGCAATATCCTTTTTTAGGTGTGGTGACCAGATATGTATTCCAAGACTTCGAAGATCAGTAATAATTTTGGGAAAGCTCCAAACCTCACCTGGACGTTGGCAGCCCTTCCTAACTAAAAGGTCCAGATTTTAAAGTCCTACAACTACTCCGCTAATTTTATTCTGTTCCTTCTCCTTACCTGCTGGTGGAAATGGAGAGGTATCTATTAGTTCATCCTTCTCTTGCTTTTACAAGTTTGTTTTATGCTTTCATGCTTAGATCTAACTCACAGACTACTTTCCTACTGTAGGATCCTCTTGGATCAAAGCATAGCTCTGATTGTACACAATAACTGAACAAGCAGTGCATGGAAAGGATATGTGATTACTGGCTTTGTAGCTATATATTCTCCTCTGACACTTTCAGAATTCATTTTTTGTTTTTTTTTAATCTGTTTATATTTTTTATGTAATCTGGCTGAGAAAACACATCACAGATTCCCTCCTCCTTTCCTCATACTTTTTCACATGAAATATGCTCCCATTGCTTGACCTTGTTCTATAGTCTCATGGGAGCATAATTTTAATGGTATGTTCATTGCTTTATAGCTTCTGTCTCTGGTTATCTGACAGGCTTTCTGCCACCTTTCCTATCTTTGCAGCAGCCAGAATCTTTTTTAAAAAGCAAGTGCTTCATAAAGCAGCTGTTTAGACAATCATTTTGAACTCACAATATTCATGACAGCAATAGCATTAAAAGTGTATGCTGCTCACAGTATGCATCCTTCTCCTTATTGTGATCATTAACACAACAAAGCGATCAGCATGGTTTTATTCTGAACATATAGCTGTTTTAGCAGACAGATACTGCGACCAAATCACTCAGGATAGACACTTTCTATCAGTGAAACTGTAGAATTTTACAATAGCTCCTCATCAAATACAGCTAACAACCTGATCTCAACCTGGCTTAACAACCTGATCCCAGACTATAACTCTAGCCTCCAAGAACACATGATAGTGAAATATAGCACATGGAACCTATACCAACAACTAAATTGAAATGCAATTGTGCTGTAAAATGGAGGTAAAATCACACTAGCTATGATTGTGCTTATACTAATTCACTTGCATGAGGTCTTTACATGCATTCACAGAACTTTTTTTTCAGTTCTAAAAGGCTTTCTTTTCCTGAAATCATCCATTCCAATTATTTCAGTGAGACCTAAATAGTCGCATCTGTCACAAACTGATACAGATGGGTCAAACCAGTTCCTTTATTGGTCCCAGTAGTTGGGAGGATGGTAGCTTAAAAAGTAGCTTACAATAGTCCATAAAGTGAGATGATGTAGCTGCATACAGGATTTAACAAAGAATTGTAAGGATGGCAATCCTGCCTGGTTCTCTCCCAGCCAGCTGGCCTTGACGGAATGCCTCCAGCCGGGCGACGGGCCAGATTCGGCAGCTACAACCTTGGTGGACGGCTTATCTTGCTGTCCAGGATGAGCATTCCGTTCTCATGAGATGGGCCCGGATGGCCCAGGGAGGGGGGAGGACTCGGGTACGTTATAACCTGTAGTTTGGGCGGGAGGTCTCATTCCTGTCATGTCGTGTGTGTGTGTGCTTTCTAAGATGTCTGAATAAACGGACTTATATTCAAAAGCCTTTTATTTCTGCTCTTTGGAATTCCTTACATTATGACAGGAATCACATTTTAACCTTTACTATTACATCGAAGTGGATCTCTGGTGTTCCGACATGCAGAGATTGAGTACTCTTGACCATGTGGAAGGCACGATAGCCCCCATAGAGGGTTTCGAGCCTTCCCTTCCAGATTCCGAGGATCTAGGAGATGGAGATGGGCCGATTTCTCTGGTGACTCTCTCCAGACCTAGAGACAGTACAAGTTTGCCCTTGTTTCATTGGGATGAACAAGGTGGGTCCGATTACGTGGAGATGCACGAAACGTTTGGTGCATTATCCATGGATCGGGCGCCTGTCGACCGGTTCGTTTCTCTTCGGCAACGAGTGGATTACAAACCCCAAATGCAACCAGTCCCTGAGGAACTGGGACTGACAACCATCCATGCTGACACCCAGGAATCCATGGAAAGATTCCTAGACAAGTACTTTGATGATATTCCCAAGGAGCAGCAGTGGCACAGCACCGGGGCGCGTCCCAAAACTACGGCTGAGGCTGGAACAATGACGCGTGCCGGACCTTCACCACCTTGTTCATCCCGCGCCCAAAACCAGCCACAACACCAGCACCAAGTACTCGCAAGTCAACTCCTGCCGTCGCAACTGAAACCACGTCGGAACGTCGTCGCTGCTTGGGATTGTGCCTTTACTGCGGGGGCCCTGGCCACCTGGCTGCCAACTGCCCAAAGAAGCAAAAACCTCAACCTCCAACTACACGCACCGTGGCGGCCAAGCCTCCGCGTAAATCAGGTCCGTCACGCCTCTCAGAAGGGTGCGAGTCTAAAGCTACTATCGAGGAAGACTTCGAGGACGGAGATGTAGCGCTCTGCCTGTCAGCAGCACCTGATAGACATGATAACCCTACTCCGGATGTGGTGTGAGTGAAGGCAGTGCTCCCATTACCATTTGGGCTGACCGCTTAGCCAACCCTAAGTAAACATATCACAAGCATTCTGGCCTCGGCTTTGTGGACTCAGGCTGCTCCTCTACTGTCTCATGAGACCACAAGTGGCTGACAAAACTCGATTTAGACCGGAAGTCCCTTGGTGAAACCCATTCCCTTCACCCAAATGGATGGTAGCCCTCTAGGGTGGTGAGAAGGTCCGGCATGTTTTAAAACCCAGCCAGTATTTTCTCCGTTGGTGCCGACCATTAATGGGAGAAAAATAAAAGTTTCATCCTTGCTCCTGTTTGCCAAACACTCTATTGTGTTAGGCATGCCTTGAGTTGCTCCTACACGGTAGACCAACCCATCATATGGAAAGAACGGATCCTCCAATTCCACGGATCCTCCCCTGTGGGGATCACATGAAGCGGGGGAAAAAAGCCCAACTCTCACTGAGCGAACCAGCTCATGGGTCCCAAAGCTTTAACTGTATTGTCTCTGCCTCTGGTCCTGCGGAAATCCACTGCGATGACGTATCGAGATCTTTGTCTAGGGAGTGTTTCAAGAACTGAGGAGTGCGACCAATTGCCCCCCATAGGGTATACTGACTGTAAGAATTTTACTATCCTCGGAGCTCAGTTACCCAAAGCAGTAGAATCTATCGCATGAGTCCCACCGAAGAGGAAAGGGGAGCTCCCAAGCTTTCTTAGGAGATAAAGAAAACCTGGCTCCGTGGATTCATCACGAAAGAGCCACAAAACATACCCATGCCACCGGCCCTGTTCTATTTGTTAAGCAAAGAAGGGCGGTTCGTTAAGACTTTGTACTGATTATCGCTGGATTGAATGTCTGTGTCTGTATCCAACAAATATCCTTTGCCCTTAATTAAAGACCTCTTTGGATGCATTAGCGGGCAAAGGGCTTAGATCTTACTAAAATTAGACTTAAGAGAGGCTTATTACAGAGTCCATTAGATTGCGGAAGGCTAAAGGGAAACACTTGACAGCTTTTAATACAAAGTTTGGACAATATGAATATTTAATAATGCCATTCGGATTGTAGATGGAGCCCAGGAGCTTTCATGGCCCTTTATCAACAAAAGTTTTACAAGATCTGTTATACCCCAAAGGGGTGGTCGTTATATTTAGATGATGTTTTAATTTATCTCACAAAACATTGAGGAGCATGAAGAGGAAACTAGATGCGCAGAAGTCTTTACAAGCGCCTACTAAGATAACTCCCTCTTTGTCAAGTTGTCAAAATGTTGCTTCCATCGGCTCCTCCATAGATTATCTGGGGTATCCGGATCTCTCATGAGGGTTTGGAAATGGACCCAGCAAAAAATAGCCGCTGTAATTGAATGGCCTGCCCCACCAACAGTGAAGCTGAACTGCAATCCTTCCTAGGCTTTGCCAATTTCTATCGTGACTTTATTCCCCGATTTGCTGAGATCACCTTACCGCTCAATGATCTCCTATGTACCAAAGGCAAAGACTACGCCCAGGCTTCTAAACCCGGAGCTCCCTTCTCTGGTCTCTAGGAATGCCAGTCAGCATCTTCCAGCAGCTAAAAGCAACTTTACCACAGAGCCAATTTTAAGGCACCCAAACCCAGATCTTCCCTTCATCGATTGCATGTGGATGCTTCGGATAAAGCGCTAGGCGCTCGCCCTCTTGCAGAAAAAATAAGAGATAACAGAAATTGGTGCCGTGTGCTTTACTTGTCCAAAAAAAAAGTTTTCTGGGGCTGAACCTGAACTGGACTGTGGGAGATAAAGGAGATCATGGCTATCAAAGTGCTGCTTTGAGTGTTTGGCGCCATTGGCTAGAAAGGAGCCAAGCGCACCCTTTCCAAGTCTGGTGGGATCACAAGAATCTGGCTGCCCTGTCTACACCGCTCAAAATGTCTGCTAAACAATTACACGTTGGGCGATTTCTTCTCCAGGTTCTGCTCTTTCACAGTCCATTTCTTTCCTGGTAAGAGCAACAAACTGGCAGATGCACTCTCTGGCCTCCCGAGGGGAGGAACACATCGCCACTTCTGAGACATCCCACGCGACTGTTCTTACTCCCTCCCAGCTGGGATTAGCTGTCACCCGGATCACAAACAACCCAGCGGCTCCTCCCCTCACGGCCATCCCTTTAACATCGCGTCTCCCCCTTCCTCCAGGGGATTCAAGGAGGCCCGGGGCTCCGCTTGAGCTTTCGGCAGAGGAAGGAGATTCACAACTAGCGTTTGGAGGGGTGGTGTTTGGAAGCTTGAGGAGTGGTGTTGAGTGCGTCCCACTCACTCCTCTCCGGAGGCAGGTTCTTGAAGTATGTCATGATGCCCGTCCGGAGGCTGGAGGCATTTCGGATTTTTGAAAGCGTTGCATCTGGCCAGCCTTTAGACAGTTCTGGTGGCTCCATGCGCATAAAGACATTGAAACGATTATATCAAAGGGTGTCCCGATCTGTCCAGCGGAAGCCAAAGTCGATACCGGGAAAGCCGCATGGGTTATTAAAGCCCCTCCCGTTGCATCCTACGACCCTGGCAGGTGTCATTTCCATGGATTTTATAAACTGATTTGCCGAGGAAAAGCCCACGGGGAACACGGTTTTATGGGTGGTAGTGGATCTTTTTTTTCTAAACAAAGCGATTTTTATTCCTTGCACCACCATCCCGCTATCGGCACCCTAAATTGGCCGGTTGTTTATCCAACATGTCTATCGCCTACACTTCTCCCCGATAAGGTGGTATCCGACCCAGCTGATCCCCAATTAGGTGTCTAAGTTTTGGAAGGCGTTCCTGTGAGCTAAGTGTTGGGAACCAACACCCGGCGGCTGCGCTTGCGCCCCCTACCACACGCCTTCAAAGTGACGTGACCAATCAGAGCGGATCGAACAGAGCGTTAAGAGGAACAGTATTTACGCTTGTT
The DNA here is from genome assembly GCF_021028975.2 of Sphaerodactylus townsendi. Classification (NCBI taxonomy): domain Eukaryota; kingdom Metazoa; phylum Chordata; class Lepidosauria; order Squamata; family Sphaerodactylidae; genus Sphaerodactylus; species Sphaerodactylus townsendi. The sequence goes on along the minus strand of NC_059434.1, from coordinate 53,980,227 downwards.
ACACTAACTATCATCATCAGGACAATTGGTGTGATTTACTCCCTTTTGCAGAGTATGCGTATAACAATGCCATTCATAGCAGCACGCCAAAGCACCCACGTTCCTGAGATTGTTTCTGGTCGGTCCTTCCCACCCGTTGCCCCAGCTGCCTGCAGAGGTACCTCGCTGCAGCCTCCGGAATTCGAACAATGGATTTCTTTGCTAGCCGAGGGTTGGAAAACGGTGCAGTCTACCTTACAGCGAGGCCCAAGAATCACAAAAGGTTCCAGAAGCGGACAAAGCGTCGGCTCAGAGCTTCCCTCTGCTGGGGTTGAGGGCATGGGTCTACTTGTCCACTAAAACCTTAGAGGCGTGCACAAATATTCAAAACTTGGCAAAGAGATTTGTGCCGGGCCCTTTTAGGATTACAAAGGGTGATCGTAATGATGTTACTGCTTGTTTGGAACTGCTTCTTTCGTTAAGTAACATTCCCACCCATTGTCTTCCATTCCAGCTTACTCAAAGCGAGGCTCCCGTTTCAGATGCCTGGCACGACCCTCCGGAGCCACACCCGCCAGTTATAATTGATGGCCACAAGCACTATGTAGAAATAGATGCTATTCCTGGACTCCTGCTTTCTCCCGCAATCGCTCTACAATATCTAGTTTCATGGGTTGGCTATCCCTCTGGCCATAATCAATGGGTGTATACAGAAAATATTGATGCCCCCTCCCTCATTTCTGCTTTCCACAAAGCCTTTCCTAATAAACCAGGGGGGGGCTCTTAGAAGGGAGGCAGGAGTGTAAGGATGGCAATCCTGCCTGGTTCTCTCCCCAGCCAGCTGGCCTTGACCGGAATGCCTCCAGCCGAGGCTGAATAGCCGGGCCAGATTCGGCAGCTACAACCTTGGTGGATGGCTTATCTTGCTGTCCAGGATGAGCATTCCGTTCTCATGAGATGGGCCCGGATGGCCCAGGGAGGGGGGAGGACTCGGGTACGTTATAACCTGTAGTTTGGGCGGGAGGTCTCATTCCTGTCATGTCGTGTGTGTGTGTGCTTTCTAAGATGTCTGAATAAACGGACTTATATTCAAAAGCCTTTTATTTCTGCTCTTTGGAATTCCTTACAGAATAGGTTAAATTTGACATTACAGACATGATTTGTCCTATTAATTTCAGTGGGAAGGTTGAGCTCAACTCCCAGCATTTTCTCTCAATGAATGGGATTTAAAGTACTTTTGTTTGCCTGAATTATAGTATTTCAGCCTTCACTTTAGCCCAGGTAATTAATTTTTTCATAATGACAGCTGATCATTGGTGGATTCCGCAAAGGGCAAATATAATGGGTGTAAGGTGCAATTCATTGGGGGTGGGGGGTGGGGGTGGGGGCTGGGGGCTGGGGGCTGGGGAGAGATTTTACACAGGTCACATCCCCAAAACAAATGTGCACTGTTTTATTTTCCTCAACTCAGGATTTTTTGAAAATTGCTAAACCACAGATCCTTTTTGCAAAATCTTGGGTTGGCCCTTTTTTAAAAAAATTGCATGTTGCACATGCACAACTATTTAAGTTCAATCAATTGGTTTGTGGGATGATTGGCATGGCTGCGGAGGTTCATTTCTGCATGCCTGCATAGCTACACATCTGTTGCAGGAAATTACAAAAAGAGGGAGAGAAGCATCTCTGTGTGAAGATATGAAAGCAACCAATATTGTTTTCTTGGGCTCCAATCACAGCCAGCATGACACACATGTGAACAGGGAAAAGGAAAATGGGTTCCTTTATGATGGCTGCAACCTGTTATACATTTGGTGTGCAGAATTGACCATTGTTTGGGATATCTGAGCCTCTGTATAGATGCTATAGTGATTTGTGTTGGATCATTACATTTCTGTCGATTTTTTTGCTTCCTTATCCACTAGATGCAGCTAGAATGTAAAAACTAGCCTTTACTGGGTAAAATGGAACAATTGCAGAAAATTTTTATAATAAACTGTCACATAGCATTCCCATTCCTTTCTACTATTTCTGGTATGCTAAAGATCTTTTTGTTAGTCCGTATGTATGCTTGGATTTCAATCTACAGAATGGAATTCATTCTTTTTGCCATTAAATCATACTGCCACTCACAAAGTCTTTGACACTAAGAAATGGCCTTAATGGCTAGGGATGAATAAGTTCTACTGTGAATAAGTACTACTATGAATGCCTGTAGAATGGGGGTTTTTTATAGTTAGGGCTGCAGTCAAATATGTCAATTTCTTTGTCAATTTCAACAGAAAATAGTAAGGTGTAGGACATATAAATAATATTCTTAAAGGGTGTTATCAGGCTGTTATTTTTTTGCAAAAAGAAAGCTGTACCTGTTGCTTTAATTGGCTATTCTTTTAATTTTTTTTACATATCTGTAAAACAACAGTAACAAATGTACTAGTGATCAGCAACTGACTTTGGCTTTATCTTTTTTCAAGAGTTTAGACTCTTGTGCTGTACAACAGAATTTTGAAAACTAATGTATTCAATACTATATGCTATAGACTGTTTCAAAATATAGGCAATAATTGTACTAAACCAAGATTTTTTTAATGATGTTAACAATGACAAGTCATATATGTAATTTGTGTAATGAAGTTATGCACATCCTTCAATGGTAATTATCCTCCACTGCTAATTATTTACGTGCCCTCACAAGAAACATATCTTTTGAAACACAAGCTATGTTCATTTGTTAAACTGTAATTCTATAATATAAATTTCTTGGTAAAACAAAAATGTCCCTGTTTGCCAGCTAAACTAAGAGCGGCTCCTCCAATAGCAGATTAATAGTTGAATAAGTGGATCATTCTAAAAGAAAAAGAATAGCAGGGAAACATTAACTCTGGGAAGAGGGAGAGACTGTTTACATGACAGAAACCATTTCTATCCAAATGATTTCCTTTTCCTATTTTTGTTGTACAGTGAGAAATGTAAAGAATAGGTGAAAGGAAATTGAATATTCCTAATTTGAGTAGGAGGAACAACATCAAAAAAATACAATACATTTTAATTAATAAAAAAACTCTAGCAGATGCCTACCATCCCATGAACATTAAAAACTGTATTTTAGCTTTAAAATATCATCCCAGGTGGAATTTTTGATCAATGGGTTGGATGAAGTAAGGAGTCTAAAATGAATAAATGACAGAAAAGTCCCAAAAATTAAAATATTTTTCTGCCTGTACTTTTGACTCTGAACATATAGCTGTTTTAGCAGACCTGTGGCAAACTGAGCAATTTTCTTTGGGTTCCCTGATAACTAGAAATTTGTCATTGTCATGGCCTCTGTACAACCCCATGTGGAACTGCACTTGCACAGGTCCAACTGTGGAGCATTATGATAGCAACTTAAGAGCTTTAGTTGAATATGGAGTTCTTCCCTCCCCCAGCCACACGCCTGGGCTAGCCTTTTTCCCTGCACAGGTCATGTGACTATGGAGGAGGGGCACATTCCTTCCAGATTTTCCTTTGCTGCTGTGAGAAGAGATAAATTCGACTTCTCTGATAGCTGAGCTTTGTTGAGGCTTACATGGTTGACTGTCAATAGGTTTGACTAGTTTTTTCTTCTAGTCTTGTTTCTTTATCTAGTTCTACTTAGTATAGTTTGTTTCTTTGCTTTTGTGTCCTTTGGATTAGTGAAAGATTATTTACTGGCAGTGTGCCTTGTGTTAGGAACAAGACATGTGCATGCTAGAAAATGCTGCTCTTGCGGCACCTCACCGGCAGCTAACAGTGGCCACACTGAGTGTGTGTTCTGCCTATGAAAGAACCACATTCTGACTTCCTGCTTGGCACACTTGAAGCTCTCCAACAAGGCATGCAAACTGTGAGTGGATTGATTTAAGGCCGCTCTCTGTGTTGCTTCGTTGCACCTGGAAAACCAGAAGGACCTCATGACCAAGGGTGAAGGTCCCTTCACTTCTTCAGCATTTCAGGAGCCCCCCCCCCCCAGAAAATGAGGTGCAACACTAAGCATACAAAACTGGTTGCTGCTACTGAGAGCACGTCCCCACTACTCACAGGACTACGCTACCCTCTGAGGGCCTAGGGCTCCTTCAAGAGCCAGCCAGTCTCACCCACCCTTCCATTGCTTCCAGACTGGGATGTTTCATCCCAGAAAAAGACTCTCCCAGCATGCTGTCACTCCATCCAAGAGGACTCAGCATGAGCTGAAACAGGATGCTCAGCAAGGCAGTAAACCCATCATTCCCCTGTGTGAGTGATGCACGAGGCTTCCCCTCCCAGGAGAGATCCCCAGTGCTAATCCCTGTCTGACTCCATCTCTGGTGAATGTCCAGTGCTCTTCCTTGAAAGATAAATGGATAGATTGGTAGGTCCTATCTGAAATCCCTCAGCTCCCAAGAGAGCAGAAAACCTATCCAAACTTGGAGGAACTGTGGCACTATACCCTTCCCTATCAGGGGAATATGCCGTCCTGGCTGGTGACTGAGACACCAGCATATTCCATGAATGGGATTGGGCCACAAAGGATGCAGTCTTGCCATCGGACCAAAGTGGATATCACCCCCTCTCCTTGGGACCAACCATTGCTTGTGACTCAGACTTGGAAGGAAACTCTGGGGAAGACTCTATTTCTGATGAAAGATCCAGCCACACTGATTTGAGACTGATCTCTAAGCACCACTTGTCTTTCTCAGGAGTGCACAAGAGTTATGTTAACCAGTTTGTGTGCATGGTGAAGGCACTCTAGGTCCATGAGGGGCTGGCAGCTACAGATGAGGTACTGGACGTTGTAGAGGTGGTGGACACTTCACACGTGAAACTTCCACCAGTGGAAGCCGTTCATGAAAATTGCAGATAAAATATGGGGGAAGCTGGGCTTGGGTTCAGCATCCACCCAGAAAATAGAAAATGTATATAAAATGCATGCCCCTACTACTGATTACTTTTATTATCACCCTGCCCCTAACTCCCTGCCAAATCTAAAGCTGGGAAAGTGATGGTCCCCTTAGTTAAGAAGGGTCAGAAATGGGGCACCCTGGGGCACTGGGTGTACTCAGCTGAGGTCATGGCCCTTAGAGTTTCTAGCTACTTGGCCACAGTGGGGCAGTACTGATAGTATTTCTGGTAACAGCTACAGCTCATACTGGACTGCCTCCAGGGGAGTCATTTAAGTATGCACACCTTTTACAGGTGGAAGGCCTTAAACTGGCCAAAATGTAAATGAAACAGGCCAAAAGTGTTGCTAATGGGTCCACATGAAATGTGACCTCTAGTATTATCTTGTGCCACATGGCGGCAATCCCCTTCCTGTTCACTCACAGGTGGAAGACCTCCTGTTTGGCAAAAAGGAGCTATTCCATTAGACCACAGAGGATGTACTCCATGGCCTCAGAAAATATAGGCAGATGGCTGAGTCGCTGGGGATCTCACAGTCCAGCCAGTCAGGTGCCTTATCCTCTCACACCAGGTATGGTGTCAACTCTAAGTACTATACCAAATACAGGTTGGGTCCTACCCTTAATATGACTACCCTCAACAGGGATAGCAGTTCAGGGCAGGCTCAATCCAATTCAACAGACCCAAATACCAGGGCAAGGGTAAGAAGGGTTCTACCTCCCCCAAGAGGTCTGCTTTGGCTGGCAAGAGATCTGCAGCATGACCAGCAGTAGTTCCTCAATCTGTACCCAGGTTGTAGTTTAAAAATCCTTGGGCAGAGAGCCTAGTTTCTCTGCAGCCGGAATAAAATCTTTTATTCACCTCTCACCTCTGGAGTCTCTAATTTGGTCTGGAGTCTCTGGGGATCTGATCCTAAGTCACAATTTGTGACTGACTGACAGCAAATAAACATTCTCCAACCATGCATTGTGGAAGACATTGTGGATAACACCAAACACTTCTCTTCAAAACTGTAGAAGTAGTTCTGTGCACTTACAGTTGTAGCACAAATGTTTTGTTATCTTTCTAAGACACAATATGATTGAATTTGAACAATCAATAATTCTAGGTCTGGAAGAACAGAGAAATAAAAGCAGAGATTTTTCTCATCGTGCTTATTACATTTTTCCACACTCAGCAATTCAATGCTGCTTTCTTTTGATAGTCTTCTAGTCTTGCTTCTACTTCCAATTTTCTCTGGTGAATGTCAAACATCACCAAGAGAGCTTTTCCTTTGACAAATTCTTCAAAACTATGTAGGCTTCGATCAGTTCTGTGGTTGTGTAGGCTATTGTAATTTAATACTTTGAGTTCCAACATTTAAATAAACTGGACTGCAAATGAATCTAAGATTGCATCTTGGAATCGTTTACATTAGATGGATATGTAAAGTAAGAGGTACATCAAATGAGGCTACTGGTAACAGCCAAACCTCTCTATATCTTACTTTCAAATAGGAGAGGTTCTATCACAGGCTCAATTCAATTTTCATAGTGAATTATGAATATTTTAATCCAAACAAAAATCATATGTATTAACAAGCAATCTCAACTCATATAATTAACTACATAGATATGGCCATCTGTCTCTCTAGAGGTGTTTTAGGCCCCGTAGCTTTTGTTCTAATTGTGTGACTTCTGTTTCTTCAGCAATCCATCTCTGACTTGATTTTTTTAAAGAATGGGGAGGCTAAATACATTTTATGGGGAGATGGGGGTGGGGGGACTGCTGAGGCATATAAGTGTAGACACAAGAATCACAACAGTGATTCCATCATCCCAGTGCTCCATGGCTAAATGTAAGTAGGGATTAGATAATCATGAGACTGTTGAATAGATTTTAGAGCAGACTGCATCTTTGTTATTTAGCTTGCCTTGTAATATGAAAGCAGCTGGCAACAGGAAGTGGGAAACAAAAATGTCACTGATGGGATCCAGCTTTTTCTAAACACTAAAACATGAAGGCTTTCACTGTTTTCTGGCCTGGTAGTAGCCAGGAGTGCTTTTGAAGATTTGGTAAGATGGCTACAAATCTTTTTGGGGACAGGAACGGAATAGTTTTATGGAGAGTTTAGTAATTCTCAAAAACTGCAACTACTATTGAACATTGCAACCTGGTGTGTGTGTGTGGTGTGTGTATGTGTGTGAGAGAGAGAGAGCAGAGAGAGAGAGAGAGTGCTCAGGATCTACAGCAACTAGTTCAATGTACAAGTTATTGACTTCATTACAGTGGCTTAGATTTTACATTGTGAACAAACAGGCTTCTTTCTATATGATGTGACTGCAAAAACTGACAAAGGAGCTAATACAACTGAATCATACTTACACAGAAACACAGTTATAGTTACATATAGTTATGCCCTGACTTGGAGGGCACAGACTAGCATGATCTGATCTTGGAAGCTAAGCCTGGTTAATACTTGATTGGGAGACTACCAAAGAAGACTTGGGTTGACACACAGAGGCATGCAATGGCAAACCACCTCTGTCTTTTGCCTTGAAAACCCCAGGGGTCACCATAAATCAACTGCAACTTTGTAGCACTTTTCACCACCATAGGTATTTAAGTAACCACAAAATAAGATTAATGTATTGTCGAAGGCTTTGGTACATCGCGCAAACAGAATCTGTGAACCTCACTTCCTACAAGATGAATTGAATCACCTAAACAGGGCTTTACAGGCTAATGGTTACTCTAATACAGAAATCAGAAGGGCTGCAAGACCAAGAACAAGCCACATGAACAAAGATAAAGAGCCATCTAGAGGGAAGGTGTTCTTACCATACATCAAGGGAACCACTGATCGCATAGGAAAACTGATGAAGAAGCACAACCTACAAACCATCTACAGACCCACTAAGAAAATTCAACAGATGCTACGTTCAGCAAAGGATAAGAGGGATCCTTTAGCTACTGCAGGAGTCTATCGCATACCATGCAGCTGTGGACAAGTCTACATAAAGGAACACATAAGCGCGAAGCGCACAGACACGTTATCAAAAGGAACACGAAAGGCACTGCAGGACTATTTCAGCCAAGAAAAAATCAGCAATAGCAAGAACTACATGATAAAACCAACCTGGACATGCAGAATATTATTTGAAAAAACAGCAAATTCTGGACCACTCACAGAAAAGCCACTACGTCAGACTGACTACACAGAGGAAGCAATTGGAAATCGCATAAGCCACATGGACAGATTTTAACAGGAAGGAAGAAACTCTGAAAATGAACAGAACTTGGCTTGCCAGTGTTGAAAAAAATACTAGGGTCAAGACTGTGTCGAAACCAGCTCCCCACACAAACCCACAGGATGACCATAGACAAAAGAAACAAAGGCCAGGATACTTCTATTCAGATGCTCCCACCAGTGACCTTGCTATCTACAGGGTTACTCCCAGGCTATAGTCTTCATTGTTACTCATACTTCTATTCAGATGCCCTCAACTATTGACCTGGTTGCCGCCTTTGTGACTCACAGACAAGGTTTCCCCACCCACCCTGGACACTCCAACAGATATATACTCCACTCGCTTTCCCAACATCAGATCCTCTGAAGATGCCAGCCACAGATGCAGGCGAAACGTCAGGAGAGAATGTTGCTAGAACACGGCCATACAGCCCGGAAACCACACAGCACCCAAAAAAATAAGATTACACCAAAAGTTTAGGATGACAAGATTTTCCTTATTTACTTCTATTATTGTTTCATAATTTTACTCTACTCTGATCATTCATCCTGAAATAACTAGAAAATTTTCCAAAATTAATTCCAGCATGCAAAGTTACTATGACTTTCCATTTATTTAATTCATTTAAAAGAAGGTGGAGGAGGGTTTGGATTTATATCCCACTTTTCTTTCCTGTAAGGAGACTCAAGGTAGCTTACAAGCTCCTTTCCCTTTCACGCCCCTTGTGAGGTAGGTGGGGTAGAGAGAGTTCTGAAGAATTGTGACTAGCCCAAGGTCACCCAGCAAAAATGTTGGAGTGTGGAAATAAATTGGTTCACCGGGTAAGCCTCAGCCACTCAGGTGGAGGAGTGGGGAATTGAACCTGGTTCCCCAGGTTAGAATCCACCTGCTCTTAACCACTACACCACACTGGCTTTCATCTCTCTAATACATGCTCTTTTTCCTTTTGACTAGTCCCTTCATTTTTCAGATCAAATATATCTTCCTCTGAGATTAAATGTGGTCATCTTGGACTTCTGCAGCAACTTTCCATTTACATAAATGTTGAGGTTTTAGCAGTGTAAACTCCATTCCCTACTTGTTCAACAAAATTGGCATCTCACACCATATCTTAGATACCTCCCAGGACCAAGCCAAGGGTCACTAGTTTTTATGAGAGTCCATAGAATTTTCTGTCCTTGCTGCTATCCTGCTGCAAGCCTGTTTTGTAGTTAACAGTTTACATGAAATGAATAGGGAAGTAATTTTGATATACTCAGTGGTGGGATTCAGCAGTTTCGCACCACTTCACTAGAACCGGTTGTTAAAATTGTGCTTCTAAACAACCAGTTGTTAAATTATTTGAATCCCACCACTGGATATACTTAGGCCCCTTCTGCACAGGGCAATAAACATGGGTGTAGGATGCTAAATAACCCATTTTTGGGGGGGACTTCACATAGCTCCTGCCCCCCAAATGAGTCTGCCTTGTGTTATTTCCCCCAACCTGGGTGTTGTTTTTTTGAAAATCGCTAAACAAGAAAGTATTTTCAAAAATCCTGGGTTGCAGCTGCTCACAAGCAAATGGCCATCCAGGAAGCACTTTATTTTGCCTTCCTTTTCCTTTTTTTAAAAAAATGCGGCTTGCATCTGCGTAGTTACACAGGTGCAGATGATCTGTTGTGGGTCATCAACATGGCTGTGGGGGTTCATTTGTGCATGCCTGCATAGTTAGGCGTGTGTGATAAGTTTTTTTTTTTTAAGTCACGTCTCTGTGCGAAGGCGTGGCCTCAACTCGGATTGTTTCCGTGGGCTCCAATTGCTGCCTGCACAGACGCACGTGAATGCAAAAACAGGAAAATGGGTACCTTAATCCTGACTGTGATCCATTATACATTTGCTGTGTGGAAGGGGCCTTAGAGAAGCAAATCAAAGTTCCACCTCAGTAATACTAAATTCAGTTCCTAACCTCAATTGAAAAATATTTTTTTTATTGGGCTCAAGTGAAAACACTTGGCATAAAAATCCCTAGAGTATTTACATTTTTGTTTTCTGTGATGGAAGACATATTCCATAAATTTCAATTTTAACTAACAGTTTTTGACAAGAACCAGGTTATGGGCATGGCATTTTCTTGTCTTGTCTTTTAGGATTTCATGTATAATAGTGCTCATACCAATATAACCCATCTTCATCTATTATAGTAAAAATACATACAGTGTATTTTATGCAATGCACCAAAAACAAACACTTGCACTGTCATTTTCCAAATGCTTAGCTTCTCTTCAGTACAGCAGCATTGTTAAGGGAACTGGTGGGGATGTTTTCAGAAATATCACCTCTTCCAATCCTGAAATCCATATGCAATTCAATAATTCTTTTCACTGCCAGTATGCATCCAGTGCACATCTATATCAGTTTCTGGTATACAGATTCTGGCATTAAAAGAACTATGAGAGAATGCTTCACCTGCCAGCTAATTCCCCTTCTACAGATTCTGGTCCCCAGTGCAGGTTATTGAAAACCAAGCAATTAGAAATCAAATCAGAGACCTGTGTGGCCTTGCAATTGAATACCATGGAGAAATAGGAATAGCAACAATACAGAGTAATAGCCTGCCCAGTGCAATGAATGAAGCTTAATGTCCTCAGTCCACCACATGACTTCAGTAAAATTAAAGAGTAATGTAATGCTTCTTGGGGCATTCTTGACCCTATTAGTATGCAGTGGCATGTGCCATCCTGGCATCTAAAACTAGTGCTGTTGGTTTCATTTACAGACCCTGCCAACATCAGCTAGCAACAGCCTGTGAAAAGCCATTATATGCTGGCCCATAAAGCCACACAAAATTTTCATTATGTTTCCCTCAAAAAGTGCTTGTTTTGCAGGATGGTGCTGATGTCAATAAAATGGATTGGGTGTCACTTAAACCAAGTGACGTGCTAATCTCTCGGAGGCCTGTGTCCTTAATCTCTTCAGGACACAAGTCATTTACAATCATGAGCTGTTCTCACATGTATCAACTATTGAGATTTTTAATGTAAATGTAAAGGCAAAACTTAGTATGTTTTTTTCAATTTCTTCACTGTGCTTGCTGCCTATAGAAGGGGAAACATTCTAATACTTTCTGTGCCTCGACACACACACACATGCATGCAGCACACACAGGCACACACACACCACAAATCCCTGGACAACTTCCAAGATTCTACTGTACCCACAAGCACCTTTTAATTCTAAAGAAATTGGTTTGGGTGATATATGCCCTGTGACCAATTAGATTAGAGGCATTTCTTCCGGCTATTATTAAGCTAACTCTGCTATTGCCCTTCTGAAGTTAAGCCTGATCACAAATACAAAGTCTAGGTAAGCATCTCAATTATGAACTTCTCTGCAGTGCTCCTGCAGACCCAGATTCTTCAATTCCATCAAATAAGTCATTGCAATAACAAGTCATATTATAATGAAAGGGCAGAATAATGGGTTCAGGATCAAGAATGCAGTCACTCATCAGACTGACATACAAAGGCTGTAGAAAGACTTAAATTGGTTCAGTTAACATTTCAGGGGGATCGTTATTATTCTAGAGTAAGGAAGGGCGAGAAAAATCCACAGACAATTTCTGACACTTCACAGGGGTCCAAGAGCTAAATAATTTCTTCCATGGTAGGATATCAATCATATTCCAGCAGAAACAGACACGTTGGCCTGCCTGCACTGCCTTTCCTTTGAACTCAACTCAGTAATCACCAAAGAATACACATTTTCCCCCTACTCCTTGCTGTAAATTGGAAAAAAAATCCATCACCTCCATCAGTAATTAATTTCCTATTTATTGGAACGAAAGTACAGAGTTGGAAAGAGAAGGAAAAAATAAAATCTTTTAAAGCTTTTGAGCCAAACTTTCATAGAAAGAGAACTGCCATCTTCATCCCATTTTTCTGCTTGTTCTGGTGTTCAGTTCCAATGGTTCTGCAGTAGTGCCGTGACACAATTGATTTGTATATTTTGCTATTGTTATTATATCTAAGTTTAACATTGCATTTGGATTTGGGCTGTCATTATGGAGACGTTCATGGTGATACTTTGAATGCACTTTGTTAGACCATCACAGATCTTATTGCCATCTCAGAAAGGAAGTGATTTTCATGGCTTCCAGTGTTGCCAACGATTGAAATAATAGCAACAGCTTCTAGAACCTGTGCACAAAAGTGTTTGGCCGCAAACCTGAGACAAAGATAAGGTTACAGCTCCAGGTTGGAAAATACCTGGAGATTTTGAGGGGTGGAGCCTGAGGAAGGCAGGGTTTAGAGAGAGGAAGGACATCGATGGCATCCAGTACCACAGAATCCACTTCCAAAACAGCTATTTTCTTCAGGTGATCTCAGTTGTAATAGTGGGGGATCTCCAGCCACCACCTGGAAACTGTCAACTCTAGATAGGAGTAAAGTTTCACAGTTTTTAGTTAGCCCAGAATAAAAGAGTTTGGTAACATAATATATACCACTTAAAAAAAAAACAGTTTGAGTTAAGTGGTGTGGCTTTTAATGCTGTTCCACGAAGAATTACATATTTCTGTTGAAGTCAATGGGTTGAGAATGGTATAACTGTTCAGGTCTGCCTATCTAGATATTGTTTTTTGGTAAAATGAAAAGAGGAAAGTTTTATGCTGGCAGGTTGACAACAAAGTGAATTATTGATAGTGATATATCATTAGCAATTTTTCTGCCTCACTTCCTCCCTTTCTCCATCTTTAGTGGATTCTGCATAGCATATTTATAATGGTTATAATCATTATAAATGAACCTCTTTTCTTTGTGTTTGTTGGCATGCGTACCCTTTACCCATTCAGGCAGTGATTGGAACCCATGAAAACAATCCAGGTTGCTTTTGCACCTTAGCATGGAAACGCTTCTCTCTCTCTTTTAAAATTTCCTGCAACACATGTGTAGCTGTGAAGGCAGACAGAAATAAACCCCTACAGCAGTGCTGATTGTCCAAAATCTGATTGGCTGCATCTGTGTAGCTGCACATATTCAACACACAATTTTTAAAAAAGGAAAAGAAAAACGGACCTTCCTGCAATGGCTGGACAATAATGAATGCATTGCTGTAGATCTATATGATAGTCATACTCGTTGCCAAGAGAAGAAAATGTGCTTGAGAGACTTTGTACACTAGCAGGCACAACTTGCTGGATGAACTGCAGAGAATGGCAGATGGTCAGATTCTCCTTGACAAAGTAGACAATGTGGAACCTAAATTGAATGGGTGGAAGAGAGGGAAATGAAGTGTCTCCTGTCTGTTGTGTTCATGCAGAAGGGCCTCCAACCCAGATGCTGGATGGATCTTGCATGGTTTGCACAAATAACACTCAAAGCCAAAAAAATTCTCATTAAAATCTGTTTTGTTTATTAAGAGGCAAATAACCCTTAAAGGCATCTATATTGGCACTCACAAATGATACAGAGGAGAAGCTGGGTTAAAGCCAAAGCAAATAATATTAAAACCAAAATCAAAACAATAATATTCAGAAAATCCATATTTTGCATAGCCTTATGTTTTGTGTAGCAAGCAAACCAGAAAGAATCATTCTTAGGTGCAAAAGCAACCTGGCATGGAGCAGTTTCCAGAAAAATTAGGAAAAAGGGTTGGATCATTACAATCATGAAAGACAGTAATAGAGCAAGCTTGCTAGGTGACTCATTTAGCCTCACCTAACTCACAAGGTGTGGGGAGGTGAAGGGAAGATGACTAAGCTTTCTTGAGATTCCATAAGATAGAGAAAAAGCAGGGTATAAAAACCAATTCTTCTTATGTTTTTGCCTATACTCTGTATTTTGTCTTTATCCATTTCTGAAGTTATATGTATGTCGAACCAGAACGGATATCAAGCCCTGCTCAGTTACCTTTGAAAAGACTGGTATAGAAAAATACCAAAGAATCAGGCTTTAGACAGAAGAATAATTTTTACTGTGTAGAATTAAATCTCTCACAGGGTGGTCTCTCTAAGAGAATACAAAGAATAAATATGTCATAGTTCATAATCATACCTGCATACATACCCTGTATAATCATTTTTCTCCCACATATGCTTTCTACCTTAAAATCAAATTAGCTTGTCTGACCATTCCTTACACAAAGCTGGAATTTTCCTCTGCTCTTTGGCTTGTTTGTCCCTCCCATAGGCAGGGCAATCAACTAAATTCCTGTTTTTTTCTGGTTTTATTCAAGATAACCAGTTCTCAACATTCCCAAGGGTGGGTTTTGCTCAGAAAGATCTACAGATCATGTCATATTCTGGGAATTTGACTTTGCTTTAATGTAAGACACCACCTTGATGAGCTAAGGCTATGCATGTACTCATCCATCCAAGCTTCGAGCAAATGATTGATCAGTCTTTGGCCAATGACAGATGAACTATAGAGTTAATGGCACTGCTTAAGAAAAATGATTCATAACAAGACAAGTGAATCATCATTAAAATCACAAATGCCATCTTGTTTAGGATTTGCATTTAGAGTTATTTGTCTGCACAGTTTAACAAAACCAGACAATAGACCTAATTTATGATACTTTATTTATTTAAAAAAAACTGATGTCAGTTCTCAGGCATGTCACAAAATCCAAAATGTGTGGTGCACCTTCACCTCACCATTGAAAGAAGGGTCTGTGACGTAAGAACAGAAGCCATCAATTTGGAGATAACCACTCAGCTTAGCATGAAACAGCAAATGTAGCATAATGGTTAAGGGTGTCTGACTAGCCCTGAGGAAACCCAAGGGCAAATTCCCATTAAGTGATGAAGCTGAGTGGCATTAGGCTGATCGCTCTCTAAGCTTATCTCATATGATTCTTATAAGATAACATGGAAAAAAGCTATAACCAGTTACAAAGTCCTAAATTCCTTGAAGGAGGAAGGGGAGATAAAATGGACAGATGGGTAGACAGGTAGAAAGTTTCTAAACTCAGGGTTTTGAAATGAATTCTAGGACTCAGCCCCAAGTTGCAGGAGGTTGAATTAAACATAAATGTAGCTGATTTTATTTTTCTGTTGTGCAAACAACACCAGTATCTCTAATTATGTGCAAGGCCACTCTGCAGAATGAGATCCATAAAGACAGAGAAATTAGCTATTTCTGAAAAGTTGGGTGACGCTCGCCCCCAGGTTTGCAAAAAAAATAAAAATAAGATGGGGTATGCATTTTTCTATGCAACAATGAAACTTCAGTTTCTTGCAACAGCCCCCTCCTCTCTGAATGTAGAAGACATTGGAAGAAGGGAAGGAGTGCAGAATGGAGAGAAGGAGGACAAATGGGTGAGCAGGGGGATAGGAGCAGGCAGAGGCAAATGAATTGGGGGAATGGTGGGCAGCCTGGCAGAACCTCATGTGGCTAGTAGGCAGAGCAGATGAGATTGCAGGTGAGCAAGATTTCCCCCTCTCCATGAGTTTGACAGTGCTGTGGAATAGGAGCCCAATCCACTGCACCATCCAGGCTGGTGGGGATAGTAGAGCTGAGGGCAGGAGAGCTGGATGAAGAGTTGGGCAGGCAGAACAATTAGAAGGACAGCAGCAGTATGGAAGGAAGGTGGCAAGAGATTGAGCAAGGATGCCCCTCATAAGTCTCATACTTTCTATGTGTAATCATATAAACATGAAGGTTTTAAATTACTACATTCCTCTTCAATACCAGTATTATTAAAGAAAGTAGCAGGATTTTTTTTTGGGGGGGGGAGTTAGACACTGAGTGATTGTTCTACAGCAAATGCATTAATTTCCTTGTTTATATATTCTGTGTGGTATTAACCACTTTAGACTAAACTTGGAGTGTCCACAATGAAAACAGCTTGTGGGTCTAAATATTAACTTACATTAGTTGAAGGATTCTATATGCCTACTGCCTGTACTCCATACATTGGAACTCCGTACATTGGAACTGGATACATGAATGCCTTTTGAGGCAAGAAAGGGAGCTACAGTCACAGTTACTTAGACTTGTCTTCTGTTAATCATTTTTATTGAAATCTCTCTCCATAATAAATAGAAAACTTCTTATAAGTGTTTTAATTTTGTACAGAGGAATTCATACATTGTTTCTCTTATGCAAAATTCTAATAGGCTAAAATAAATTTCACAGGAATTACAAATTACTAGTGATGTATTCACAACCTTCATAGATCAACTTAATCAATATGCCCTTTCTAGATGCAGGCTATATTGTTATGCACTCATGAAACAGCATTGCTTGACAGAGAGATTGCCCTTGATGCAGGAAAACAGAAGCACATTTCATTTCAAAGAGAAAAAGATTTTTTTTTCCTCGTAAAAGCCTCAGTCATGGAAAATCTGAATCTGTCTTTCCCAAGATACCAGTTACATGCTGTGACTGTAATGAATTTACATTTCTTTTAAACTTTGCTTTATTGACACAGTGAATGGCTGGATAGTCCCAAAACAAGAGAGTTGCACAGCAAAAAATCACAGTAAAATCAAAAAGAAGAAAATTATTTTATATTGTAGAAGACTGGCTTCACTTCTGGGAATTGTCCTAGGTCATTTTGAATTTAGAATTCTTGTTTTCAAGGGCAATATTAAAAAAACCCTAAGTACAATTCTAATTTATCCCTCCCTTTTACTATGTTAAATGAAGGCAATGTAGTTATTTGACATATGGAGGATCTGTCATCAGCTGATTTCTTTATAGCCAGTCAGGTAATCTATTTTTGCTTGCATAACATTCTCCTCAGTGACTCACTGCACAACCAAATTGTCTGGAATTTCAGTCAGTTTTGTAGGTTATCTTCTAAATGTTTCACGGACTTTGCCTTTCACGGACTTTGGAACTTGGTAAAGCTTTCCTTAGGTAAGTTCACACACTTTTTGAAACTTCCTTTCAGCAGACTGCCTGACTCACTTTTGACATGTCTTTCAGGACTGTTGTCAAGAAAGTGGTTAACTTGGTTTCCACAAATTAGTATTGTTGATTACATAAATGTCATTGATGGATGTGAAAAAGAAAACAAATTTTAAAACAAACACTGACAAACTTCAAGGAGACTAAAGGCTGTTGTTGTTGTTGTTGTTGTTGTTTAATCATCGTATTTGGTTACTGTTAACAATTCAAGTAATATTCTGTTTCTGTAATGTTCCAGCAAGAGATACATGAAACTATTCAAACCCAAAATAAATTAGGTTTTTGCTGTTCTATAATATTTAGTAGTATCAGTATTTAACACTCAACTTTATTTCTTTCTGAATTTGTGATGATGGAAGTCTCAAAAAGATATGAAGCACTTAAAGGTTCATGAATTTAGAATTTTACCGAAGAGAAGACAGTGACCATAAATTCAATCAGATTCTGATTATTCATGGTTGCAGTAATTTACACTCATTGGAACTCCCAGAACAGCATGTTTTGCCTGTCAGGCACATGGTATGAAAATGCCTGCCAAATTATGAAATATGTGCCTTTTTAAAATGCTCAAAATCTTTGCATGCCAATAAATGTATTAGTTGAATATCTATCAAGAAGTGCAAGGTAGAATCTGCTGCTGGAACAGCAAGAGAATACATTTATTTTGAGGCACATTAAAAGAAAAAAATAACAGAATGCACTGGCAATATCTGAGAAGGTGCTTTGAAATGTGGGGCTTGAATTAATTTTTTTAAAGTTTGCTCTCATGTATCTCCAGGGATACCAGTTATGGCTAAAAACATGTCACTAATGCCTATTATGATTAAAACCATGCCACTGATGTGCTAGATGAGTGTCTACTACTAATTATGTAGTAGAATCTACTGCTAGAATAAAAAATCAGATTTTGTATAGATATTTTTGAAAGTTCAACTTAAGATAAATTAATATCATTGCAAGTCACAATGAAATAAGCACTCATACAACTCCCATTAATTTTCACAGGAACTAGTGCGGGAAATATTTCCATGAACTATGTTTTAAAACATGGGGGCACAAATACTTTTATCATTATTTTCCTTTTTAAATCAAAGACTCAGTTCTGCTTAGGAGAGAAGTGTCTGGCACTGACCTTTGTCTCTAGAGTGTTCCAATTTTAACATACTTCTGCTGCCTTCAGACTGATGTTCAACAATAGGAAAGGTTTTCTGCTTTGAATGAAAATTGTTCATGAGTGCGGCTGCTAGGTTGGATTTACTATCCTTCGACACCTGTTACCAGGCACCAAAGAAGCTACTCAGACTGACAGGCCCCTTGGAGCATTTCAACTCAAGAATGACAAGACAGAAATGCCTTGCGGACCTGATTTTGAAGAATAAAAGGCTCCTTGGAACAGACAAGAAAGAGAGAGAAAAGGAAGAAAAATAATGAAGAGGTTAACAAAGAAGAAGCCCAGGCTGTTAAAGAGAGTCATAATTTAAAACAATAGAAGACTAATGCAGGCATGATAGATTGTCAACATATATGGGTTAGGTGTGGTATCCTCTCACCTAGGCCAAAAAGAGAATATAAAAACAGCCATGAGCAACACTGTTTAGTCAGCTGTTACTGAGATGAAGAATTGGAAACAAGCAAACTTTCCTACTCTTGCTTTGAGTAATTGTAGCTTAATTAGACTATACTAAATGGTTTATTTTGCTTTACTAGACTATCATGGTTCTGGTTCCTCTTTGTTCTCAAATCACATTTTTTCCTCCTGCTGCTTGACTCTACATCTGAATTAACTCACTCATACTGCTTGGTTCTGCACCTGAGTTCATGAGGCAAACTTTAGCCTTTTGGACTCTTCCCGTACAAAGTGGATCCAAATCAGGTGGCGTGCAGCTACTAGAGATGTCTGATAATTGGAATTTCTCCAGCATATTACTGGAAGAGATGATCACCTGTCTTCCTCAGCTGGGTGTGCCTGAGAGAGAGGAGGTTTGGATCACCCTTCCTTTTTCTTACTTCCCTCTCCATTCTTTGTGAGGTCCCCTTCCAATTCAAGATGGAGATGTCCATCTAGGAATGTCAGGCTCATTCCGCACATGCAGAATAATGCACTTTCAAACTGCTTTCAGTGTTCTTTGAAGCTGTGCGGAATGGCAAAATCCACTTGCAAACAGTTGTGAAAGTGGTTTGAAAACGCATTATTTTGCGTGTGCGGAAGGGGCCTCAGTGTCCCTTTGTGTGGTTTACTGGTTTAAAGGCTTATGTGGACTAGAGCCATTTCTTCTAGGAATTCACTCTTTTCCAAGGATACAGTATTTTACTATCAAAAAGAGCTTCATTACACTAAATATCTAATTAAACTGGAAGCACAAATAGTTAGGACATATTTTGTGCTTGCCACTCCAATCTCAGGTCCTGCATTGATGTGTACACCACAGTCTGTCTCCCTGGATATTCCCTGGATAGGAAATATTTTATAGCAAAGAAAAATATAGGAGAACTGGCTGGACAAAAACAGTGCTAGTGTTAACTTAAATCTACTGAATATCCCCCATCCTTTTGCTGTCTAGGAATGAGGGAGACTCTGCCCCACATCTGAATATGATTACTGAGGCTCATTTCCCTGAGGCTCTAGGACCTGTGCTCTGCAAATTCTTTTCTTGGACTGCAGACTAGGAAATATCTTTCTGTTTGGAAAAATGACAATTTGGTTGGCCTAGTCTCCAGTTTCTGCCACAAACTTATCTCTATTCATAATTCAATAAGTGATGGAATGAGACAACAATGCACTTTCAACCAATCAAAGTGCAAACTCACTTACAGCCATGGAAGTGCGTCCTGCATGCCAACTGGTTAGATGTTGCATACCTCACTGCACAGCAATTGCCCTGCCCACCTCCCCCCTCCAACCAAAGAGCAAACCAGGCCCAGTAGGGCAGCAGTGGCAGGCCCCCTTCCACACTGGGCCTGGCACCAGCTTCCTCATTCCTGTGTTTTCCCTCCCAACACCCCAAATGATAAACCCTGGCTAACAGGGAATGGGTGGCAAGCTACCCTCCCATCTGGCCTGGCACAAGCTTCCCCATTCCCTCATCCACCCTCTCCCAACCTCCAAAGATCAAGCCGGGCCTGGAAGGGCATGGGCACTAGACATCCTCCTGCCTGGCTTGGCACAAGCCTCCCCACTTCTCCACCCACCCTCTCCCAACCCCCAAAAACCAAGGGATGGATGACATACAACTCTCCTGCCTGGCCTGACAAAAGCCTCCCCACTCATCCCACCCTCTCCCAACCTCCAAAATCCAAACTGGGTCAGGTAGGGCATGGGCACCAAGACTCCCTCCCCACTGGACCCAGGACAAGCCTTCCCATTCTCTCCCCCACCATTCTTCCCCTGACCAAAACACCAAGCCAGATCAGGTAATTTACCCATCCAAAGTGGTGGCCAAAGTAAACTGTGAGTTGGGAGGACTGCAAGAAGCAGCAGGGGGGCACAAGTTTTGAAAATAACTCCCTACCATGACTCATCTGATGAAGTCACTTTGATTGATGCCTTGGTTACATTAAGACTAGATTATTGTGATGTGCTGTATGTGGTCTGTCCTTGAAGTCAACTTGCAAACTCATGTGCTGCTGCTTGGTAATTATCAGGTACTAGTTGGAATCAGAATGTCACACTCATTTTGCAGTCATTTCATTGGTCACCCAAGAGTTACCAGATTAAATTCAAAGTACTGATTATCATCTGCAAAGTTCTTGGATTGGCATGCTTGTAAAACTACCTATGCACTACAACAGCTTTGCTCATTCAAGTAAAGTCTTTTGAAAGTGCCACCATGCAAACAGATAAGATTAGCAACTGTTCATTCAGGTACATTGTTTGTAGTGGCTTCAACCTGATGGAATGGCCTGCCTCAGGAGGTCAGGAGGGCTCCTATTCTATCATTCTGCAGAAAGTACGAAATGAATTCCAAGAAAGCATTTCTGCAGATTAGAACTGCAGAAAATGGAACTGTTCAGTAGGGTATCTTTGTAATAGAATTGGTTTTTAGTCTGCTGCAATGGTTATTGTAAGAATCATCTTGCTTCTGCTGCATTGTGTTCTACCTTTGTAATTCCATTTCTGCTTTCTTTGTAGTATGCCTTGCCTTTATTGTTTTCATTGTTTTGTGATTCTATAATCCTAGACTGATCATATTGTTAATTAAGTACTTTATGGCATCTGATTGCATCTTTTGTATTGTGCAATCCACTTTCAGTCTCATGAGGAAAGGTAGGCTATAAAACGAACGAACGAATGAACGAACGAACGAATGAACGAACACTTCCTTGCCACTTTTTTCTGGTGGTTCTGTTTTTGTCTTTTTTTAACAGATCTGTAGATGTGATGCTACAAGGCTTTGAAGCCTTATGCTGTGATTCTCTAGAGGTCTTGTCTATGTGTAGGTACATAGACACGACCCGCAATTAAAAAAAAAATGACAGGAAGACAGCATGAGACTTCCAGTGCAAGCTCACAAAATGGTGCCAGTGAGGAAGTCCTGCTGAGGGACTGCTGAGAAGCATGGGAAACATTTTAAAGAGATCCACACAGCAAGTGAAAATAGTTCCGAAAAAGGAACACTCCCAGAAAACCATTTTCAAAAAAGGATTGCTTGGGAACAGCATCCAAAAGACTAGCTCTGGGTTGGGAAATCACTGGAAATTTTAGTGTTGGAGCCTGGGAAGGGTGGGGTTTGGTGAGGAGAGATAATGCAATAGAATCTACCTTCTAAGGCAGCCATTTTCTCCAGAAGCACTGATCTTAGTTATCTGGAGATGCCAGATGTAATTCTAGAAGATCTCTATCTACTACCTGAAGACTGACAAGAAATGTTCTTTAACATACCGTATGGAACTGTTGTTTAGAGAAACTGTTGTTTTTTTCACTATTTGTACAAAAGAACTCCTATAATAATTCTATGAACATGAATTTTATGAGCTGGATCAGTAGCAGCCTAGGAGATATAGTTAAGAGATATAGAACATTAATGCATGGCATGTCTGCTAAAGTGTTTTATCTCTGCTGCAACCATGCATTTAGTGCTTCAGCTGCCATGCACCATGACTGTCAGTATAAGTGACATCTTTTCTCTCCTCTTTTTTGATGCCAGGGTTCTGTATTTTTCCATATCAACCCCGCTCTCTCACACATACGCACACCCTCCCATGTTTCCGGTTATAATTGCCAAACATAATGATACAAGCTGAAAAATTCCCTTATGCATATATTCATTATTGATTGAAAAAATTAGAGTAAAATACTGTGTCTGTGACCTAAAACCTCCAAGTAGGGATTGTGCCAAAGAATCCCTTGTAAATCTCACTTGGGGATATCTTGTTGTGTGTATTGGTCTTCTGTTTTCATTTTCTCCTTCCACTAGAATGTATCGCCAAAGGAAATCAATGTATCACCCATTATTAGGACTTCAAAACTGTTGTTACTCAGTAACTTTAAACTGCACTATGCTTGTAGTTTTATTGGTTTTATGCCATCTCAGAAAATTGTCTCCCCCTTTGATATTTTACAATATTATTAGCCGACTACCTACTCACCTAACTAGACTTTATGCTTCACTCTCCCTGCCCAAGCAAACATATTAAAAACAAATTTTCATGACTGAGATGAAATGTATAGTATTAAAAAGACAAATGAAAACATTGGCAGTGAAATTTCATTTTGATTAGGCAATTAAATATATGAAAGCAACTGTTACATCCAACATTTACTATAAAACATTTATAAACATTTTATAACTACTTACTACTGTATAACACAAACAACTTTTATTTCACTAAGATGCATTTTGTTGTGTTTGACCATGGTAGCAGTATTTTGACAAAAGTATCGTTATGATTATTACCTCTCATGTCATTAACAAACCTATGCATATAGTAAGTTCTACTATTAGTTTGTTTAGTTTTGTATTGTCTACTCTGAATGGCAGTGGACTAAGAATAATTTCAGTCTGAAGTATTTTCAGAACTTGGTACTGGAGATATTTCACCTGGAAATGTTGAAGATGAACTTTTATAAGCAAAGCATATAGTCTGTCATTGAGTTATGGCCCCACTTGCACAGTTTTAGGAAGTCATTCAGTTTACCTTTTGAAATTGTCTGTCATGAAGTTATTCATGCAAGGAGCACTGGAAAAAGAATCTTCTAATTATTAGTCCCTATGTTGCTATCACATATAAACCAGTGAAAAGATGAGACTGTGGTAGAAAAATCTTATCACCAGATTTGTCCACAGTCTCACCATTATAACCAGGAATATGCAACATATATAAGAATATGTTTAATATGAAATTCAGTGTGTCATCACATTGAATTCAACTATATTTAAGCAGCTGTTCACACCAAGGGTTTCAAATTTTAAGAACATCTTTTCTTTTATCATTTTTATTTACCCAAGTGTAATTCAAATCCCCTTTGAATTATAAGTGTATCAAAGGGATGGTTAAAATACATTAAGGGATAAATTTTCCAAGTGAATACCCATTAAACATGCATGGGTGGTTAACATCACTGCCAACTGTTAAGCACTATTGCACAGAGATCTGAAGGAAAAGGAGGAAAACAGGAAGGACAAGAAAATCATCCAATAGATTTTTGAGGTTGTCTAAAAAATGCTTGGTCCAATTCACCATCCTCAACAGCATGCTCGCTTGTCAAGTTGGAGTGCTAAGAGATCTACCAGACACTTCAAAAAACACTAGAGTAGAAATGTCTGTTTGCAATCTGCCTCCTCTTTCATCCTTTAAATTGCAAGGTATAGATTAGCTTTTTTCTTGATAAGACAAATAAATGGCCAAGCCTCAGTACAGAGAATCTCTTCACATATTTGTTTGGGGTACCAAGATAAGGTGAATTATTGCATTTGGAATAAACATGTGATTGGCTGATCTGGGATCATAATAAAATTGCTTGATTGATAAACATTGTGCTGGACTGGCAGTCTCCTTCCTCAAAATATTTCAGATGGTTCATGTTGCAGTGCTGTAACAAAGTAATATGCAGGGGTTTGTCGGGTTTTTAAAATTAATTTTAAAGATCCACTGGGAAAGGGATTCCCAGTGCATGGCTTTTATTAGTATACATGTGTATAGGAATCCTACATACATGGTGACTATAGACATGTTTTTACTTAATATAATATATAATCACTTGGTTATAGTATTGTATAGCAAGTAAGATCAGCATTTCCACTATCCTGTTTTTCAAAAAGGAAGAAACTATAAACACACACACACACACACACACACAGAGAGAGAGAGAGAGAGAGAGAGAGAGAGAGAGAGAGAGAGAGAGAGAGAGAAGAGTGGCTGAGAAAGGCCTATGAGGCCCAGCATCTATTGTCCTCTGGGGTAGGTAACAAAACCAATTTCAAATGCTGTCTAGTTTGATTTGAATGTTCCCATTTTTATCTGTTTTTCCCTTGTGACCCCATAGGGTTTTTTTTTTGTTTTGTACAAAAGCCTCTATCGCCGCTCTGAGTTTTAAAATAAACATATTATCAATGTTATTTTTATATCAGTTAAATATATAGTCAGAACATATGACTTATACATGACAAAAGTATGGCTTTGAAGGGAGAAAAGAATAATGATCAACAACAGTTAAAATGAATGAGGGGAAAATTCTGCTGGGCCCATTAAAAACCAGGCTGACGACACTAGCTTATCCAGCACCCTTCTGATGGCTGCTCTACACAAAATAGCAAATGGCTCATCAATAGCCAATAGTGATATTGTGCCTTGCTTTAATTTGGAAATGGCACAGTACCTGAGCGACATGGTCTGGGAACAAAGTTAGAAGACAATGGAAACAATGGGGAAAAAGAAACAAAAATGTCTTATTCTTACTCTAGAGTAATACCAGTTTAGTCTCCTGAATATGAAACAATGTTAGGTTATAGTCAGAAGAAATAGATCTCTTGGCATTGAACTGAAGCCAATTAAATAGTTAGCTGCTAGATTTATACTATTAGAAAGCTGTAACATGGACCTGCTTGATCAGATGTTTCTTCCTCCATTGGTTACATCTCGGGGGTTACTTCCTCTTCCATGCGGGCTCTTCCATGTACAATATCTTGAACCAGACAATAGAAGATGGCTGCTCCACAATAATTTTGATATTCTCCAGTAGGAGTTCAAAGCTCAGTTCTGAGCACCTTTTAGCCATGGAAACTCTTTTGGTGTGTTTTGTTTCAGATAATAATAATTCTAATCTATGTCTTAGTATCTCTACAAACTGTTATAAACACAACTGCTCTGTCTTATTCACATCTCTTTCATATTCATTAATCATTGCTAATCTATGTCATGCCAATAAGTATGGTACGTAGGTCGTAGCATGAAAAATAACTTGTCCAGCCAGCTGCCTAGCAAAGAGAAAGAATATTGCGTACACAGACCAAATTATAATTCAAACCCCTAAATGATTCTTCCAGTTTGTAATATCTAATCAAACAGATTAATGTCCCTAAAAGGTATGTTCCTGCCATTCCCACACTAGGCATGCTTATCCGCATGTCATGAAACCAGAAAATAGCATAAAGAATGTAACAGAAATGGCCTGTTGCAATTTTGTACCCATAAAAGGTTTTCAAAGGAATGGTTATCATGGTTTGGCATGAACAGGCTAGTTTATAATACCTGAGTGCTGATACAACATCTTGTAAAATTTGTAAATTACATCCTTCAAAGGTGCTGGTCTTTTGACTTATAACTGTAAGTGTTGCTGCAGCAGTAGAATGCTAAGCACAGGAAAAATGGACCTATAAAAAAGTCATTGCTAATTTTTACAATTTACCTAATATGGGTAAATGCACATCATATGTCTTCAGCTGCCAAGGCAACGTAATCTTGCAGAGGCTCTGTTAACAGCACAGTTCAAAGTAGTATTCTTTTCTCCTGTATGTTGTATCTGCTTCATTTGTAATCTTTCTTTTTGTTCCTAAACCTTTGAGTTCAGCTTATTTGCATTCTTTCTTTTTAGTCAATAGCCTTGGGCTAATGAAAGGAAGGGACCTGCAGGACACTAATAATGTGCTGTGGATCATTGGGCTCAGACCCCAGAGTTGCCAACCCCCCAAGTGGTGTTTCAGTTCAATCATAGGCCCTTTCCGCACGGGCCATTTACAGTGGCCCAGGGATGGCAAAAACACCATCCCTGGGCAGCTGTTCGCACAGGAGGTGCTGCTGGATCGCAGCAGCACCGGCCGGGCCGCCCAGGAGCAGCGTGAAGCCGCTCCTAATAACCTCACTCATGGAAATCAGTGGAGTGAGGTTATTCTAAAACGCTATCTTCCCATCGGAATGGTGCGAACCGCTCCACTGGGAGGACGGCACTTTCCCGGTCCCCTCCACTCACCTCGTCCTCCAGCATGCTCTGGAGGCTGTCAGGGACCCGCCCAAGCTGCCCTCCAACCTCCAGGGGTCGGAGGGCAGCGTGGGCGGGTCCCTGACGGCCTCCAGAGTGACGCTGAAGGACAAGGTGAGTGGGGGGATGCAGAAGAGGCGGCTCCGTGTGAAGCCACCTCTTCTGCGCCGGCTTCTGCGGAGCCACTCGCACGCTTCCGTGCGAATGGCCCCCACCCCTCCACCAGCATAATTTCTGAAGGTGGAGAGGCGCCCTTTCCGCTGTGTGGAAAGGGCCATAGTGAGTTTATCAGCTTGGTCATTATAAGAACATAAGAAAAAGTCTGCTGGATCAGACCAGAGTCCATCTAATCCAGCATTCTGCGACTCGCAGTGGCCCACCAGATGCCTTTGGGAGCATCAACTTGTTACTTGTATGCTTCAAAACTGTTTTCTATTGAGTTCACTTTTGCATCGGTTTCTGTAATAGCCTCATTAATGTGGTCCAAGGTTGCATCCAGATTCTTAAGTTCAGCAGTTTCTTTTTTGATATCAAGTAGTTCCGATTCTAATTTCTCCAATTTTTCTTTATTTTCGTTTTGAAATTTTTTCCAATATTAATTCCAGACAGCTGTCTATTGTTAAGCTTCTTTCTGGAGTTTTTGTCTCAGCATCTTTTAGTTCTGGTATGTTTTTTTTTTCTTGGCATGTTTTGCCTTGTCAGCCATTCTATGGTTTGTTCTAAGTTATTTTGTGTTCAGTCCAACTCAGTTATTCTTAGTTCCTCTCATTTTATTTGTGGGGAATGATATACTTTTTTAAAAAAAATCTCTTTTAAATTTAATGCCAATAATTTTTTTATTGATTCTCTGTAAATTGGGAGATAAATGTAGGCAGATGCAGGGTGTCTTTTATTCTCCTTTGAGGTTGTCTTGTTCCCCTTACCATTCTCTATCACTCCCTCTTCATATTGTATCCAGCCAAAGGTTGAGAAGCAGGTCCAAACAAATATGGGATGCTTTATGTCTCCATCAGTATGGATAGAAATAGTCTGTGTTTTTATTTTTGATTTATTTCAGTTCACTTCTGTTGTCAGTTGCTCTCAGTTTGTCTCCTTTTTCCATGACAGACTCAAGCATCCCCACTTTGCTTTACACCAAGTTAAAAGATTGATAGCAAATATATATACATAAATGTGGGATGCCTTTCCCATTCCTTCGGAGCTGCTAATAATATTCTGTTTGTATTGTTTGTTATGTTATAGTTCGTTAAAAGACAAGCCATTTCTCTCACTTTTTTTCATCGCTAGACTCACGCACCCCCACCCCACTCCCACCTCAAGACAAAGGATTAAAAACACACACTTTCCCTTTCTTTCAGAGCTGCCAACAAGAGTCTGTGTTTTTGTTATATTATAGTTCTTCGAAAGGTGAGCTACTTCTATTGTCAGTTGCTTTTAGTTCACTGACATTTTCCAACATCAGATTTGGGCACCCCCATCTTGCTTTACAGTGAGGTAAATGTTTTTAATTTGTGGATGTTTTTCCTTCTCCTTTGGGGCATTTAATAATGGTCTGTGTTTATACTTTTTTAAATGTTACTGTTTGGAAAAAGAAGGCCGTTTCTGATGCCAGTTTCTTTCCTGGGATCTTAAAAGTATTGGGCTCCCATCTGTGTTTTTAGATGGGGTCTCCATTGGGGACGATGCCCCAAAACAGACAGGGAGACATACCAGGGATGCGTGAGTGCCACCATTATCCAATGGAACTCTTAAAAAGCTTAATCACATGCACCCACCTGTTAAACCTCTGCTGCCTCAATGGAGTCTTATGCTTGAGTTGGCCAGGCTTACATGTGCTCCATTTCAACCTATGGCTTCATGCCCATTGAGGTTTTTAGCTTATAAAATGGCTTTTCTGGTAGCCATTACCTCTGTGAGTAGAGAACTCTATGTGACTCTCCCTTTACTCAGTTTTTTCCAGATAAGATGGTTCTGCAGTACATCCTGGAACCTTTGTCTAAGATGGTGATTCAGTTTTGCCTCTCACAGGTTGTGGTTCTCCCAAAGTTCTTCAAGGACCCTCAGTCTGTTGAGGACAGAGTCATACACAGGGCCCCTTTGTTAACACTGATAGAATGAGACCATTCAGGAAGGACCTGGCATTATTGATATGTTTCAGAGGACACAAGGGGGGTTCTGTTGTCTCCATCCTTACCTTATCCTCATGGTGACATCTGCTATTAGGCTGGCTTACCACAAGGCTAAGGTTCCTTGCCCAATTGCCAGTAGGGTGCACTCTACCAGGGCCCTAACCACATAGATGGCTTTTAAAATCAGGCAGCTTGACAGATGTGAAGCAGCTGCGTGGTCTACTCCCTATTTTTGCATTGATGGTGGTGGGGGGGGGACCCACAGATATCCATACCATGCTTCTCTTTAATCCATATTAAGATGCAAAAAAGGAAAAGAAATGGGAGTGGTGAGAGATTATGAAGAAAAATCCACAAGATACAAGTACCAGGACCTGTGCATTATACTACATTGCAGAACATGTAGAAAACAGTTCAGTCAAAAGAATCAAATCTGTATATTATAACCCTAATCTCAACATTACCTCATTTGTCTTTATTTGAAACCTTTCTGCTGAAGAATTTAGACCTTTACATTCATTGTGAAGTCTAGCCATTTAAGGTAACTATTTCATACATTTGACAATATTGGCTTCAGTTCATAGAAGCATATTTAAGGTGCCACAGGACCCAACATTTCTCTTATTAAATTTTATGGATGTTCCTGAAATTATCCCCAGAGTTTGAAATTCCTAATTGCAATGTTTATTTCCAAAAAATGTACAAATATATTAGAAATCCCTTTTTTGTTGTTTCAAAATTTTGTGCAAATTACTTTACCTAGATGCTTTGCTAGATGTTTCATTTCCTTCAAATCATTTTACTATTTGTTTGTTTTTTCATTACTGAGATGAATGTATGTGTGGACAATACCCTGCACAAGAGTCCCAATTGTCATATTTATGATTTCATCAGAATGTCATATGATTTCATTGAGGCATAGGAATGTGTGCATACATTCAATTAAAATACTACACACAAGAATCTTGATGCAATCATTACACTGTTCTTGTTCTGTTTTTTAATAGCTTTGATAGCTTTATCCATACACACATGTGCATGGTTAATGTAAAAGAGGAGGGATGCAAGAATCACAAAACTAAAGCAATTAGAAACTGTGGCAAATTGTGATACTCCAGATCTCAATGTAGTATTTGAAATTTTAGTCAAACCAATGTTGTGTGAAATGTAGCATGTAATGAAATTCTAAACCAATAAAGAAAAATAATGGGGCAAATCAGCTCATCCTAATGGCTCTTGTGTAGCTTCTATTCATTCCAATGAGAATTATGTAGGAAAGTTTTCTGTGGATTCTACCCATACTGACAATTTCAGAGAAAACTGCTGCACTCTTCATGTAGGAAAGGTACATCATGAGGTACCTTTCAAAATGGATTATGAAACTTTTTGAAAGTAATATGTCTGCAAAAAAAAGTTGTTCTACCAACATTTATTGGGAAACCGAGATAACTTATTACACCTTCATTATCTTTAGCAAGTACAATACAAATACCTTAAATATTCATCTTGCTGTAATTAACTTCTTTTCACCTAGCAAAATATTCCTTTGTTTAATAAGATGGGGCCATAACTGATATGACTCACAATGAAATTTATATTGTCCTAAAAGTATTTAAAGTCCTTTTCTGGCAATAGCTGGGTTGCATTTTTAAAAATAGGCCAATACTTTCAGAAAAGTTACTCAGCTTTGTAGCATACACATCTGCAACATCTCTCATCTACAGTTTCTGGTTTCTGTTGCTTTTATTCCAGGAGAAGCAGTGTGGGTATCATGACATTACATTTGGCTTCCCAAAGTTTTGTTGACACTGTGAACTTCATTACATCATTCATCCTGGTTCCTAAAGGAGTCACAGATCTCATCAAAAAATGTCTTTATTTGCATCCCTTGACCAGATTCCTGCATTCCCATTGCCATAGCTAGCGTCAGATTCCTTAAAAAGTATGCATACATAAAGGTAATTAAAATGAAAACAAATAATAAGCTGCCTTATTTTTAGAGACATTTGAATTTTAAGGCAAACACAGTACTCACAATATACTTATTTAAGAGCACATCTGCTTCTAATTGAATAAAATGTAAACCATATCCTGCCACAGCAGTAAGTAATACGGAGGCATACAGATGTCCCAATCAGAGATTCACCCTGTCTTTCACTCAATGTAAGTTTTGTTCCTGACTGCTTTAGCTGACAACATCAGAGCCACCTTCAGGGGACTGAATATAAAAGAAGACAAAAAAATATTACAGCAAATGTTTCAGTGGGAGTACTTTTTTCACTTTGTCAAGAAAATGCTACCCCTGCCCCTGCATGCAAGAGTTTAGAAAGAGGGGGTGGAGCTTGCAGGTGGCACATGATCAAAAGAATCATAGTGCTGGCATGCTCATACATGCTTTGACTAAATAAGAGGGAAGTTGGATGAAGGATTATATTGCCACCTGCTTTTGTCTCTACAGATTTGGCAAGAGAATGCAGCAATTTCAACCTGCTGGTCTGCCTTGCCATGCTGTTTTAGCTTTGCTAAATGACCACATACCAATTTGAATCTTTTGTTGATGATTATCAGAAAACTCAATTAGCAAAAATTATGTACTTCAATGGCCTAGTGAAAGCTGGGGGGGGGGGTGTCATAAAACTGACAAATGGTAAAGAGTAGGTGAAACATCTGGAAGGCTATTAGTTTCTCACATAGGAAGCATAACAGCAGAGACAAAATATGATCTGCTATTACAGAATACCTGGACATTCTAGAGAATCAAGAATCATAAGCAACTGGGCTTATCCAACTTCAAGCAGATCATGATTCAATTTCAATCATGTTATCAGGATGAGTTGTTAAACTAATCCCAAATGGGACACATAGTGACAGCCAGCTGAGTTGTGTCTCAGATTACGTCCCCCCTCCCCCAATGTCATTCAACAAGACTCAGTACTCTCATATGTTCCCCAAAGGCTGGCTCAAATATTGGCTTATATTTGGCAAGGAGAATAGGCTGGCATGGTGGTAAGTAATATAATGGAGGACATGCCAAGAGTGGGTTTGACTATAGGTTTGTCCTTCTCCTAGAGGTTCAATTGCCCAGAGTATTTATCTTCTTTCTTGCCATAAGTCACAGCTGACTTCTGAGAACCCTGTAGGATTTTCAAGGCAAGAGATTTTTGGAGGTGGTTTGCCATTGCCTGGTTCTGTGTCACCACCCTGGCATTCCTTGGGGATCTTCCAACCAAATATTAATCTGGGCTGAGAATGTGTGATTGGTCAAGAATCACTCAGCAAGCTTCCATGGTGCCAGTGGGGATTTGAACTTGAGTTTTTCAAGTCCTAGTCTAACACCTTAACCAGAACACCATGCATTATATCTTGAACTATCCCATGCATTCTTATATCCGGAATTTATATCTTAAAAATATTTTAGGAAAAGAATGAGGTACTGGGAAGACTGAAATGTGTTTTATAATGGCTGATGTCTTTGAGGGTGTCATGCACAAGGTAGCTACATTTGTTTCTCTCATCTAAACTTAGACTGCAGAAAGTTTATAGCATAAAAGCTAAGTTATAATCTGCAATATTGTACACATTTTTTAACTTTTAAAGTTTTGTTCTTTCGTTAGTTTATAAGATTTAGCTTTAAAAAGTATGTGTTTTACTTTGTTGATTTATTATTGCCTTAATTTGAATGGCCTATGGTAATCTAATAATGATTGATTGACCATGCAAGCTTCTAACCTCCCTGGGATCAAAGTCAAGGAAGTCACTCCTGCAAGATAGACTACTTCCAGCATGAGTTTCATGAAATAATTAATCTGATAGGTATAGCCACATAAGCCTAAATACTGGAATTAGATTAACGCCACCTGAAGACAAAACACCATGACATATAATTAAAGGGATTTACTAAAATTGAGCAAAAGTATTTTTGAAAAAAAGAACAGTTAGCAGTGAGATTACAATAACTAACTACAAAGTAAAGTAGTACAATAACTAACTACAAAGTAACTAACTTCAAAGTAAACAGCATTGGTTGAAATTACCAGATGTTACCTTTCCAGCTGAAATCCTCCAGTGAAAACCACTTTTTATGAAAGTCACCATAGGCAGTCAATGTTTCTGGCCTATATAGCAAGTATGAAGTCACAAGGTCCAAAGGGAGATCAAGGAGCCATGAATATAGCACCAAGAACAACATTAGGCTGAAAATTCTAAACTTTATGGCTGGGTGTCTGAGTTGGCCTGGACCCACTGACCAATCAGATCCGTGGATGGTGTTGTCAATTAATCATGTAAACCTGTTACTATCCAGATGACTCAGTGAGATAAAGTGATAGACTTCATCTGCAGGCTAGACCCTCCCATTTCTGACAGATGACATAGCTTGTAATTTCATCCGCTAATTAAATGGAATGTGATTCCACTGTGTTCTATCTTGGAGACAAAAAAGGAGAAAGGATAGAGAGAACCTCTTCCCAGCATCTGGGTTCTTATTTATGTTGCAAAATGTCACAACTTTTCTGAATCTCAAGCAACAGCACAGTTAGTTTCAACTGTGAACTTTTCATTGTAGGCCTAAAGCTTGAACCAAGTATTTAAGAAAACAGGAAACTGCATTTAAGGACTCCTTTTTTGACACAGGGCAGTCCACATGCTTGACACTGGGACAGTGTGGATGCCTCTGGTAATACCAAACTATTCCCCTATCTGAATCTATCTTATATTCTCCAAAGTTCCTGAAACAGTGCTGAAACATAAGAGACCACATTATCAAAAGGAAAAGGCCTGCTCTTTAGAAATGAGGAACTAGTTAATGACCTCTGAGGGTAGGAGTGTTTATTTGCTTACAATGTATACAGACTATGATGGCAAAAGTCCTGTCATGCAGTTATGCGACTGTGCAACACCAGGTTTGGTCTGTAACTCACACCAGTAAATACAAAATACACCTTTGTTGAAAGAAATTCAGAAGGTTATTTAAAGCAAATATAATTAGAGCTTGGTATAGACAGGGTACATAAAAACAATAAGTTTTTTCTCTATATGGTCCTACTCAGCACAGATGTTATTGAAGTATAAAGTTGTGAGGCATATACACAATTATTTCTGGGAGCATGAAGGTGAATATCAAAGGCCGCTTCCGCACGGCCGTCGATGCGCCTCCACGCCGGCAAGAATTCTGCCGGCGTGGAGGCGGAGGCCGTTCGCACGCATGCGTGCGGGCGGCCTCAGGAGAGGCCGTCGGACGGCAGGCGGCTCCGCATGGAGCCGCCTCTGCCCCCTTCCCTGTCCGACTCACCGTGTCCCCGTCGTCGGCCTGCTGGCCGTCGAAGCCCCGCCCACGCTGCCCTCCGACCTCCAGGGGTCGGAGGACAGCGTGGGCGGGGCTTCGACGGCCAGCAGGCCGATGACGGGGACACAGTGAGTCGGACGGGGAAGGGAAACAGCGTGTTCCCGGCGGTGCTGTTCGCACCGCGCCGCTGGGAACACGCTGTTGTGGGAAAAACAACCCTTTAAAGGGTTGTTTTTCAGGGCGGCCTGACGCTGCCCTGGGGGAGGGGGAGCGACGCCAGGTCGGCGCTGCTGCTTAGCAGCAGTGCCGCCTGTGCAAATGGCTCCCTGGGAACGGCGTTTTTACCGTTCCCAGGGCGCCATAAAAAGGCCGTGCGGAAACGGCCAAAGTAAAGGGGAATAACTGTTGTTACGAGTAGTCTTTATGCACAATGCTGGCCATAACCTGGTGGCCCCAATCAACCAATCCAGAGGTAGCCTTGGCCGACCTTTCCAGACTCAGA
Source organism: Sphaerodactylus townsendi (assembly GCF_021028975.2). Taxonomy (NCBI): domain Eukaryota; kingdom Metazoa; phylum Chordata; class Lepidosauria; order Squamata; family Sphaerodactylidae; genus Sphaerodactylus; species Sphaerodactylus townsendi. Next base: position 53,945,898 of record NC_059434.1, on the reverse strand, counting down.
GCAAAGTGCTTCCTCCAGTCTAGAAAGTGTGAAAAACCTTCACACATCCAGAACCATCCAATGGAAGAAAATCATCCCAAATAACTACCGTCCTGGGAAATGGCCTTGAATAGAAAAGCTCAACTGAACACAGCCTGAGTCTGTGGACTCACAGCTAGTGAAAGCTAAAGAGTTCCCTGATGATGACTATTCTTGTGACATATACAAAAGGATAATATCCTCTGTGCTACATTTCTCATGCTAAGTGTTTTTTGCTGATGTTGCTGGAACACATGGGTTTAGGACTGTGGCTTCATATAAAACCACCTTTCCTACTGGATTTGTTAAGTGCTCTATTAATAAACCCGACTCAGAAGTAATGAACAGTATAAAATAGAACCAAGTTAAGTGAGTTACTACAGCATGGTAAAGTCAAATAAGACAATGATAAGTAGCCAAACATAGGCTTAGCTAATACCAACCATTAAAATGTTAATAGTCCATATCGGATAAAATAAAATATTAGAGAAAACTCCATGAATTATTCAATATATTGATTTAGCCTCAAGGAGGTGAAATAAACATGTCTTCAGCCATGTTTTTTTTTTAAATTGACTACACAACTGAAAGGAAGAATTGTCTGTTGCTTGCCAGAGCAGAAGTGTGCCTCAAATCTATGTGTATCTTCATAGAAAAGAAATGGACAAAAACACTTAGTATGTTTTACTGTCATTATCAAGAGAGTTTAATCAACATGTGGACAGCAAAAACTGCACAGTGCGACATAAATAATTGGCCATGATGGCATTCAATACCAGCAATTCTTCAGTGGGCAATTCTCAGTATAATTTAAGTAGACACACATGGCTTAAAGCTAGTGCCTTGAGAGTTTATGCAATTAAGAACTATTATGGTTTAGCTCATGGGTTGTTCTGAGGATGAATGGGAAGAGAAGTGTAGATCTTGTTTCATTCTCAAAGCACTATATAAATGATGAGCAGCAATAAATGGGAGCAAAAACAACGAAAGATTCCACATTTCTGGGTTAAAACACACGCAAATTTGTCACCCCAATAAATATAATAAGAAATCATGACTAGAAAGCAAGAAGAATTAGTGTAAAGGACAACATGATTTACAGTGAGCCAAAACACCTTTCCAGTGTCTATGCAAATAAAATAAAAAAATATTTGGGGGAGGAAACCTCTAAGCAGATTGTGAAGCTTTTTTTAAAAAAAGTATGCAGTATAGAAAAAGCTACATATAGTTATATTCTTTTTTCCCCAGTTACTCTAGGGTATACATTTCCCAAGTGGAAGGCTCAGTTCCGTATCTTCCCCCAAGGACAGATCCTGCTGGGTATAATCTTGTGGGAATTCCCAACAACTTTCAAGCAGAGAGATGGTTTTGGAATATGGAGCCAATGACAACCTCTTTTTACAATTTAACTGTGCTCAGGCAGTGTTTGAAATGACTTAACTGCCTGAGAAATATCTTGGGACTATTTAAAGAACAATCTTGAGTGAGAAGTTAACTTAAGTGTCTTTATGGGAATCATTACCATCTGTACAGCAATCTCTTCTGAAACTCCTTCACACTGATGTATTCGGAAGCTGAGTTTTTTTCCCTTCCCCTAGTTACTGTGACTTTGGCATGCTTTGCTCTGAAGCAGAAGGCCTGGCCTTATATTCTTATCTGTATTGCAGGAAATTTTACAATCTATTATCTTGGCCCTGATCCTTCTTCTTGGAAACTCACATAACTCTAAGACTCCTAAAGGAAAAATAAGGACATTATATAATCTTTTGAAGAGTTCATAGAATTCATTTTTACACTTGTAAGACAATCTGATACTTATGGATGCTCCATGCTTCCTAGTTGACTATAAAGTTCAGATGATGAAAGAGAGCCACTGAGAAATCCTGTATTCTTAATGCATAGATTTGCAAATTGCGTTAATAAAACATCTGTAATATTAGTGTCCGTATCTTGTAATATTCTAGCATAGTGAAGTGAATATAGAGGTGAAATTTTAAAGCATCACAAATTTTAAATTTGTTGTTACAATTTCCTGTTACAGCATACCATAAAAATTTCAGCAGCACATATCACCCTTTCTGTTTGCTTACTTGAGAATTAGACTGTTGATTGTGTTTCTTCCACTTAACTGAACTAAGGCCGTTTCCGCACGGCCAAAAGCAGTGACGCGATGACGTCGCAAATTGCGACGCATACGAAAAAAAGCGTTCACACAGACAGGCGGAGCTGCGGGCGTCCGCAGCCCCGCAGAAATGTGACGGTTCGCACTGAAGCGCTGCGGAAGCGGCGTCTCGCGATGTTGCGCCTGCGCACTTGCGAAGCCGTGCAGGCCCGACGTCATGCCCACGCAGCAGTGCGATGGACAACGTGACTGCCCTGATGTCCTGCCCGTCCCCCATCTGTCAGTGCCTCCCCTCCCAGCTACTGTCAGTCCCAGTGCATGGGTCTGGGAAAGGTGCTTGGCCATGCAGGGAAAGCACCAGGGACGAACGTGTGTGTGTGTGGGGGGAAAAGGTGACCCAGCTTGGCCGTCTGGCAGTCGCCATTTTGAAGATGCGGCTGTTCGCACGAGTGCGGCGTCGATGCGTCACAGGGGGAAAAAGAGTGGTTTAAAGCGTTTTCTGAATACGGCGTCTTCGCGCCGGTTTAGCGTTTCCGCGACGGCGCAAATGCGCACCTCCGCCGCTGCGCGTGCGAACGCTCTCGCTATGGCGGTTCTTTTACCGTTTCCACGACGTCATATTTCGCCCGTGCGGAAACGGCCTAAGCTAAACTGTTTATTGCAGAAGCAAGTAATTTTTTGGACATACATATTTTGTTACACAGCTTTTATTTTTTTAACTGATTCATTTACATATTTGCTTCACTTTTCCGCTAAGGATCCAATAGTGGCTACTGTTGATCCCAACCACATGTACAGTACAATCCTAAGATTCTTGACAATCCTATGATTCTTGACAAATGTATTTTTCTTTTATGTACACTGAGAGCATATGCACCGGAGACAAATTCCTTGTGTGTCCAATCACACTTGGCCAATAAAGATTCTATTCTATTCTATTCTATTCTATTCTAAGAATAGTTACACCGTTCTAACATTATTGAATTCAGTGGATTTAGAAGGGTGTGTTAACTCTGCTTAAGATTCTTGGTGAAGATTTTGCTAATTTACAGTGATGGCTCCATCACAAACACAGAGAATCTCTCTCTTTTTGATAGAGTGACAAGCTTGGTAGATGAAGGGAATGCTGTGGACATAACACACCTTGATTTTAGTAAGACTTTTGACAAGCTGCCCCATAATATTCTTGCAAGTAAGCTAGTGAAATGTGGACTAGATAATGCTATTATTAGATGGATTTCTAATTGGTTGACTGACCGAACTGAAAGGGTGCTCATTCATGGCTCATCTTTATCGCGGAAAGTGACTAGAGGGGTGCCACAGGGTTCTGTCCTGGACCTAATGCTATTCAATATTTTTACCAATGACTTGGATGATGGAATAGAGGGCATGTTAATCATATTTGCAAATGACACCAAAGGGTGTCATTAATACCCCAGAGGGCAGAGACAGAATTCAAAATGACCTGGACAGATTAGAGAACTGGACCAAAACAAACAAAATGAATTTCTACAGAGATAAATGTAAGAAACTGCACTTAGGCAGAAAAAATGAAATGCATAAATATAGAATGGGTGACATCTGGCTTGACAACACTACATGCAAAATGGATCTGGGAGTCTTAGTGGACCATAAACGAAACATGAGTCAGCAGTGTGATGTGGTGGCCAAGAAAGCCAAGGTGATTGTGGGCTGTATCAATAGGAGTGTAGTGTCAAGATCGAGGGATGTAATTGTACCTCTCTATTCCGCATTGGTTAGACTTCACCTGGAATATTGTGTGCAGTTCTGGGCACCACAATTCAAGAAGGATATTGACAAGCTGGAACAGGTCCAGAGGAGGGCAACAAAAATGGTAAATGGTCTGGAGTCCATGCCCTAAGGAGAGAGGCTTAGGAAGCTGGGGATGTTTAGTCTGGAGAAGCAAAGCTTAAGGCGGGACATGATAGCTATGTTTAAATATTTGAAGAAATGCCATGTTGAAGAGGGAACAAGCTTGTTTTCTGCTGCCTCAGAGACTAGAACATGGAGTAATGGATTCAAGGTGCAGAAAAGGAGATTCCACCTAAACATTAGGAAGAACTTCAGGGCTGTTTGACAGTGGAATTCATTGCCTCAGAGAGTTGAGGAGTCTCCTTCTTTGGAGGTTTTTAAACAGAGGCTGAATGAACATATGTCAGGAGTGCTTTGATTGTGTGTTCCTGCATTGCATAGGGTTGGATGTGATGGCCCTTGTGGTCTCTTTCAACTCTATGATTCTATAAGTTTATGGCAAAGTGAGTATTTGAATGCAGAACCCCTGACCTATGTCCAATATTCCAGTTACTAAGCCACATTGTACAGGTATGCATATATAGTCCAGTTGTGCATAACAATCACTATGCCCATTTAATATCACATCTTGCATTGTTATGAACCAATTTTTGATTGTAACAGCAGCTTTGCATCAGTTTTTGTATGCATTATGATATGCATTATGCTGATATGCATTATGGTGAGAATACAATTATTTGCTGATATGCATTATCCTGATAATACCATGGTGTAATGACAGTGGAACATGTCATCTTTGCTATATGCATCCTAGATATTACCTCAGGTAATTACATTTAATTGGGTATTACAAGTCATTTTATAATTGGTCAATTCTGCACAGGCAAAAAGTTACGGGTGTAAATCAGCAATTCTTTTGAAAAACCCCAGGTTGTAGCCACTGCCACATGAATGGCCAAGAAGAGCTTTATTTCCTTCTCTTCCACCATACAGTCCATGGTCAGGGAGAATCCACCTGCCATTGTGTATGAGGGCTGACTTTACCTGATGAACTGTCTCCTGCAGTCTTGCTCCTTGCCTGATCTCACCTGAGGGTGGTTATTGCAGGCTTTAGTGATGAAAAGGGTAGCCCGTGTTTGAGGGAATTAATTGACTTTTTAAGACAGCTGGGAAGTAAGAGAGGACATCTCTGATTTAACCGAGAACCTGTTGTTGTCTTGGTTCCTCCTTGGAGCTGGGAGTGTTATTTTTGTATTGGTTAAATCTTTTAAATTTTGATATATTGTCTGGAGAGGTGATGATTTAACCTTGGGAATTTTCGTTAATAAACCTGAGTACTTCATTTCAACAATGGTGTCTGGAGCTGTGAGTGTGTCTATAAAAGTATCAGTTTGTGAATGCCTTTGATGAGGAAGATTGGAGGAGGAGAGACTTTCTGCTCATCCTCAGCGATTGAACTGCTGTGCCTTCCTGGCTGGACCTCCTGGAGTGTTGGGAACACATGAGAGGAGGGTGAGCAAGCAAGCAGTTCTGAACACATTGCCCTGCCATTGCAGGGAGGCACTGTTTTCTTTTTCTTTTAAATTTTGTGGGTTGCATATGTGTAACTTTATAATAACTGTATATTTACTGTGCAGAATCTGCCATTACATCATGGATCAAAAAGATTCCTAACAAATCAGTGTAGTAACACTCATTTCCACGCTGCTTGTTTTCGTTGTGAAAAATAATTAAGCTGTAAAATCAGCATATTTTTTTCTGCTTATTAGTTCCAGAAAAGTGTCTGTAGGTGAGTCTTTGTTGAAGATATGAGGAATTGAATAATGATTTGATATAGACCTTTTTTTAAAAAAATCAAGTTACCTATTCAACCAGCCAAGTACTAGTTTAGTTAATAAATAAGCATGGTTATTTATCATGCAGGAAACATGAACTGACATGTAAAATAACCACAAATGGCAAATGAATTATTAATTGTAGTGCATCATATGACATACTCTCAACTAAACACAAAATTAAACATTCATTGTAATCAATAAATCATATGCCAGTTGTGGTGATTTTGCATGTCAAGTCATATTTCCCCATTTCATATTGTTGTTGAACTAGTTTCATTTTTTCCCCAAAATAATTGGATAGCTAAGATTACCTTATCTGAAATCTGTGGATTATTTTTTTTCTTTTGTGAAATTGGAAGTTTTCTGCTAGAAGTGCCACAGAAATGCTCCTCAACTAAACAAACTAGTTCAAGGAATAATTCTAAATGTTCCGAGGGTATAACACTATCATCCAGTTATCCATAGACACTAATAAGCAGGCATGTGGAATTCAGTTTGCTTTAAATTCATACTACCATGAATTGTAGGATTTTTTAAAATGAAACATGATCACTGGGTCAATCATTGTACACAACATATTTTGTTTATGTCCTATTTGCTTTATTTACAAAATATCATAGAATATTTTTACCCAAAATGCTGGGGTCTGCCTGTTTTACAGTGGGGAAGAATTAATAAGGAAGACCTTGCTTAATGAGAGGTGGGCAACCAATATGAGATCCTTTCCACCAGAATGTACAGAGGTGGGTTTCCACCAGAAATCCACCAACATCAGGAGTAAAAGTTTAACAGCTTTTATAGAAAAAGTAAAATAATAACTGAACAAATACACAATGAAGCAAATACATGGAGTATTCATACAGTCCTACGATTTAGAAAGAGGTGAATGTAAAGATTTGGAATAGATTGGGATTTGGGGGGAATAAGGTGATAGTTACCTATTCTAGAAGTGAAATGGTTTGATGAGCACAGTTCAATGACCTGTGTTGAGCTCCGATGAAGAGATGGGGTAGAAAGCAGTGCTGGTAACAGTATTAATCAACAGAGAGTAATACAGGAAGATAATGAACACTTTGTGCAGGGTAAACAGGCTAGTTTTAAAGAAAGTCAGGCCCCAAGGCTATGCCAAGTGACCTAACTTTCCCAGGACAAAGGTGGTTCTTGTTTTCTGAAGGAGAACAAGAGGTGGACACTATGGGTTAGTGTTCCAAACCCAGGGAGTACCTGGAGGTGATTAGATTTTAGGGTGGAGTTGATGCAATTACAGCTTCAGGATAATGCCAGTACAAATGGAGGTAGTTTCTCAGAGAGGTTAGTCAGGAAATGAGAAGATGGGAATAGTGCATTGAAGAAAGGCTGAAGAGAAACTTTGATGAAATCCTTAGTCTCATGGAGGCAAGTGTGCCTCATGAAGGCAGGTGTCATGGTCACAGTGAGGAACTGGCTTTTCCCAGGCTGAAGGCTTTGTCTTTTCCTAATTGATTTAGGAAAGGTAAGGTAACTATTTGCAAGGAAACGTTGTCTGGAGATGTTTGCCAAAGCAAGTTCTTATCCTTATTGGTAACACTGAGCCAATGCAGAGGTGGCATCTTTCTTGGCACTGCATTGCTAGACTATATCCAAGGTTTGCAGGATAGGACACTGCTGTCCTAAGACAACAGGCATCCCACATCCACCATGGGTCTGTCTAGTAACAGCAAAGGTAACAGGAAATATCTACTACCTCACATGATCCCTGGAGAAAAATCTTGAACTCCCAAGGCACTTTAAGAAAAGTGTCTGTACGTTTCTCTATCTGTTTCTGCTCGAATGTAAAATATTATTTTTTCATACACAACATATTCTTTTCTCTCAGCTGGTGGAGGAGTCACTTCATCTACCCCTCACATGTGTTTGGACAAAGCCATGTCTTGACAATTAAAAGCTACTGAGAAAATACCCACCGTTGTTCTTTGTCATGATGACCTCCTGTCCCTGCCACTTTCAATCAAGCCCATAGGAAAGATGTATTCATAGTACCCAAAAGCCAAACTCACAACATGCTTGGAATGGAGGGTAAATATGAAGTAACTACCTCACTCCACATTTGTCTAAGGCACATCTTCTTTCTTGTTCCATAGATCAACCCATCTTGTCCTGATCATGGAGCATAATTCAATGAAGCACCTTCCTTGTTAAACAAAATTCAGATAGTCTCCTTAGTGATGGAGAACTGAGGAACAGATTAATGGTTGCCATAGATACCCCAAGGAGTATTTGGCTGAGCTGTATGTCAACTGCTTTATTCGCTGTCCACTGGATTCCACTGATTGTGAAACACCAAAAATAGAATTTCCAAATATTAAAAAATGGAACCAGAAATAATATCCACCCTGCATGATCTGACTACCCCCCTTCAGATATGTTCTCCTTAAATATAATTTAGAGAATTCTAAATAAAAAATTAATTTCATTGTTTAGAAATGAAATGCATATAATTTATGACATAAGAATACATCTGAAAAAAAAACACTGTGATCTTTTTTTCCCCAATGACAGCCTATCATTCTAAGGAGGGAAGGAACTGTTTGAGGTTAATTTGTATCACATCAATCTGTATTATGTGACCTTTTCAGAATAAACAGAACCATAAAGTGACTACACAAAAAATGCTGGTCTTAAAGCCAATTACACTAATAAGAACTGATGTGGAAATGGGTATTTATTATTTAAAAAAGCAACACTGAAATAAGTCTGAGGGGCATTTAGAGAAAGGAGATGTCTAACTGCAGCACATCCAGTAATGAAATCAGAGTCAGCCTAGCAGCTGATTAAGGTTAATTTGAATCACATCAATGTGAATTAACTTGGCCTTTGCAGAATGAACAACACCTTTGCGCCAACATGATCAATTAGTCCCTTAACTTTATACATCTGCCAGGAAAGGTTAGATTTATTAGTTATCAGAGTAACCATTCACAGATTACAATCCGAAGCTTTGTCTGGTAAAGCCACTGGACAAAAAATAAAAATGATATACGAACTTTGAGTAATGTGAGCTGAATGTTGACTTGCTTGACAAATAGTGTGGTGGTTCCAAATAGTTTTTCCAATCAAACTTGCCCAGTTCCACTTTTTACTACTGCCTCCATCCCAGATCTTTTTTATATTCAGGTCCCATGACCCCCAGTATAGCCCTTTTTGTGTGATCAAGAGAATGCTTCTGTCAGTCCCTGGATCTGAGACCAAACAAGACTCGGAAAGGTCGGTTCAAAAGACTTTATTGAAAAGCATCAGTGGCTAGCAGATGAAAAGCCAATTCTAAATTATCTTTCCCCAAACCCCAATATATCAACCCCCAGTACACACCCCCTCCCATCTTCCCGCGTTACCCAACTACAAAGGAAAGCTGTGAAATGGTGAGACAGAACTCTAAGGGCAAAGGAAGAGATAGACAGCCCAGGTACCCCTACTCAGTAACGTAGTGCCAAGGGGGGGGGGACGCACTGGGCACATGTCCCTGCAGGGGCATGGAGAGAGCTTGGAAGGGGCATGGTGGGGCAGATGAGGGTGTTCTGGGGTGGACAGGGGCGTGGCAGGGTGCAGGGCACAGGTGTGCCCTAGGCGCAGTTTCCCCTCGCTCTTCCCCTGCCTCTACTTGTTTCAGCTAGGCAGAAAAGAAAGTAACTTTCCATCCAGACTCCTCGCTCCCCCTTCCATTTGCAGACAGGCTTCCCTGATGACAGGCTCCCATCTGACAGCCTCCCACTGGCGTAATGCCCATTGGGCAAGGTGGGCAGCTGCCCAGGGCATCACCTTGTGGGGGGCATCAAAATGCTGGGTTCGTTTTTGGGTATTTTTAGTGGTTTTCCATTTTTGGCCTGCAGGGGGCGCGGTTTTTAGGCTAGCAGCACCAAAATTTCAGTGTATCATCGGGAGACTGTCCTTATGCAACCCCCCAAGTTTGGTGAGGTTTGGTTCAGGGAGTCCAAAGTTATGGACTCCCAAAGGGGTGCCCCTATCCCCCATTGTTTCCAATGGGAGCTAATAGGAGATGGGGGCTACAGTTTTGAGGGTCCATAACTTTGGCCCCCCTGAACCAAACTGCACCAAACTTGGGAGGAATCATTAGGGCAGTCTCCTGATGAGACCCTGAAAGTTTTGAGACTGTGCCTTCAGAAATGTGCCCCCCCAGCCTGCAACCCCCATTGACAGCAATGCAGAAAACTCAATGCAGAACAAAGATTCTTGGGCAAATTTTGGGATGTTCTTGCAGGGAGGGCATTCTTGGATGTATCAGCACCAAAATTTTAGGGTATCATCTGGAGACTGTCATGATGGCACCCCCAAGGTTTGGTGCAGTTTGGTTCAGGGGGTCCAAAGTTATGGACCCTCAAAAGGGTAGCCCCATCTCCTTAGCAAAGAATGTGGAATGGGGTACCCCCTTTGAGGGTCCATAACTTTGGACTCCCTTAGCCAAACTGCACCAAACTTGGGGGGGGGGTCCCATCAGGACAGTTTCCAGATGATAGCCTGAAATTTTGGTGCTGGTACATCCAAAAATGCGCCCCCTGCAGGAACATCCCAGAAATTTGCCCAAGAATCTTTGTTCTGCATTGAGTTTTCTGTATTGCTGTCCATGGGGGTTGCAGGCTGGGGGGGGACATTTCTGAAGGCACAGTCTCAAAACTTTCAGGGTCTCATCAGGAGACTGCCCTGATGATACCCCCCAGGTTTGGTGCAGTTTGGTTCAGGGGGGCCAAAGTTATGGACCCTCAAAACTGTAGCCCCCATCTCCTATTAGGGATGGGGCACCCCCTTTGGGAGTCCATAACTTTGGACTCCTTGAACCAAACCTCACCAAACTTGGGGAGTAGCATAAGGACAGTCTCCTGATGATATGCTGAAATTTTGGTGCTGATATGTCTAAAAACGTCACCCCCTGTAGGCACCAATGTCCTGGTGCAAAAAAAATTTGGTCGTGGTGGAGTGGCCGCCCATGGGGGGGGGGCATCCAACTCAGGTTTTGCCCAGGGCTACAGTTTGCCCAGGGCTGTCTCGTTATGCCCCTTCAGCCTCCTTCCTTTTTCACCATACAAAAAAAATGGTGGGATCCAATGCAGTGTGTGCACTGAAAGGATAGAGAAGTACTTCACACATTGCTGAAAAGACAGACCCCTGTATCAATCATACAGAATGACAATCATCTTTCTCTAATATTTGTTGGTTATCATGACTGAAAGAAAATGGTAACCATTAAGGCAATTTACTTTAAAAAATCATAATTTTCTTGGATTTGGATTTCTGGAAGGGTTTCCGTTCTGATATTCTGGATTATTTGAACCAGAAATATATGACTAGTAGTAGTAGTGCCCATGCTTTTGTTGTATATTCGGTTAGACATTTTCAGGCATATGAATGTCCTCCAAAAATTAAGGGACTCTCTTTACAATACTCTAACAGTATGGGAGCTGGTGTAGCACATTGTCTTTCTGGTGACCAGGCTTGTATGAGAAGGATGGTTTCTCTCCTAATTTCCCAGAAGAACTGTCATGGAGTGATAGGTATTCTTTCCCAATATGTATAGGATCTTCATGTTAAGAAGATTTTAGACTAGAACTGTTCTCCCTATACTCCAGCTTTCTATGTAAATGGGGTTGGTTTTTTGACATGCAGTATAAAGTACTATTCCAGGAACAATATGCCTCCACACATAACCTATATGTGGCCAGTCACAGAGGTTGCAGGAAATGACAAAAAAAATCCAAACCAGAGCCTTTATAGTGTAGGTCATTTGTGGCTGAGACATGCATTTCTCTCTTCCTTCTAGCAGGAGACAAATTGAGCTTGGGAAAGTTGATGCCATTAATTTGTATTGAATAGCAAGAGGAATGAATAATTCCATTGTTGGTGCTTCAGTACATTCCTACCAGTTCCTTGCCTGTAATTTCTTAGCAGCTGAACACTGTCCCATATTGTCTCTCTCACACACTCTCCTTGGCTTTTCCTTTTACAGTCTAACTGCTCCAGGGCAAGACAATGACAATGAACACGCTGACTGCTTCAGGCAAAGGAGGAGTACGCATTTCCTGCCTGTGCAGATGCAGCCTGCAGCTAGAGCCTGGTCCACAAGGCAAACTGGCTGCCTATGCAGGTGCAGCAATTGGCCAGCACCTGCATCTCTCACTGGTTTCAGGCAGCAGCAATCAATCAGACAGCCCCTGATAGCTTTGGCTGTTGTTCAGGCAGCAGCATTCATCTGCTGTGATATGACATTCCTCTGTATACTCACCATGACAGAGAGTAGGGTGGGACAGCAGGGCTGTTGCTGGGCCTCCAGGCAGCCTTTGGGCCCTGGCAACTGCCCCACCTTGCCAATTGCTGATACTGTCCCTACATTTTCAGCCTGAACTAAAACCTTTCAGTGGTAGAATGTTGAGGCAGTAGAAAGGGGATTTTGTCACTGCCCACATCAGATTGCAGGTAGGACACCTCAGCTGTCAAAACCTCCTAACTACTAGGGGAAAATGCAAAGAGTTATATTAGAATAGTCTTCTTTTTGTAGGACATTTTTTTAAACATGGAAACATTCCAAAGTGATGCTGTACCTGCAGTCTGAAGTGGCACCATCTGTTTTACAAACCAAGAACAGTTCCACCGTATTCCCATCTCATTTTTCTTCAAACCTGGCCATGTGCTTACGTAGTTAAAGCTAGAAGAAAATATCTGCCTTTTTAATTTCATGGTGCAGTTGGCTACCATCAGTGAATGGCTTCAGGCTATTGCTTTCTACCACCAAAGTTTGCCAGACGTTCTCATTACGACTCCTGACACTTCAAGCAACCGCACATACCAAGCTTCAGACCTTGACAATGGTAAACATTGCATGATTTGCCTCCAGCTTTTAAAGTCATACTGTGGGAGAAGCACTTACACTACATTAAATTTGTGCTCAATTACCATTAGGGTTGTGTTGAGTTTTCCTCCCTAGAGGATTCAGCATGTGGTATGTGATCTGCTTCTGTTCTAACCTGGGAGCAAAAAATCTGAGCAAGCTGAAAATTATATACTGAAATGCAATTCAGGATGAATTTGTTTTACCATTTTACCAACTTTTGCTGTCAAGCAAACTATACATTGTTTGTGACCTTCTTTCTTAATCGACTTCCATTCTGACACCACTGATGAACCATCATGCCAATCTCATATTTTAGTCCACCAGCCTGTTTATTTCGGTTATCATCTCCATAACAACCACCAGCAGAATTCAGTTCTTGTTCTGTTCCTCCTCCTTGTGCCTCTAGTGGGGGGGGGGAGGGAGTGCTTATTCACAAGTAACCCTGCCTGCATGCCAGCCGAAAGGGTGATACTGGTGTTGCAGAGGTGGGGAGCCCATTCGCTGGCAATAGCCAGGTCTACCTACAAGAAGCTTCCAGGAATTGTTTTTTTCTGTTCTCATGCTCTCAGCATGTTTGCCATATCAGCACATTTTCAGCTCCAGAGCCAAGGAAGAATGTGTCCTCAACACAATACAGTAGCCCTGCTAAATGGATATTCATTTCCACCCACAAGAAGACTCCTGGTGTCATTGCCTCCCCTGATTATCATAACCCAGATACTCCCTTTTTATTATTATTATTATTTATTATATTTATAAACCGCCCTCCCCCGAAGGGCTCAGGGCGGCGAACAAACAAATAGATAGAGCACAAATAAAATCAAATTTTTAAATAGTTATTAAATATGGCTCTATATGTTAAAATCGACCCCCATTAAAATGCAGCATCTATCAAAATTACCGATGGCGTCTTACTCGTAGTCCCCTAAGAAAAGAGGGGGGAGGAAAGAAGAGGGAGGGGGAACGGCAGGGTCCACAGATTTTAGAAAGGGGGGGCATCAGCGGCCGGGCTCCCCAAAGGCCTGGTGGAACAGCTCCGTCTTGCAGGCCCTGCGAAATTCATTAAGATCCCGCAGGGCCCGCGTAGCTGGAGGTAGAGCGTTCCACCAGGCAGGGGCCAGAGCTGTAAAGGCTCTGGCCCGGGTGGAGGCCAGCCGCATCATTGAGGGGCCAGGGATCACCAGTAAATTTGCCTCTGCTGAGCGCAGAGGCCGATTTGGGACATATGGGGCAAGACGGTCCCGTAGGTACGAGGGTCCCAGGCCGCGCAAGGCCTTAAAGGTCAAAACCAACACCTTGAAAATGATTCGGAATTCAATCGGTAACCAGTGCAAACGGCACAGCACAGGCGAGATATGGTCTCTGGCGGCACCTCCTGTGAGCAAGCGTGCCGCCGCATTCTGGACCAATTTTAATTTCCGAATCAGACGCAAGGGAAGGCCTGCGTAGAGTGAGTTGCAATAATCCAGTCTGGAGGTGACTGTTGCGTGGATCACGGTGGCCAGGTCTGGTTGAGAGAGGAAGGGGGTCAGCCGCCGGGCTTGGCGCAGATGGAAAAACGCAACCCGGGTTACATGGGCCACCTGGGTCTCCATTGAAAGAGACGAATCCAGGTGGACCCCCAGGCTACAAACGGAGGAGGCCGGTGCCAATGTAGCCCCCTCCCATATCGGCGGCTGGAAATCCCCACCCCCTCCTTCCCGCCCCAGCCAGAGGATCTCCGTCTTTGACGGGTTGTTTTAACCTGCTCTGCTTCAACCAACCAGCAACCGCCTCCAAACAATGCTGGAGAGCCGCAGGGGCGATGACCGTTCCCCTCTCCATCAACAGAATGAGCTGAGTGTCATCAGCGTACTGATGACAGGTCACCCCAAAGCTCCGTACCAACTGAGCAAGGGGTCGCATATAGATGTTAAATAATAGCGGGGACAACAGTGCCCCCTGAGGCACACCACAATGAAGTGGGCACCTCCGGGAAGCTTGGTCCCCGCACCACACTTGCTGACCCCAGTCCCAGAGAAACGAGGCAATCCACTGAAGGACAGTGCCCCGCACCCCAGAAGCAGCCAGGCGGTGGGTCAAAAGGTCGTGGTCGACCACATCAAATGCTGTGGTAAGATCTAACAACACCAGCAGCGCCGATCCACCTCGGTCGAGTTGCATATGGAGCATATCTGTGATGGCGACAAGAACAGTCTCCGTCCCATGCCCAGCACGGAAGCCGGACTGGAAGGGGTCGAAGGCCGATGTGTCCTCCAGGAAGCCCTGAGGCTGCTCCAACCCCACTCTCTCAATTACCTTCCCCAGAAACAAAAGATTCGAAATGGGGCAGTAATTGGCCAGATCTCCAGGATCTAACGATGGTCTTTTTAAGAGTGGGCGGACCACTGCCTCCTTCAACCCACCCGGAAAAACTCCTTCCTCAAGGGAGCTATTGATGATATTCAACAAACTTCTGTTACAAACTTCTGTTACAAACTTCTGTTACAAACTTCTTCTGACCACCTTACACTATTATTTCTCAAACAATCCATCTAGACACCTTCCAGAGGTTGTCCTAACTTCCCCAAAAGGTTGTCCTAACAGACCCAGAGATAGTTCTTCACCCTATAAATATCCTACCTTTAACCTGAGATTCTAGGCTATACCAACGGCAGTGTATAGAGCATGATGTAGTAATGTGCCAGTATTCTAACTGTAGATGTATTTGTGGCAGTGAGGCAGGCGAGGACATTCTGCATTGTTTTGGAATGTCCTCTATATGATGACATAAGGACTAAATATATTGAAGGATTTCACCCAATTGTGCGGGATACTGACAACACTGGGAAACTGATTTGTCTACGATGGTGATCCATGCATTTTCAACTGAGTAGCACTTTGTCCTCATGCCACAAGAAGAATCAGACTACTTATGGTGTCATGATGATTCATCTTATTATTTGACAGAGATATTTGTAGTAGTGCTAATTAGTTTGTGGGGTGTTTTTGTGTGTTTTTAATCTTTTTATGTTGTGTATGAAGAGATTGTGAAGGCCAAGACTATAAACTTACTACTACTACTGTAAATATACTACCCTCCAATGGGCCAATTGCTCAGTGCCACTGACACCTTTCTGTCTTGGTCGCTGTGTCCAATGTGTTGCCCCCTGGAACCAAACGCTGGCAGTTTGGCTCTGAACCCTGGATCTTCTTCACATCATGATCTGGTTGTATTACCCATATATTCCATACACCTTTCTATTCCAAATTTATTTTCCAATCTATATTTTAAGAACTCTGTGTGTGCACATTTGCTGCATTGACTAAGTTATTATAAACCCTTTATCCCTACAATAAAGATTGTCAAATACGCATTATATTCCACTCTGCGGATTTTCCTCACAGAGCTGATTTTCATATACACTGGTATTAAAGATTCCTTACCCAGCCTCTAGCATCATTAATAAGCAGTCTGTTCTAAGCTAATGTTCCTCACTATATTGAGAGACTGTGTCTCCACCTTGGATAACATGCCTGCCTGGAATATCTGTTCACAGTATTTTCTCCAGTCATATTACTAGTTCAGCAGACTGTGAAGGCTCTTATAACAAGGGGATCTGATTACCATAGTCATTCTATTTGTTCTGAAATGGATGGTAAGAACAATCAAATAACTTGCTTGTAAAAGAAAGGGGGAGTTAGGCAGAGGATTCAGCCTCATTATCTTTCCTTGGAAGCCTGCAGTATGCCCCTCACCTTTGAGGGAAGAAGACAAGGCTTTGTTTGTATACATTGAAGTGGGAGGGGCTGTCTTGCCATGAGTCACTCACTCCTCACTTCCATCCTTCCTTCTGACCAATGTACAATCTAAGCTACAGCCAAGTGGCTGAAGCATATTCAGATCTGAAGGTTTTGTAATACCATGCAGTTCATAATTTGCTAAGAGGCTGCTAAAAGCAAAATACAGACCCACACATTAAGACTGCATAATAGAATGAAACACTATTCTCCATTTGTACAGTCTAATCTAGCACTTCCTGTTTAGCTGGCTAGAGGTAATTCAGGAACTAATGAACTAATGAACTAATGAAGAGTAAATGAAGAAATGTTGCTAAACCTGAGCAGCTGGAGAATTCATTTTTAGTCTTGCAAGGACTCAAACTTGATGAAGCTGTTTCAATGCACATGCACATGCACATGCAAACACATTGAAACACAGCTGGCAGAACAATTGAGCTGCTTTTTGCTTTGATCTGGTAAACTCAGTTCAGCTAAGTGCTATCAAGTTTCAGATGACTTATGGCAACCTCACAGGATTTTCAAGGCAAGTAGACTCTACAGTCAGTTTATACCTGGGTAGAATCAGTTGACAGATGTACACTTGGAGGTTCTTCAGGCTGTTGCTCCATTAATTTTCTTTTCATTAATGCAACTGATGCAAAACCAATAATAATTTGTAACAGTGATACTTATGTCAAAATTTGTGGTATAACAAGGAGATTGTCATTTAGTCCTGAACAGATAGAATCCTATCATGATTTGGGGTTTTTTCATCAAAACAATAGGTTCATGAAGTCCAGTAATGTTACTATTCACCCTAGGCAAGATAATTTAATTGTAATAACTGGCACTTTCCAGACAATGTTGCAGATAGATCTTAAGATTTTTATGCAAGAAAAAGTGCATGAATTGCAAGACACAAAACACCCAATTAATTTTCCAAAACAAATTAGATCTGTAAAAGCTGGCTTATGCACTCACCCATCTGGGGTCCAGAAGATTTTGTGAGAGAGCATGCATGTACCTCTCCCATGCAAAGCAATGGCAGCACAATGTATTATGGCATCACTGTGGCAGAATCAGAAATACTCATCCACAGTCCTTCCTTTATTTTTTTGATGCCTAAGATTCATATGAATCTTTTGGAGACCATGTTTTCTTTTAAGAGTTCTCTATTGACAGACAGATTGAAAACATATGGCACAAAAGAAATATAGAAAACAGAAACATCAGTGTTTCAATATTTGGATTATTCATATTTTGTGTTCTGCGCCTCCTAAGGTGGTGTCACTTGCTTCCAGCTTGCTGAAGAATTTTGTGATTGACTATGCCATGTCATACAGATCCATGGTCACCTTCAGGTTTTAGTGATCTCTGAGCAAACCCTCCCCCCTATGTGTACTACTCTAAGCATCACTATGGCTCATTCCGCACATGCAGAATATTGCACTTTCAAACTGCTTTCAGTGCTCTTTGAAGCTGTGCGGAATAGCAAAATCCACTTGCAAACAGTTGTGAAAGTGGTTTGAAAATGCATTATTATTTTGCGTGTGCGGAAGGGGCCTATGTTTTATTTTTTTTTCATTCCACCTCCCTCTTTCATGTATATAGAGATGGTGCATATGTACAAACAAACATATTCCAGAGCTTTGCAAGGAATGAAAAAGAGGAGTAAGAAAGTGTCTGCTTCTCTCTTTCTAATGTCTGCCAACCCAAGGAGTCTGAGATTGCCACAAGAACTTCTCTCATTTCCTTGCAAGAGAGGCACCATAGTACTGCTGTCTTGTAAAAGTATAGTTTTCTCTGAGCCTTATCCAAATACAGTCCCAATCAAGAAATGAGAGATTGTTCAGATATCTATTGTCGAAGGCTTTCATGGCCAGAATCACTTGGGTGCTGTGTGGTTTCCGGGCTGTATGGCCGTGTTCTAGCAGCATTCTCTCCTGACGTTTCGCCTGCATCTGTGGCTGGCATCCTCTGAAGATGCCAGCCACAGATGCAGGCAAAACGTCAGGAGAGAATGCTGCTAGAACACGCCCATACAGCCCGGAAACCACACAGCACTCAAATGTTCAGATATCTCTTTGTCCCATTGTAGAGAACCCACCATCTTTTGTCAATGGTGAATGAGGCTAGAGAAGTATATGTAAGGCAAGAGGACTATATATACACTAGAGCTTGGCACAGAGATTCAGCATTCAGATTTCAAGCACAGGCTTATAAATACTTATTCAGTTTCAGTTCTCAGTTACAGTTCAGCTTACATGTTAATTAATTGTTTCTTAGATGTCTTACAGATTGTACAGTTCTTTTAATTCAAGATGTTTTGGCTAATGGCTTGCTCACTTTCACTCATGGTTCTAATGCTGGCTTAGAACATGGACTCAGTACCGTCATACTCAGTCCTCTCCATTAGAAAACCCTCAAACACTCTACTGAGGAAACTCAAAGCAAAACCCCACATCCCAAACCAACTGGTATATACACATCTTGAAGATATTCCTCCCTGGTTTATATGGCCCTTCAGCTTTGCCTTTCAATAAACCTCTTCACCAGTTCTCTCCAGCCTATGTATGTTGCTTTCACATAGTTCTCAGGTTGATAACAGTAGCAGTCTCACACTTTGGCTAAGTTGTGCTTTTTAACACAGTTTAGCCAGACAGATGCAAACAGCAGGAATGCTAAAGACCAAAAGTCTCTCGGATTGTTCAGTCAGGGAGTTAACCTCCTCCCTCTCAGTGACATCAAGTCTTCTGTGACCAACCAGAGTACAGGGCTGCCTCAGCCAGTCAAATGGCTTCTTTGTTTCTAGGCCTCCAGGCCTCAGTCTAACAGAACTGCACTTTTTTTAAAAAAATATTTTTTCTGCAGTCCATCATACCCCCAATCTCCAGGAATTTACTAACCTACAGCTGGCAACCCTAGTACCAGATCCCAGGACTTGGCAGCTATTCCACAGCACTCCTGAGACCAGTCCTACACAGATGTCTCTGTAATGACAGTGTGTTCATCCCAAGGATCATCATGGTTCAAATCTTTGTAGAGGCTGCATTACACATTTAAAGTTATAAATAGACATCACTAAAGGGATGACAATTAGTGTTTTATTCCGTGCTTCATTTAGAAGGCAAGATCCTGTGCCCATATTTAGAGGTAAGATCCTGTGATCTGTGAACAAACAGAAAGCTGTATGTATTGATGAAGGCTTTCACAGCTGGATTCAACTGGTTGTGCTGAGTATTCTGGGCTGTGTGGCCATGGTCTGGTGGATCTTGTTCCTAACGTTTTGCCTGTATCTGTGGCTGGCATCTTCAGAGGTGTATCACAGAAGGAAGTCTGTTACACAATGTGTCCAGTTACACAGCGTGTAACAGACTTCCCTCTGTGATACATCTCTGAAGATGCCAGCCACAGATGCTGGCGAAACGTTAGGAACAAGATCTACCAGACCATGGCCACACAGCCTGGAAAACCCACCACAACCAGAAAGCTGTATGTTTTCCAAATGTGTGAAACTTTGAAAATATATCTGAAAGTTATGTTGTAGATGCATCAGGATTTAGAAATGCTCTGCTCTTCTTCAACCACAGCAAGTCATTTTGTGTTGTGCTTTGGAAATCAAGACCTTAAAATGTATGGCTTGTACTGCTTTAGTTTAATGGGCTGTCAACTGTCCAGACAGCTCTAGTACAAAGCAAGACATGTCTTTAATCTTCAAAGAAAACAAAAGTAAAGTGAATAAATTAACTTATTAGCTTGAAGGTACAAAATAAGAGAAGAAGAGAAGAAAGAACTAGGACTATTTTTCAGCCTTCATATTAAACACAAAGTACAAAAACCACCACACATTTAAAGTATTTAGATACTTTATGAAGAAAAAAATATTATTTTCCCCTGCTGGGTTTAATCAAATATGGAATTCCCAACATTTCTGCTGCAGTAGGATTTTTAGCTCCCATCAACAAAATTGTCTTCTCTGAAAATTCCAGTTTATGATGTACTTTTTTTACATCTTAAAAAAAGACACATGTTTACAGAACCATTACATAGTCACTTGAAAACTGTTTTTCTGGGAACAGTATCCATGAAGCTAGGTCAATATTAAGAATGGACTATTGTGATCACTTAAAAAATAATTCTACAGTTTCTTTTACAAAATCTATACTATAGTATATCTATACTAGCAGCAAAGCCCATTGTAGGGGAGATGCAATGGACCCTAGCAAAGAGTCAAAGGCCGTTTCCGCACGGGCAGAAAATGACGGCCTGGAGACGGTAAAAACACCGTCTCCAGGCCGCCATTCGCACGGGAGGCGCAGCTGCAGCGCAGCCGCGCCGCCCTCGCTACCGCCTCGGTTGAGCCCGCAGCCGGGCGTATTCCCCAGAACGCTGGGAAGCGCTCTTTCGGAATACGCCGGCGTGAAGCCGCTGCCGAAAGTGGAACGGCAGCAGCTTCATGGTGCCTCCCCACCCGGCACTCACCTTGTCCCTGGGCCTACGTCGCCGAGGCCTGGGGACATGCCCCCCTGCCCTGCGCCGCTTGAGCAGGCGCACAGGGCCAGGGGGGCGTGTCCCCAGGCCTCGGCGACGCGCCGGAGGCCCAGGGACAAGCCGGGTCGTGCGAGCACCGGCGCTCCGCGGCGCCGGCTGCCCGCCTCTTCCCGGGACCGTCCGTGCGGACGGTCCCAGTGTCTTCGGGTCGGCGCGAGAAGCGCCGACCCAGCCGTTTCCGCTGCCGTGCAGAAACGGCCAAAGAGAAAGGAACTCTCCTCCAAAATGGGCTTTATTGAAGCTGCAACACACACACATACACTGCCCCTTGCTCCTGGCATGATGTTTACCAGGTTCTGGGTCTGTGACTCATGGAGGCTGGAGAGGTGTGGTTTGGGGTAGGTCAGAAGTTGGGGATAGGGGAGGGTGAAGTGGCTTGGGGTGGTGGGAGGGTGGCAAGGTGGGGCTTGGGGTGGTTGGAGGGTTGGTAGGGGTGGCTAGGGGGATATGGGGAGGTGAGTATTAGGGTGGGGTGGCAAGGAGTGACTATGGGTGGGGGAGAGTGAAAATATGAGGGTTGGGGTGGTGGGAGGGTTGGAAGATGTGGGTAGGGGGTGGAGAGGGGTAGAAGATGAGTACTGAAGGATGAATTGAACATAAGAACAAGCCAGCTGGATCAGACCAGAGTCCATCTAGTCCAGCACTCTGCTACTCACAGTGGCCCACCAGGTGCCTTTGGGAGCTCACATGCAGGATGTGAAAGCAATGGCCTTCTTTTGCTGCTGCTCCTGAGCACCTGGTCTGCTAAGGCATTTGCAATCTTAGATCAAGGAGGATCAAGATTGGTAGCCAGAGATCGACTTCTCCTCCATAAATCTGTCCAAGTCCTTTTTAAAGCTAAGGTAAGGCTTGGGGTGGGAGTGGGTTGAAAGGGGTGGGGAGGGGTTGGGAGGGTGGGAAGGGGTGGGGAAAAGGTGGAAATGTGATGCTTGGGGTGAGGGAGGGTCAAATTTGGATAGTTGGGAAGGGTGGGGGAGGAAGGGGTGGTGGCCAACCTGTGGAGCAGCTTATTTCCAGCCTGGCTGCCCAGGATCAGCTGCTTTGTGGCTTGCTGCTGATCAGATGTTCTGCAGCTGGACTGACTGTGGGGAAGGAGGCAGGAGGGCTTCTGGGGGCCTGCAGAGCAGGCAGCACTGCTCTGCGGAAAGGAATAAATCAAATGTTCCTATGGCAAACCTTCCACAACTGGAGGATCAAGACTTGAGTCCTGCCTCCGCATTGGTGGAGGGTTCATCTTCGGGACATTCAATTGCTTAGAGTTTTATTGTTCAGAATGTTTATGTGGATAAGATTAGAATAATGTATGTTGCTTTTGGTTCCCATTGAGGAGAAAGGTTAAATTAAGTGAAATAAAAATAAAATATCTCAAAGATTTGCCAGTGTATCTGTAAATATGCTGGCAGCAAGCCTTGCTGGCAGCATACTGTTATAACTCCATGCTAACATTGAATTGGGTAGCATTAGGGAATTTTGTGGGTGGAGCTTACTCAGCTTCCTAAGCCTCTCCACTTCTGGGCATCCCCCTCCAACTCTGCACTATATCATCCTTTGTTCTTTGCTGCTTAAGTCTATGTGGCTAGTGAAAATGACATGGCTTCTAGGGGTGGCTAACATCATATGTTGTGCTGTGCTACTATGCACAGAGTTGTGTAAGTGGTTTGAGAATTGCTCCTAGTGTGTAAGGTATGGGTTTACGGCCAGCCTGATGGTTTGCTGCAGATTGACTTGCTGTTTGGCCAAAGCTGAATTTCAGCTTTTTGCCAGTATCTTAGTGGCTGAATTCCCACTGAAAATCGAATCTAGATACAACCAAGTTTCAAAAGAATTGGCACCTTTTCATCCAGGTTCCAACATTCTCACTGCAGCATGTTTCTAGTGAAGACATCTAGGCCTGCCGGGGGGGGGGGGGTTTGCTGTCAGGGGTGCAATTGTTAAGATAGCAGCACCAAAATTTCAAAGTATCTTTAGGAGACTCTCCTGATAATACCACCCAGGTTTGGTGAAGTTTGGTTCATGGGGGCCAAAGTTATGGGCCCTCAAATGTGTAGCCCCATCTCCTATTAGCTCCTATTGGAAACAATGGGGGATGGGGGCACTCCCTTCAGGAGTCCATAGCTTTGGACCCCCTGGATCAAACTTCACAAAACCTGGGTGGTATCAGTAGGATACTCTCCTAATAATACCACCCAGGTTTGGTGAAGGTAAAAGTTCATGGAGGTAAAAGTTCATGGAGGTAAAAGTTATGGACCCTCAAATATGTAGCTCCCATCTCCTATTAGCTCCCATTGGAGTGTTTTTCCCCCCAAAAGGTGCATATACAAGCAGGTCCAGTAAAATCCCGTGATAAGGGGGAGGGGGCGGAGCACCAGAAATTGAACTGGTCTGTGTTCCATAGGCTGTGAGGAGTTCTCGAGGGAACCTGGATATTTCGGGTGACTATCCCAGGATTAATCGCCAGTGAGGAAATCACCAGTGAGAACCCACCTTGTCCCTTATAGGTTTATCATGTTATTGTTTTGTGAAATTATCATTACAGTAATGTTAACTTGACCAACCAATTCATCTGTTTCTTCCTTCCTTATAAATGCATGAACTGTTGATTGAATCAGCAAAGGAAGATCTGAGGTGATTTTCTGTCAATCCCAATATCTTCCAAAAACAATTGTATCTGGTGACACAAGAGAAACTTCCACTTTTGATACTGACCCATTTTAAAGACTCCCATAAGACTTGCCTGAAGAAAAATTGGCCTTAAGCACTGAGTAGCTAAAGCAATAACTATGACTGATGAGATCCATTTCATGGACAAATTGCTTATCCAACTTGAAAAAAAATAAAAGGCCTGCATTTGACCTTTCTGCATTTTATATACTTTAATGTGCCCTCTGCATAAAATTATGCCTGGAATTGGTCTAAACTTCTTTATTGTCCAAGCACTGATTTCATAACATTTCTAAGAACAAATCAATGGAAACAGTTCATTTTCTTTTGTTGTTTTTTTATAAAATTCTTGGGAAATAAATATGCTGGCACATTATGTAACCTAATAGTCCACTCCTGTAAGTAACTTCACTGGCACAGTAGCTCAAAGAATCTCAGTTAGTGAACCAGTTCTTGACTTTTACAAAAACTAAAAATGGAACACTTGGGTACTTGCCTAACTTCAGTAAGATTGCCTCCGTTTAGCCATGCTGCATCATGATACACCCATCCTGTAGTCACAAAATCAATGTAAAAACATCTCCCTTTTTGTTATAGCAGTCATCAGGTCTGCATAATCTGTGGTCCTCCAAGATAAATTCAGTCTCTCAGCCATGCTTATTTGATCACAATAGGAAGAATGGATTGTAGCCCATCAAAAGTCCACTGGTCAGTTTCTAGTTGGACCACATGTAATGGGATTTTTTAAAACAAAAATGTTGAAACAATAGGGGCTTAGTAGGCTCAGTTCAGAAATCATAAAAAAGAAGAGCAATGACAAGTACAAGTTCGGTTAACTTCTGTCTTTGCTTGTTGATTCTTTTCCTATCTCATTACTTCAACTGACTCCAGGTAGTCACAATCCAAATGTGAACATCTGCATTTATAACTGGACAAAATTCTGAATGTAACATTTGAAAGTAACCAGGATTTTTAACTAGATTTGAACTGTGGTTATGTTCCCCATTTGTACAGCAATTAATTGGGACAAATGGAAAATTCCATATTTAATTATCGTTCATCATTGGTGGTCGCAGTGGCAGGGGGAGGAGGATTTTTTTTTTAACATCTTGAGTTCAAAGGAGACCAAACAAGAAGAGTGAAATTATGCGAACAGCACTGAGAATTATATGGGATAAAAACCTGACTAAATTGATCTGAATCTCCATTCCAAAATATCTTATTTCGTTCTGAATGATCCTAAAAGAAGATGCAGGTCTGCAGAAAAAAATAGTAAAGATTTTGCTAAAAGTGATTGTTAGCAGTTCAGATGTTAAACTTTAAAGTGTCTAATTCCTCGTTTTACAGTTTTTTAAAAAGGCCTCACAGGAGGGGAGGGCACACCGCTATTCCAATCAATTAGAGATCTAATTGTTAAATAATGAGCTTGGAATGGACTTCTACGAATTTGGCAAATTTATGCGTGTTTATATTGCAGCTTTATTTATCTTGAGGTTACATTTACAGGGGAGATTTCTTATAACAATGGGGTATTACATTGTTTAAAAGTAGATATAAAAAGAAAACAGCTTTACTGTTATTGATTGTCAAGTGGTGATAACAAGAGAAGCCGCTTACAATTTGACCAAGATTCTTTCAGTATCTTGTAATTTCAAAGAACTTCAGCACCAATGTCCAAGACTTTATTACAGTACAACAAGCCCTTTAAAACCCTTCTGCAATTTAGTTTTCACTGAACATGGCAGGTGTTAAATCAAATAATTGTAACCAAACCTGTGAGTGACTGCTGTTAATCCTCAATTTGTTTAGAATTCTACTAATTATACACATTTTCTCTCATAATCATCTAAAACTCTCCTCACCCTTTCAAGTCTGTCAAGTTCATTTCTTTCATGAACAACTCCATGAATAAGTTTCCCTATAGAAAGTTCCAGATTTTAAATTCAGCCAACATTGACAGAAGTCATTTAAAAATGCAATAATCACAACCGAAAAGACAAAAGGAAGTTATGTTTTGAGTTCATCAGCTGTTTTACATTGTTGCTTTTGCTCTCTTGCTCTCTAGGCCACATGAAATGTGCAGCCCCAATCTTGTCACAGCTGTATCTTGTGCAGTACAATATTACAGTTAAAACTGGAAAATTGTCACTTCTGCGTTCCTTTGTTTGTAATGACAGCTGTACACCATACAATTCACCTGACTTTCCTGGATTTGATCTTGTGGCCTTTTGACGTCAAAACTCAGGATTTATCAAGTCTTAGTAGTGGCATACCAGGCCTAAACATCAACTGGGGGCATGACTGGCTTCCGACACCCAGTTCCCCACTCCACCCCTTCTGCCTGGCTCCCTGCGTCCCACTTTTGGAAGCCAGCAGGGAGGCCAGCGGAGGGCGGGCTCAGGGGAAGGGCAGAAGCCAGCCTGCAGGGAACCCGGGAGGGCAAGTGGCTGCCACTGCCAGCTGCAGAGCCCCCCATGTCCCTGCAGGCCGACTCCTGCTCTCACCAGGGCCTGGGGAGTACAGAAGTTGGCCTGCAGGGAGCCTGGGAGGGCAGAATGCTGCTGCCTGCCGTGGAGCCCCACCCATTTCTGCATCCCTGCAGGCCAACTCCTCTCCCCAGGGCCTGCAGGAGCCAGCCTGCAAGAAGGCCGGGATGGGGTGGGGAGCCATGGCTTGCAGCTTAAGTGCACACTGTTTCATCATGTGGGGAGGACACCTAGCGCTCCCCCATGTGATGAAATGGTATGCACCCAAACACAGGATGACTATAGACAATAAACAATCAAAGGAACAAAAGCCAGGCTACTTCTATTCAGATGCCCTCACCTATTGACCTTGCTATCCTCATTGTTACTCACAGGTATATATACTCCACTTGCTTTCCTTTCCTACTATTAGATCCTCTGAAGATGCCAGCCACAGATGCAGGCGAAACGTCAGGAGAGAATGCTGCTAGAACACGGCCATGCAGCCCGGAAACCACACAGCACCCCAGTGATTCCAGCCATGAAAGCCTTCAACAATACATAGGCATATAAGTATTCAATAAAGCATATTATAACCGCTATACTACACTGACTTTCTAATTGGGTTGTGCAGAGCTTTATTACTTTCTTTTGCAGATAGATAGGGCTGGTGGGTGAGCGAGAATGGTGGTTGGCTTGTGGGTGGATGGAAAGGATAGAAGAAGACTGGAATAAAGGAAAGGCTGTAGAGCAGGGATGTCAAACATGTGTACTAGAAGGGCAGATCTGGCACGAGTGTCTTAGGCTTGCAAGGTCAGATTGGAAGTGGGGAAGGGGAATTGCCTCAACTGGCTTGCTGGCCTGAAAAGCTCTCTCAACGCAGTCCCCTACTCCCGCTGTGGGCTTTCCTTGCCAGGCATCCCCCCCATAAGTGCTGTTTTAGGGCCAGCTGAGTCATCCGACCCCTCCCTCCAGGGCCCAGGCCAACCAAGCCATGTTTATGTGATATCCAGCCCTTGTAATAAATGATTTCGATATGCCTGCTACACAGGATTTCAGGGTCAGGAAATAAGAAATAGTGGAGGAGAGGGAAAATGAGATGCTCCCTGAAAGTCCTTGTGGATCCCCTGCTTATTACATCAGATTGTTGAACGCTTGTTGTTGATGAAAATGCATTAAAATTCACATGCCCTCTAACTGCAAGTACAAGGATGTGACCTGAGCTTGATTAACTTACATTTTGAGTTTTTTTAACTAAACCTTGACAGCGCTTTGGTCTTGTATGGACTATGACTACAATTTGTTTCATTGCTTAGCTTAACCCACAGTTAAACCCTTTTGACTTTAAAAAAGCACCCTAGCTTTGTCCCTTTCAGGCCTACTTGAAGTCTAGATTTATCTCAGTTGATCAGACTCCACTGCTACAGTAGAGCTCATTTAATTCAAGTAGCACTTACTGTCCTCGAATGAGTGCTTACCAGTATAAGCCTGTGTGCTTACTCAAAAGTCTGTCCAAGAAGCACATCTAGAACTGCTGATTTAGGGAACAATCCTAAGCATATTTACTAGGGAATGAAGGCAATATTTGTTTGTTTCCCGAGCACAGAAGTTTAAGATTCCATAGTTAGTCACCGGGATCCTTATCCTTGTTCTCATTCCTTTGTTACCCAATTACTTCTAGATGAAACTTCAGCTTTAAAAAAAAATCTGCCTCCTTTATCACCTTAATGATAATTTCTACAACACTGAGCTCATTATTTTAAATAAGTTTTAATGGTGAAGTTTCTGAGGTAAGGATAACTTTGATGGTAACTATCATCAAAGTGTCAGGGAAAACAAACTGCAGATGATCAATCAAAGTACATATTATAAATTACAGAATATTCCTTTATTGCTAGATAAATTCTGACTTTTCAAGGTTCCTTAATTTTCAGGGATGTTCCTGATCTTACATCAAAAATTCTCCTTGTGACTCTTCCAGGGCTCATTATAACTCATTATGAGATGATTCAAAAATTAGAGCAGAATGTCAGAGTCTGGAAAGCAACTGAGGTTAGAAATTATTCTTACATGGAGTAGCATAGCCATTTGTTTCAATTGGGATATTAATGCTGTTACATTTATAATACATCTTTTCTCCATGAAGCACAGGGAAGTTTATATAGCCCTCCATTTTCTCCTCACAATAACCCTGACCTTAGCCTGAAAGAATGGCTGCAATCCTCTCCTCAGAGTATGTCCCATTGAATAACATGGGGCTTATTTTTCAATAGATCTTCTTAGGATTTCTAATTCTAGCTATGTGTTACATTTTTATTTTGCCCTTCTTCCAAGAAGCTCAGCACAGTATATATGATTCTCCATTTCCTGTTTTATCCTATGACATAGGTTAGAGGAGCATGGATAAATGGTCTGAGAGACTAACAGCCTCATTTAAAGGGGAGATAGCAAATCAACCTCTGAGAGTGTTGTGTGTTTTCATTGGCAGATTTGTCCTTCCTGGGGCACCTGCCCTGGCAGAGAGGTGCATCTGCTGGCAGGCAGCCTGTGTGGGTTTCCACAGAGGTTGGATATGGTGCAGAGCACCACACCAGCTTCCCTGTATCTCCACCGCAATGGGGGCAGTGTGAAGGCATGACCGGAAGAGGAGCTGACACTAGTCGGCTTCCACCCAGCCATTACCTCTGTTATGCCAGTGCCCAGCACTTTGAACTTAACACACACACACCCCCACCCAAAGGTAGTGTAAATCCATTAAGCCGAATGTGGGTGTTCTGGCAGAAAGGAGGCTTTTTCGGGTTTCTTGCCTTCTCACACTGTTAGAAAGCCCTCTTAAGAATGGTAGAGCAGTTGCGGCACCGCATTCAGGCACCTGGCCCTTAGGGTGGGGCTGTAAGTTGCATGGTGGAGTGATATTAAATGCAATGCTACAAAACTTTTTTAAAAAAAGAATTGGGCATAAAAATGAGCAGAATTTAGGACTTTTTGGACATGGCATTATTTGTGTAGATAACTTCATCTGTGCATGGAAAAAAATTAACTGAAACTAAAGAATACTAATTGGTCAAAAGGATTTTTTTAAAAGTTCCTTCTTAATAAAGCATGAATATGGGTCCACACTTTACAGACACTATTATCTTACTTCTCTTCAAGTCTTTCTGCTAGGTATTATAATTACTATTGCAAATATACCAGAAGCAAAAATTTGATCTCACTTGTGACTTATGTCTCAGAAATGTAGTTACTATTCTCGCATTACACAAATTATTACCATAAATTTTGTTCCAAGTGATAATTACTGAGTTCTTTATAAACAATTATTTGATAATATTTATGATGCAGTTGCTCAATTGTTAGACTGCGAGCACAAGGAGAACAAAGGAGGGAGAGGAAGAGGAAGAGGAAGAGGAAGAGAAAGAAGAAGAAGAAGAAGAAGAAGAAGAAGAAGAAGAAGAAGAAGAAGAAGAAGAAGAAGAAGAAGAAGAAGAAGGATTAGCATAGATAGCATTGTCTGGATTATTACTGTTGCAAGAATTTGTGGCTCTTAAATTGATGTTGAAGTTGTTAGATGTTTCTGGATCAACTAACTTAATTGCCTTGTGATTTTTCTGTATAGTTGTTAAGAGATGATTATGCAATTTATCAAACTTCAGAGTCTGTTGTTTTCAAGTAATTAGTTAATTCTGGGGTAGGGGGATATTTGATGTAGGATGCCTTACCATAGTCCTTGATCTTTCTGCCATGTGATGATATTTAGGCTGTTTTCTTAGGCAAGGTATAGTTTTTGGTAGCGAATTGTATTACTGGTTAGAGTAGGACGTGTTGTTAAATGTTTAGGCAGTAGTATTTTAGATTCTTGATAGGAAGCCGCTATCTTGTTTTCCTAAAATTATATTATGCTAACCTTGCTATAATATGGGTTTTTGCTGTCCTCCTGGTCGGGTTCTTACTGTTTATTATTATGTACTATATGGTAGTGTAATTATTATATGACGTTATAGGGATATTAGGAAGTTATTTTACTGTCATGTGTGATGATGTTATTACTGAGGATTGTGATGTTATATTACGCTGTTAGGATACATTGGACATTGTTATGCATTGTTATATTAAGAATTGTTATGTTCTGATGTATGATGTTGATTATGTTTCGTTATGAGGGTTATAATATGTTATGATGTTGATTGTGTGATATTGAAATATTGTCCATGGTTTATTAATTGTTGCTTATTACTGATGTTCCCGAGGTCATGACCATTGTATATGTACTGTATTATTATCTTGTTGTGCGCTGCCCTGAGCTCCTTGGGGAGGGTGGTATAGAAATTAAACATAACCTGGCTCACTTTTGCTAGGATGAGTTGTAGCATTTGAGATGTGAGCAAGGATTGATCAGCCAGTTTGGAGCACATTTTTCTAAGATGTTTGTCTCTGGGGAAAAGGAGCCATCCTTTTCTGGTGGCTCCGATACAAAGTCTTTGCTGTCATTTAAGTGGGCTTTCTAGTACTGAGCTGACAGTTTGGATCCATCCTCTCCCTCAAGTGGGGAGAAGCGCTTCTGCATGGGAAAGGTTTCCAGAGAAGCTCCACAAGCTGCAAGACTGCTGGTAGAACTAACTTGCTTTGCTTTAATGGTGGTTGCTCAAAGATGTTTGGCGAGTCTGCCCTTTTCTTTTTCTTAGCCATTTGTGGTTGGATTTTTTGTTAGGTATTAGTAGGTTGAATAAATTTGCAAAGCAATATACAGCAGTATTATCGCCATCAGCTGTAAAGAGTCGAAGCTGGAGCGACTCAGTAGCAGAAGCATAATTAATGTCTTTAATAAAGTATTAAATTGTCTTCAAGTTAAAATATAGGATACAAGATGGGAACAAAACTGATATAAGGTTCGTTGTACTTGCAGCGTTTGAGTTGGCTCAAGCCCCAATGATAAGATTGTTGGCATGGATCGCTTTAAACAAAGTTCACTGAGCCACTGTTGCTCAAAAAGATATAAAACAGCTCCAGTCAAAGTTTCTAAAAACCAGTGAATACACAAGTCAGTAATCTTTAAAATAAAGATAAAATGGACTAATTAGAATTGAGGAAGAGAAACAAGCATCTAACGACCAGGGTGGCAGAAGCAGAAATCCCATCTCAGGAATATTGGCTGGGTCACATAACCAAAGATCACCCATAATTATGTACTGGTTAAGACTGATTGACTTTAAACTGGATAACCAGATTTGATTTCCCACTCCGTTACAAAAATGGTGTTCTCTAATCTGTTGAACTAAGGCTGATTCCTCATGGGCCAAAAACAGCAGTGTGAAAACGGTGTGAAAACAGTATAAACCCTTTTACACCGTTTTAAAACCTTTTATACCATTTTCACACTGTTTTCACACTTCTGTTTTTGGTCCTCTACTCTTTTATACGTAGTATTTATATTACTCCGCTGCTTAAAACAAAACTTAGCCTACCTGCAACACACATAGTATTTTATTTACTAAATGATCGGTCCCCTGAAATAACTTTTAAGGTTGCAACTTTCTTAGCAAAAGTAATAAACAACAAATGCTACCAAAAACCTGAGCTTAGATAGTTATATAAGTTATAAAAACACGGGCTTATATGTGATTTTATGAAAAGATAAGCATGAGCCGTTCCTGAATATAATGGATTTTAATAGTTTGACGCCAAACAATGTATCATATATCCGACGTTTTGTATATAATATTTTATTACAACCTGGATATTAGACTATTTTTGTACTTATGTACAGAATTATTGTCTGTAGAGATTTTAACTTATGCCTAATAAAGGTTTTGTTGTTGCTGTTTTTGGTCCATGCGGAATCAGCCTAAGTTTGTTTTCCCTGCTCCTCCTCAAAAATCCTGCTTGGTGACCTTGGGCTAGTCACAGTTCTCTCAACTATCTCAGCCTCACCTATCTTACAAGATACTTGTTGAGAGGGAAAGGGAAAGTGACTGGAACCCTCTTTGTGGCTCCTTACAGGAACCCTCTTTGTGGCTCCTTTAGAAAACCCCTTCTTCCTCTTTTTCTCCTTCTTTCTTTAGCTGTGACCCTACCTGGTAGAACTCTCTGCCCAAGGAGACCCGGGGCTTGATGTATCTTTCCCAGTTCCAGAGGGCCTATATAACATGGAGGTGTTCCACCCAACCTATGATTGATGGCAGCAGTGGTTTACATCTGCTCACTGGTCAGGATTTGTGTGCATCCCCTTCTGCTCGTCCCTTTCTTCCAGCTCTCTCCCTCTCCAGCCCCTTTTCTCCATTTAACCAGGCTGGATTTGTAGCTATTCCTTTATGCTGTTGAACTTGATTTACCATCTCAGCAGCTGGGGAGGGGAAGGAGTGATGACCGAGATTTGTACAGAGATGCATTGTTTAGAAAAAGTGAATAGTAAAGACCCCTCCACTTCTCATAATATGAGGTAATTGAATTAAACTGATGGGCAGTAGATCCAGGGTAGACAAAAGCAATTAATTCTTCATATATTGCTTAACAGATTTATTAATTTTGCTGTCACAAGATATGCTAATTGCCTCTGAATGAGATGAATTTAAATAAGACAAATCCCTGCAAGATAGGGCTTTTGACCAGTACATTGAAACCTTCATGGGTTATTAGTTACCATGGGAAACAACAGTGTATGTATATGTGTGGAGTGGGGAGTGATGGACAGCTATCTTCAGATACCTTACACTTGTCTGAGAACCCTGAATGACAGGAGGTTTTTTTTAATGGGAAGGTTCTACTATTGACATGGGAGAATGACAGTTAGAGGTTGACAGCTAGAGTGGAAGGAGGACAGTACTGTCAGATTGAGCAGGATGATCCTAAAAGAGGATAGCGAATCAGGTAGTGCCTCCCTGAGGAAAACATATGGGGGTGAACCTGTTTGAATGTTTCTGCCTATACAAACTTCAGAAATTTTGTGTCAAATAAGCCTGTGCCTGTTTAACTTAGGAGTGAGAGTCAAATGATCTCTCTCAATGATCTATATGTTGATAGAACAAAACAGTTACATTTTTTGTGACAAACTATCTACTGGATATAGCCACAAGAAGTTTCTCTCAGGCTCCTTCTGCACATGCAGAATAAGGCACTTTCTATCTGCTTTCAAGGCACTTTGCAGCTGTGTGGGATAGCAAAAGCAAAAGCTCAGGCTTCTGCTGCCTGCATTCACCTGCAAACAATTGTGAAAGTGGATTGAAAGTGCATTATTCTGCATGTGCAGAAGGGGCCTAATTCTTGCCTTTTCATCTGCCAAGTTTAAAACTGAAACCTCCTTGATGGTCTGAATGGAGCATCCTTGTAAAAGTGAAATAAAATCATTTATGTGCTGTGAAATAGTATCTCCTCCTGTGTGCCATTTTAAGTCACACACCAACAAATAGTTTTTCAGTTCCTCAGCTTCCTAGGCTGGATCAGAATACTTTTAGATACATTTTAACATTTGGAGGGGGGAACAGACAAACAAAGAAGAAAAAGAAGCTGCTTGGTTATGTGAAAATGGAAGTAGGGAATCATCAAGGGTTATTTTCTGCATGGCACGCTTGAAGGCATTATGAAGGAACTTATTTAGTCATTGTGGAAAACATATTTAGACAGATCTCTGGGCTGATTCAGTGGTGCTCTTCTGAAAGATTTTATTTCTATTTCAAATGGAAATATTTCTATGTCATGGCATTTAACAGTTTTGCAAGAGCAGGACCCACAAGGACTTTCAAGGATGTCCTATCCTGCAGCTCCTGTTTCATCTACTGTTGCTTCCTCCCATCATCCCATCACTGCTTTTCCTCTTGTCCCCCTTCATTGTTTTTTTTTCTTTCTTCTCCCCCAGTCACTCCAAGCCTCTTGCTGCCAGCACCCAACCAATTAGTTGAGCTGAGTTGGAGATGGTTTCCCTTCCAATCCATTCCTAGCAACTGGACTGCAGCAGTAGTAAGAGAATTATGCAGGACATACTTTCTACACTAAATGTCCTGAGGCTTCCATCCTGCAGGATGCTACTGCCAGCCACATGTGGGGTTGGGTGGAAAAGTATCCCTAAAGTCCACCAACTTTGGTGATGGCAGTAAGAGGCTTTGAGAATGGGAAAGGAAATATGACAGAGATGAGAGAACTTGCTTTCTGTCCAAAGGCATCATGGGGGGTGGAGAAGAGGCTCAAACAACTTCGGGGTGTCATGTGGGGTGACATGTTCATCTGCCAGCCCTTTTCCCTCCCCGCCCCAGGAACAAGGAGATGGAGCATTGTGCTTCCTGCCACAATTGCCTTCTCAGTAGCTGCCAGCCTTCACCTTTCACCTGCCCCCCTCTGCTGCCACCTCCAGCTCTCCGCCTTCTGCTCAGGCTTCTGCTGCCTGCACCCACCTTTCCCCAAGGTTGGCATTTGAAGGTGAGAGTGGAGAGCACAGCAATGCAGGGGTGTACCACCCAGGGGTCAAATGTTCCCAGGCTGCAGCCATTTAGTCATGTGGGGGTGGAGAATTACCCCCCCCCAATGCCTTCTCCTTCCATTATTTGGTCATGGTGGTGGAGGACAGTCATGGAAATGGGGGGGGGGACTAAGATTTTGTACTGGGCTACATTTTCCCTAGATACTCCTTTGCAGCAATGAGCTGGGCCACTGCCACAGGACTCAGCAACTAGGCAGGGGGTGCATCGGCATCCTTTCATGGTGGCTCTCTCCTGTCCTCTGCTCAGGTGTTTGCTGAGAGGTTGTTGTCAAAAAGACCAGCTAGCGGAGCCACCTGCCAAACATCATCAGAAGGGTGCACAGCTAGCCCAAGAGCCCCTGGGACTTTGGAGGAGAGGGGGAAAATAAGACTCCCTGCCCCTTCCATCTCAGCTATGATTCCTCTGCTGGGCCAGAAGGCAAGTGGGTGTGTCCCCCTCCCTCCACTGTTTTCTTCTCCTGGAGGAAAGTGCCTGAAGGCTTCTCCTTCTTCCAGGTGAGGTGGCCAAGTTGAAGGGAGGAGGCTGGGGGCTGGTTTGTCGGGATGTACGGCTTTTGCTCGCCTCTTCCTGCTGAGCCACTTTCTTTCTTTCTTTCTCTTTCTTTCTTTCTTTCTTTCTTTCTTTCTTTCTTTCTTTCTTTCTTTCTTTCTTTCTTTCTTTCTTTCTTTCTTTCTTTCTTTCTTTCTTTCTTTCTTTCTTGTGTTTTGTACTTTATGCCTTTCTGTCTTTTCTCTCTGTGTGTCAGTTTTCTGTTTTTGTTTCTGACTTGCTCTGCCTGCCTGCCTGCCTGCCTGCCTGCCTGCCTGCCTGCCTGCCTGCCTGCCTGCCTGCCTGCCTGCCTGCCTTCCTTCCTTCCTTCCTTCCTTCCTTCCTTCCTTCCTTCCTTCCTTCCTTCCTTCCTTCCTTCCTTCCTTCTAGTTAACACAAATACAGTTGCTTGCACACACCACTACCCCGGGTCTGGACTTTGCTGCCACATTGTGGAGGCCATGCTGGGTAAGTGGAGTATGAGGAGAAGTGTAATTTCAATGCTTGCCCCAGGGTATCATTTTCTGTAGTATGTCTCTGTTCCTGCCCCTTCTACTTCTGTTTCCCTTTTCAGCTCTCTTGTGCCTCCTCTTTCCTCTCCTCCTGTTGCCACAATCCTCTTGCTTCATCTCAGTACAGCATCCTCTTCCTCCTTAGCTTCCACTTTACTGATGTTGCTAGGCAACCCTCTTAATGGCAGTCGAGATCTTGAAATGTAATATCGTTAGATCTGATTTTTTAGAGTTTTTGAAATCCCCTCATTTATGTTTTTATTTAGTTAATTCTTAGATATTTAGATATTTCAGCAAACCTAGGATTTACCTGCATGTGTGGAAAAATGTTCCATCTATATATGATAACAGTGTTCAGGCTAAAGCCACATTCATATTTAGATACATCTATGTATGTAAAATTGTTGATCTTATACACAAACATACACTAATTTTCCTTCATCTAGTATACATTTTTTACTTTTTACTACAGATATAAACTTTGTAATTTATCTGTAATTTTTTTTACTACAGATATTTTTACTAAAAATAAATAATTTATTTCAGTTGAGCATTCTTCAGTCTTATTGGTTCTTGAAATGTAACGTTCAATGCCGCCCAAGAAGGCATACTTTTCTATTGTGACATGGTTTTCTGTCATTGCAAGGAACAGTGTTGGAGGGAGAAGTAGGGTGAACAGCTAACAAGTAGTATTTCTTCAGCAGTGATGAACTGTAGAGAATCATGCACTTGCCAGGAAGACAAACTTCAATTTTGCTTCATATGAATTGAAGCCACTGGTACAGAAACTCACTCAATATACACTAACAATTTTTCTAGGGCACCAAAGCCTTGAAGGGGGATTTGGTTCAAAGGGATATAGGCTAGGAATAATATCCTACAATCCCTAAGTGCCTGAGGGAGAAACTAATTAAATGAGCATAGGGGAGATAGAGTGGGAGTTGCTTTCTTTGCTTTGACTATAATAAGTGAATTTGTCCAAGGGAAAAGGATAAAAGCAAATAATTGCTAAGCTGAAAAACATGGGTGCCTATTTGCATCTAAGAACAAGTAAAATCAAGCTAGCATTTTCTACAATTATTTAAAAAACATACTAGTGCAAGGTTAACCTATAAATCACATAACTATTAGGAGTTAAGGTGTAAAATAGCAACTTGTTGCAAAAGTAGGCCACAATGCTTCTATGCATGGTAACTGTTGATGTGGAGAGTGAATGTAGATATTGATATAATATTTTTTAACAAACTATTCCTTTATCAGAAAGGGGCATATCTTCTTTTGAGATTGGTGGTTTCAGTTTATAAAGTTCTAAATGTTATTTCTATTTTCCATAAAAGCTTATGCATATGTTTTTTTCCTGATGAACAGCAGACTTCACCCCAGTGTCAGAAAGTGCTTTCTGAAGCTTCTGTAGACATCAAACACAGTTTGGAACACATCATATGAAGTGGTTTGAGAAAAAGAAGTCTTCTTTTGTGCATGGAACTCATTGCCCCTCTTCTGTAATCCCCCCCCCAGTGTATTTAGGGTTATGCATTAATTGCATTAGGTCTATAATTCATAACAAAGATGCATACCACAATTTCAGTTGGTGTAGATGCAGATGTTTCAGTGTACTGATGAAGATCGCATGTCCCAGAAGTTTGCCCCCTTCTCACTGTCATCCAAGGCGATGCTAGGCCTCTCCTTAGTAAATTCTGGCCCCACCCATGAGGCCGGTCACACGCTGGATTTGGTCTTCGGACTGGGAATTGACCTGGTCATATCCTCTATTGATAGAGTGCCATGGTCCGACCATTTTGCCCTGAAGGTC
The DNA here is from genome assembly GCF_021028975.2 of Sphaerodactylus townsendi. Taxonomy (NCBI): domain Eukaryota; kingdom Metazoa; phylum Chordata; class Lepidosauria; order Squamata; family Sphaerodactylidae; genus Sphaerodactylus; species Sphaerodactylus townsendi. The sequence goes on along the minus strand of NC_059434.1, from coordinate 53,908,510 downwards.
CGGATGGACCTGCTGCGCCAACCCTGTCTAGGCGACGGGCTGATTCATGCCCGCCCGCGGAGATTCATGGATCCAATTGGTTTCCTGAATGCTCTGCGGGAACCTGAACCTGCCAGCACACTCGATGAGCAGGTGGAGGACTGGAACTCCCGGCTCTCCGATGCCATCGAAGTTGTTGCCCCCCGGCGCCCTCTGCGCCCCTGTTCTTGGCGGGCTCCATGGTACACTGTGGAGCTCCGCACTATGAAGCGGGGTCTCAGACGTCTGGAGCAAGTGTGGAGGAAATCTCGTGACGAAGTGGCACGAACATCTTATAGGACGTTTATGAAAGCCTATGAGATGGCGACGAAGGAGGCGAAGAGGGCTTTCTTCTCCTCCTCTCTCGCATCTGCTAGCTCTCGCCCGGCACAATTGTTCCGTGTGATTCGGTCTTTGACCTCCTTGTCAGAGGGTTCTCTAAATTCTCAATTGGCTATTAGCTGTGAGGCATTTCAGAGCTTTTTTGCAGATAAAATCGCATCACTCCGCCAGGACCTTCCCCACTCTTTATCTACAATTAGTGAACTGGAGGCTCCCTTGCAGTCTTCGGGCCCATGATGGCCCAGTTTTCCCTGCTCTCCGAAGCCGCTGTTGACAGGGCCTTGGCTGCTGTTAGACCTACTACCTGTCCTCTGGATCCGTGCCCCTCCTGGCTTGTTAAGCTTTGCCGGGAGGAGTTACGACCCCACCTGTTGAAGATCATCAATGGCTCCCTTGAGCAAGGAGTCTTTCCAGGTGGGTTGAAGGAGGCAGTGGTCCGCCCACTCTTGAAAAGACCATCCTTAGATCCTAGTGATCTGGCCAATTACTGCCCCGTCTCGAATCTTTCATTTCTGGGGAAGGTAATTGAGAGAGTGGTGCTGGAGCAGCTTCAGGGTTTCCTGGATGACGCATCGGCGTTCAATCCCTTCCAGTCCGGCTTCCGTGCTGGGCATGGGACAGAGACCGTTCTTGTCGCCGTCACAGACACACTCTGTATGCAGCTTGACCAAGGCGGATCGGCGCTGTTGGTATTGTTAGATCTGACTGCAGTGTTTGATATGGTCGACCATGACCTATTGACCCACCGCCTGGCCGCTTCTGGGGTACGGGGCACTGTCCTTCAATGGATTGCCTCGTTCCTCCGGGATCGGAGTCAGCAAGTGTGGTGTGGGGACCAGGCCTCCCGACGGTGCCCACTTCATTGTGGGGTACCTCAGGGAGCGCTATTGTCCCCGCTGTTATTTAATATCTACATGCGACCCCTTGCTCAGCTGGTACGGAGTTTTGGGCTGATCTGTCATCAGTACGCTGATGACACTCAGCTCATTCTGTTGATGGAGGGGGGAGCGGTCATCGCCCCTGCAGCTCTCCAGCACTGTTTGGAGGCGGTTGCTGGTTGGTTGAAACAGAGCAGGTTAAAACTTAATCCATCGAAGACGGAGATCCTCTGGCTTGGTCGTGGGGGGGAGGGGGGAATTTCCAGCCGCCGGTGTGGGAGGGGGCCTTATTGGCGCCGGCCCCCTCGGTCCGCAGCCTGGGGGTCCACCTGGATTCATCTCTTTCAATGGAGACCCAGGTGGCCCTTATAACCCGGGTTGCGTTTTTCCATCTTCAACAGGTCCGGCGGCTGGTTCCCTTCCTCTCCCACACGGACCTGGCCACAGTGATCCATGCAACGGTCACCTCCAGGTTGGACTATTGTAACTCGCTCTACGCAGGCCTACCCTTGCGGTTGATCCAGAGGTTACAACTGGTCCAAAATGCGGCTGCCCGTTTGCTCACGGGGGGCGCCTCCCGTGACCATATTCAACCAATATTGCGTCGCCTGCATTGGCTCCCGGTTGAATTCCGGATCATCTTCAAGGTATGGGTACTTACCTTTAAGGCCTTACGCGGCCTGGGACCCTCATACCTTCGGGACCGCATTACCCCATACGTCCCTACTAGGCCTCTGTGTTCAGCGGAGGCCAATTTGCTGGCAGTCCCTGGCCCCTCAATGACGCAGCTGGCCTCCACGCGGGCCAGGACTTTTACAGCCCTGGCCCCTGCCTGGTGGAACACTCTTCCTCCAGCTGTCCGGGCCCTGCGGGATCTTGGTGAGTTCCGCAGGGCCTGCAAGACAGAGTTGTTCCACCGGGCTTTCGGAGTGTCCAGCCGCTGATGAGTGCCCCCTCCACCCTCCTGTTTTTCGGGCCATTACCACCTATGGGCCCCACTCTTTTTCTCCCCTTCTGGGAGCATTTAATTGGTATTATTGCGGGCATTGTTGTTATTATCTGCTGCTTTTTAACTTAATTTTTAAAAACCTATATGTAATTATAATTTTTGTTGTTCACCGCCCAGAGCCCTTCAGGGGTTGGGTGGTATATAAGGTTAATAAATAAATGAATGAATGAACGAATGAATGAATGAATGAATGAATGAATGAATGAATGAATGAATGAATGAATGAATGAATGAATGAATGAATGAATGAATGAATGAATGAATGAATGAATGAATGAATGAATGAATGAATGAATGAATAAGGGGGTGACATTTTTGTACCCAGAGCATCATTCTATGGCATACTTCAGACTCCCCCAAAGCTATTTCCGCCCTTCTCCAGCACCATAAGATCAGCATTCCAGAGGGCGTTTTGAACTGCAGCAAGAGACAGAACAGGGGAGTCCCTGTTTTGTGGGTAGAAATCTTTAAGTCAATAGAACTTTTAGGCAAGTTCTGACACAGTGTCATCACAATTTGTGCTTTCACATGCTGAAAATGGAGGCTACCTTTTGACAGTCAGAACAATGAAGTTCAAAAAGCATAAGTAGTTTTGACTCAACTGGAAGCAAAAGCTCGGATTTTTCCAGATTTTTGGGTAAGTTACAAACATATTTTTAACTATAAGCACACGTACACATTCCCATTTATTTAAATAGTGTCTTCTGTCATAGTTGAACTGAGCAGGAATAAATGCTTGCTGAATAGAAAGACAGTTTTTGTCACCTTCCATAAACTATGATTGAGTAATAGAAGAGCATTTGCATACCAGCTCTTCATTCCATCATCTGGGGCATCAGCCTTCACTGCTGACTTTGGGAATTGTGCTATTCGCTGATTAACTTGACAAATGAAGAACACATTCACTTCTGTCAACATCTATCAGCATTTTGCATGCTCAGGTCAAATAGTTTAGTATACCTCCAGCTTCGAAAGTGATTACTCTATCTTAAATTAAAGTTTTATTTACGCTTCCCTCTTTATCCATTGTTTTTATTCACACACAGTGCATAAAGTTTGCTGAATAGCATATATATATTCCTTAATCTGATTAACTTGGATCTCAACAGAATTGACATTTTAACTTTTTAACAGCACATTCTCTTAATTCATCACCATCAGGAAGGAAAGTGAGTAAAACCCTACTGGCCGTTTGGCTTGTCAGTTCCACATTATTTAATTTGTTCTCCCCTGGCATATATTTTGGTATGCATAAGGTTGCCAGCCCATGAACTTTTTTGTCTTTGGGTGGCAACCCCTGGGAGGATCTGGAAGTGAGGCCAGGTGTTAAAAGGTGGTGCATGACATCACAACGACATTTCCAATCATGTAACTGGAAGTGATGTCACACATTACTCCAGTGATGTAGCAACCCCAGCAAGTGAAAAGCAGAGTTTACCATTTCCTTCCTCTACAGAGTTTTCCTTGGTGGTCTCCCTTCCAACTGTGCTTATCTTCCAATATTTGATGAGATTGGACTATACCATGCCACCTACCCTCCCAATTTACAGATATACAGAAAACAAATTGTTGTCAAAGTAAAAGCTCCCATTTATTTGAATAACCACCCATCTTCACATCCTTTCCTCCAAAGAGATCAGGTTGGTATTTTTGACGTGTTCCCATTTTCTCTTTTATCTGATAGAACTGGATTATATTCTAACATCAATAATGTCTCCCTGCTGACAAACATGATTTTTAAAAGAAAAAGTCCAAAGGAAACAACAAGCAAAATATCTATTTCATGTTTTGTGGCTTGGTGTTTCATTTTCTACACTTAATTTACCAGTTCCTCCCACCATTGAAACATGCTGAGTTTAGAATGTCTCAGTAGGAGGAGTTATACTAACAAAAATAAGATATTTGAAAAGTCCAATTGTATAGGTTATTTTGGCAGCTAATTGCACACAGGGCAAGGCTATCAGGTCAATATTATGAGTTGTGAAATGTCTCAGAATTATAATAATTATAGTGGACGATATAGCTGCAATGTTAACAACCCACCAAATAATGCAGAAAGAATAATGGAATAAGATTGGGAATTATTTACATAGCCAGTATCCTAAAGAGGTTTTAACCATTATAGGCCAACTGCATTAGAACTGCAGTTGGAATTAGAATTAGAACAGCATTAGAACTGCAGGATCTGTCACATGTCAATTCTTCTTCTTCTTCTTCTTCTTCTTCTTCTTCTTCTTCTTCTTCTTCTTCTTCTTCTTCTTCTTCTTCTTCTTCTTCTTCTTCTTCTATTATTTAACTTAATAAAACCGAATGCTTTTTTTAGCCTTAATTTCATATCATTTGGCATGAACAGTATTATCTGCTTCTGAACAGAGACACTATTGATATACATAACAGCTCCATTTTATGGTATCCTGATACCATATATAACCGTGAAGCCGAACCTTTGGCACTCCAGATGTTATGGACTACAATTCCCATCAGCCCCTGCCAGCATGGCCAATTGAGCCCTCTGGGGGAGGGCGGTTTATAAATATAATAATAAATAATAATAATAATAATAATAATAATAATAATAATAATAATAATAATAATAATAATAATAATAATAATAATAAAAAGGTTCGCCACCACTGATATATAACTATCCTGATACAATTATATCTACTGTTCCACCTGTGACCCTATATTGGGTACATATTTCTTAAAACAATGTGTGCAAACAGAATTTTAGCAGCTGATGAACACTTTACATGTGATAGAGTCTTAAAGTATTACTTGATACATGAAATCAGTGGGGTGGGGAGTTTTCAACCACAATAAGCTTATTTTGCCTCTTTATGTTCTCATATTTAATGTTGACAGGCAAAATCATTTCAGCTCAGTCAGTGGTTCATAATTCTTGAAGACAGAGATAGGTTTTCAGGTCATTTCCAGAAGGCAAACAGCCGAGATAGAAAACAAGGTTTTCCTGGAAACAGTTGTGGAATAGAATGGTTCTTTTGTGGAACAGCTTCTTGTACTTTTGCTCTCAGTTAAGGATTTTGAAGATATTGAAAACTTTATTTCTCAAATAATATGTAATTAATTTTATTCCAGATGAACCAGTGCAGAAAAAATCACCATTTGAATAGGGCTTGCGTTCTGGACTAATGAAAATTTTAAATGAAAAAAAGACAAATGTACCCATGAAAATGATAAACCATTAATGTTGTCCCTCATACCATTAGTTATAACTTTACCAAGCTATCTAAATAGGAGTGGTAAAAGTCCTGAATTCCATTTAAAAAGGGGCAAAAAGTCAGAAGTGTGTCAAAAAGCTCTGTGTTAGTCCCAAAGGATTTAGCATGAATATAAATGAACATAACATTCATTTTCATATTTTCCATTCTGTTAGTTGAAAGATGTTTCCTATATGTTTTCCATGTTAGACTTGTCTCAAATGTCATTCACAGCATTTTCTCATTTATAACTGTTTTCTGCCTGCTCCTTCAGTAATTCTATCATAGTGCTTTTAGCACTGACTGTCAATTGGCAGCTACAACATATTCAGGTCATGTGAGTTTATTCTACATAATGTAGAGAAGATTTTTTTTTTTTGAGAGAGAGAGAATTCAGTTGAGTAGTTTTTGTTTGTTTGTTTTCAATAGTGACATTTTATTATCATTCCTGTGAAAATGTAGCTGTATTTGATTCCTTTCCTAACAGGCATTTTCTACCATTATTGTTGACAAAATATTTAATTGTAAGAATGGTATCAGAGACATACCCATTGGCACAATTTCGTTAATGAGTGAGTATCAGCAGAAAGCAGAATAGAAGACTTTCTCTCCACAATCACACCTTCTCAGCTACCTATGTATTGTGCTATCAGGTGGGATGAGGATGTCATTAGCATAGTTAGGAGTCAATCAGAAAATACAAAATACAAAACAAACCTATGGAGTTTGCTGCCATAAAAGCCAGTCTGATGTAGTGGTTAGTGTGTCAGACTGGATTCCGGAAAACTGAGGTTTGAATCTTCCCTCTGCCAAGGAAGCTTGCTGGGTGACTTGGGGCCAGTCACACACTCTCTGCCTAACAGCTCACAGGGTTGTTGTGAGGATAAAATGGAGGAGACAACAGCAATGTAAGCCATATGGCATTCCCATGGGGAAGAAATCCCTGGCATGTTGATATGGTAAGGGAACTGGGAGCCCCTTGGCCATCTTCAGATTTTATATTTGGCCATTCCAGCCTGCTCTCCCAAACTGATGTGAAAAAAATACTAGCAGCTGTGAAGCCTACCACCTGTCCTCTTGATCCATGCCCATTGTGGTTGGTTAAGGCTAGCGGCCATGAAGTGTGGCACCCCTGTTGGAAATTATTATTTCCCCCTTAAATTGGATATTCCTGGAGAGGCTAAATGAGGCACTAGTAAGTCTGATCTTCGAAAAAAAATCTCTGGATTCATTTGATTCTGCAAACTACTGCCCAGTATTGAATTTGTTGTTCCAGGGCAAGCTAGTTGCGAAAGTGGTAGTGGAGCAGCTTCAGGTGGTCTTGGATGATACCTTAGTTTTGGATTCATTCCAGTCTACCATCCAATTTGGCCATGGGATGGAGATGGTGATGGTCACCTTCATGAATGAGCTTCCTTCCAGCTAGATCGAGGTAGATATATGCTGCTGTTATTGCTAGTTCTAACAGCAGCATTTGACACAATTGGTTATGATCTTTTGACCTACTGCCTTGCCATCACTGGGATTTGAGGCACAGCCTTACAGTGTTTGACCTCATTTCTCCAAGACCAGGAACAGCAGGTGGCATTTATAGAATCATAGAGTTGGAAGAGACCCAAAGGGCCATCAAGTTTAACCCCTGCAATGCAGGAACAAAGAACTCCTGACATATGAGTCATTAATGAGCACCCATTGAGTTCTATCAGTCAACCAATTACAAATCCATCTACTAGTAGCATTGTCCAGTCCACATTTCACTAGCTTTCTTGCAAGAATATTATGGGGCATCTTGTCAAAAGCTTTACTAAAATCAATGTCCACAGCATTCCCTTCATCTACCAAGCTTGTCACTCTATCAAAAAAAGAGATAAGATTGGTCTGGCATGACTTGTTTTTCAGAAACCCATGCTGACTTTTTGTAATCACAGTATTCCCTTCCAAGTGTCTAATGATCTGCTCCAGAATCTTCCTTGGTATTGATGTCAGGCTGACTGGACGGTAATTATTAGGGTTTTCCTTTTTCCCCTTTTTGAAGATGGGGATAACATTAGCCCTCCTCCAGTCCACTGGGACTTCTTCTGCTCTCCAGCAGTTCTCAGAGATTATAACAAATGGTTCTGAGATTAGTTCAATATCCTGGGATGTAGTTCATCAGGCCCCATCCTTTTCCGCAAGAAGAAGGATGGCTCCCTCCACCTCTGTGCAGACTACAAAGACCTGAATGCAGTGTCCTGAACAATAAATACCCCCTTCCTTTGATCAAAGACTTGTTGGGACACCTCTCCACAGGCAAGCTGTTCACCAAACTGGATTTGTGGGAGGAGTATTTTCAGGTCAGCATTGCTGAGGGACAGGAAAACCTCACTGCTTTAATACCCCCCTAGGCCAGTTCGAGTACCTCGTGATGCCATTCGGCCTCAGTGGGGCCCCTGATGTGTTCATGAACATCATTAATGAGGTCCTTCGTGACCTGCTGTTAAAGGGAGTTGTTGTTTATTTGGACAATGTGCTGATCTATTCTGAGAATGTCTGGGTGCACATCAAGCTGGTACAGGAAGTGTTGCACTGCCTCATACGGCATGAACTCTATGCCAAGCTTTTCAAATGTGAGTTCCACCAGGTACGAGTGGACTTTTTGGGCTACTGCATCTTGGGGTGGGGGGGGTGAGATGGACCTGAGCAAGGTTCAGGCTGTTGTAGACTGGCCGGCCCCATGCACACGTAGACAACTACAGTACGTTTTGGAGTTTGTGAACTTCTACAGGGACTTCATCCCTATATTTGCCAGAGTAGCCCTTCCCCTTACTGACCTCCCCTGCACCAAGGGTACTGGACCCGGTGGGGCCAAGCTGGGGTCACCCCTTGCCTGGACGGCAGAGTGCCAGGGGATGTTCCAGGCACTCAAGGGGATTTTCACCTCAGAACCGGTGTTGATGCACGCAGACCCCAGCAAACCGTTTATTCTGCATCTTGATGCTTTGGACGTTGCTTTGGGGGCTGCTTTACTTCAACGGGGGGAGGACAGGAAGCTACATGCTTGTGCGTACTTGTTCTGTAAGTTTTCGGGCCCAGAACTGAATTGGATGGTGGGTGACAAGAAAACCTGTGCCATCCACAGGGCATTGGCAACCTGGAGACACTGGTTGGAGGGGGCCCAGCACCCCTTCGAGGTGTGGACTGAACATAAGAACCTGGCCTACCTCAAAACACCCAGCAAGCTCACCGCCAAATAACTGTAGTGGGCTGACTTCTTTGCTAGGTTTAATTTCACCCTTAACTTCTTCCCCCCAGCAGACGCTCTATCCCGGCTCCCAGACACCACACTGGCCAAGCTGCGACCCGTTGGCACAGTCTTCTCCCTGCCCAACTCGGCCTCCAGGCAGTTACTCATAGCCAGGCACAGCAGCCAGGTGCCACCTCTGAGTCCCCGCCCACTTTGCGACTTCTGGAGACAGAACTTCGCAGCCTTGTGTCTTCTGTACTTGAGGGGGAGCGGGTGGCAGGCAACCTCTCAGAGCGGTGGAGCCTCTGGTGGAGAGAGGACAAGGTCTACATTCCAGCCGGTCTGTGTGCCAAGGTGCTGGCGGGTTGTCACAACGCCAAGTTGGCGGGCCACTGCAGCTTCGTCAAGACTTTACATTTGGTCAGGCAGCAGTTCTGGTGGCCCTCCCTCCACAAGGATGTGGTGAGTTATGTCACTGGCTGCCCCATGTGTGCCTTGGCCAAGCACGTCCTGGGTGACCAGCCCAATAATCCGTTTCCCCTAGAGGGTGCTATTCCTGATGGACCAGCTGACCTGCAGGAGTGGATTGTGTCTCTGTGCGCCACCTGGCGGATTGTCCAGGACTCACTAGCTAAGACCAAAGTGGATTACAAACGTTTCACAGACCACAAATGGCAATTAGAGAACATACATGTTTAAAGAATTTCTTCTTTTATTTCCCCTCATGCCTTGGCCACCACCACAGCCCTGGATTGTCTTAAAGGTTCTCACCTAAAGAATTGGAATTTTGTGGTTTAGATGCATTTCAGTCTTTGATAGTAGGTAGTATAATTCTCTTCAAATGGCTTTCTGAGGTCAGTGATTTCAAGATTACAATGTTCAAATACCTAAAGATGAAAAGTTTTCTCTTGTCTAGTTTTTGTAATAGAGTACCTTTGAGGATTCTCACTGATGTTGAATTATTGTTGCTTCAAGGAGGTCAACGTCTCCTTTCAAGGTTATATAATCACCATTTCAACATCATATAATCATCATTTGTTAATAAATTCTAGCAGTACCAGGTCATTTCAACTTAAGTGGAACAAGTGTCTTTGTTGTGAGGTACCTTTTGAGGTATGGAAATGTGTCTTTCTTGCAAGGTGCCTCTTGTTCTGTTTCTCTCAAGTATAAAGAGAAACTTTTTAAAATGGCTCATCACTGGCAATTTTCTACTCAGAGGCTTTCAAGGATATATTATTCTTATATAGCATTTTGTTTTGTAAATCATATGAAGCAGACTTCTGTGGAAGTCAGAGTCCTGTTTAAGGGCTGATTTCTTTGGGACAGCAATTATTGATGACTTTGTAAAGGTCTCAATATTAAGCTTCAATTTAAACCAGAAATTTTGTTACTAAACTATGTGGTTAATGTTCTGAAGAAAATTGGAATATTTCTTTAAACTGGATTTAAAGTAGCAAGATTTGTTTATGCAATATACTGGAAATCAGATAAGTCTCCTACTTTACTGCACTAGTCTGCCAAAGTAAAATTATTATATATCTTGATTAAGCTTACTGGGTAGCAATATTCAAAGGATATACAGAAATAAGATGAGCTATGGTAACCTTTATTTCTTAACCCGATAAGAATATAGTTTGATCTGTATAAATATAATAGTCAGCAACAGCAGGAAGTTATATACCTGTTGTTTTGGCTATAATGTTAGCAGTTTCATTTATAATTCACTCATCACACAAAAAGGGAGGCTGTAGCCTTTGACTCCCTCACAAAAAAGTAACTCTTCTCTCAAAGCAGCATAACATTCTTTCTCCCTTACATTTTCATAATTAGATTTTTGCCCTTTTCTAATATCAGAACAACAAACCATCTGAAATTACAATGGTCTACATTAGCCATATTTTAAACTGATTATTTCAAGGGTGCCAAGAATTTTGCACACACACTTTCGCTACTGTACCTTTATTGTTTTAAGTGGGTTCTTCTAAGTCAAAGGACAAAGCTGCAGCTGTCAGAGAGATGTTTGACTTAAAATGGGTTTCAAACAAACAAACAAAAGAGTTGTGAATGTTGACCCCTGTTTTAGGTTTTTTGTGTTGGTTTTTTTCCTTCCCTAACCAGTGTTTTCACAATGGTAATAAATGAGAAGATATGAAGTCAAGTCTACAGGAAGAAACATTTGGTTTGAAGGAAACCACTTTTACATGCAGGATATATTTTGTATAAGGGTTAGGTCTAGCTTTTCCATTCCATTGACATCAGAAGATTTCTCTGATACAAGGAACATTTATTTCCTTCAGAAGTGATGTGTCCCATCAGTACTAAGATTCTTATGTCCTGTTAATTAAAGGTGGTAGCAGGAAGGGACAGGGAGAAAAAAAGAAGCAAACAAACATGTCACAAAGTGACAGAGAAGTATCAGGGGAAATGGTGCCCAGGGACAACACCTTATCCGGGCACCCATCCCCATGCCCCCTGCTCTGGGGTGCTGACCCATGCCCCCCCCCCCGGCATCCCTTCAGGGCAGCTCCTGCCATCCCCAAGATCTGGGGAGGGCAAAAGCTGGCCTGCATGGAGGCGGAGAGGCAGGGCAGGGCACTGCAGTGGGTGCAAACCCCTGGCACAGGAGAAGCTCTGTTGGGTGTCCCCATGTGACCAAAAGGCATTAGCCTTGGGACATGGGTGATCCCATGTCCCTAAGGCCATATGCCACTGCTAAACGAGCTTGCCTGAATGAAGAATAGTTTTAACCTGATGCCTCAAACTTTACAGACTGGTTGTCACACAAATAACTGCAGTGAAGGAGTTCAGGGTTCCATAGATAACATAAGTACTCTGAGGGGTACAATAGAGTATAACCTCAACAAAGTAACCATAAAGTATTGGCTTAAATTACATTTTAGATCATCTGCAGGTGACATAAACTTAAATCTTTTCAAAGATAAGTTTCAATTTTGCTGGTTTAAAGTAATAAAGGACAAAATCAGAACCATAGGTATTGATTTGGATAATGTTGGGACTGACAGCGAACTGTATATTTTTTACCAAATCCGGGAAAGACTGAGGGATTCTGAGCATCACCTTTTTTATCCCACAAAGGCAGTTGTATGCTTCCCCCACTCCCTTGGAATACAGCCAAGCTACACAGCAAGAGCTAAATATTTCACATCTTTGTCATCCATTAAGCAATGCCGCGCATTTATGTTAGCACGTCTCAACAGCTTCCCATCAGCGGTTACTTCTGGGAGATACCTCCAAATTCCCAAGCAACAGAGACTATGCCATTGCGGATGTGGATCTCCTGAAACCATATCTCATATCCTCCTGGAATGTCATCTTCATATTAACCTGTGCATGATTTTAATCCACCCTTTGTTGCTTCCAAGGCTTAATCACTCTAAATTCCAGACCACTCGCTTTTTGTTAAGTGATTGTAGTCCATCGATTACCTTGGCAGTGGCAAAGTTCTTGGAAAACATTTTAAATACCAATATTTAAATGTTTAAAATTGTAAATATTTTTTGCAATTTTATATGCCATTAAAGGTTAAATTGAATTGACCTCAACAAAGTAGTATCTCAAATGATGACCACACTTAAACGAGAGCAAGTGATCTTTTAAGTAACATGGTTTCACAGCAATTAGTCTTTTATTTTCAGTTGTCCCCATGGTTGAATATACCACCTGTTCTAAAATTGGGGAGATATGTTACTATTACCTACCACTCAAAAGCAATGTTTCCACGGTGTTCTGTATTAATTGAAACTTCAGAAGAGCCTCAAAGGCAAATATATACAAAGAGTACTGCAGCAGTCAAATCTTGGTTGTAGATAACTGTGGGGGGATCCTATTTATCTAGAATGATCTAGTGGGGAGATCCTATTTATCCAGAATGATCTAGCATGGTAACTGAAATTTACAAAGATTCTATCTATAATCACAGCTGTAATAGAGTAATGTGCTCTTTTGTGGGACATTCCATCTTGATCAAGCTGATAGTTGGTAATATTGGTTGGTAATATTAATACCATCAACATCTCCAGAAATTTCTTCAGAGTATCTATGGGCAACAAATTAGGAAATAAAACTACCAGATCACTGCTACACAGCCCAGAAAATGTTAGAAGCTAACACTACCAGAGCATAGCCACACAGCCAGCTGATTCTGGCCATGAAAGCCTTCAACAACACATTGAATGCCTCCACAGGATGGAAATGTTTCCACAGACCTGGAAACTGGAAACACTCCAAAACTAAAAAGCTGTCCCTCATCTTCCTTTTATGTTTCAGGGACACCAGAACTATTCCAGTTTTACTCACAGCAAAAAGGGCCTTCAATCCCCACATACTGCAAATGAACTCTGCCAAAGATACATTCTAATACAATTGCAACTAAAACTGCAAATGAACTCTAGCTGGACTCAGGCAAATACACCTCACCCCCCTCCCACCTGTGTGGTAGACAAAACAATCACACAAATAACTCCACATTGTGCCATGGAGAGAGAAACATCTTACTGTGACATGCCTCTGAAGATGCCTGCCATAGAGGCTGGCAAAACATTAGGAGCTAAAACTACTAAAACTACTATGACCACACTGCCCCAAAAACCCACAACAGTCAGTATGAACTATTTTACCTGAGTTGGGGGAAAGGAGAAATGTACTGATGACATTGCACTCCATATCTCCAGACAAAAGTTACTACCACTTCCTGCCATTTTATTTGAGCCATATATTTGCTCTTCAATTGTCCTTCTGCAATTATCATAACTCTCCAGTAAAAGTGATCAAATTGATTACTTCTGTGATACTTGATAAGCTTCCAAAGGTAGCTCCTTAATTGATTGGCTTAATTGAAGGTGATTATTACAAGAACCTTTGCTGAACACATGAAAATCTAGTTTATAGCTCAATCACATTCTAAAATGTGTCAACTAGAAAATGGATTTTGGCAGAAGCACAAGAGTCATTTGGATCAAATTATTTCACAGGATATCAAGAATAGCCGTATGAATGATGAAAAAGGCAGACAAGTAGAATGATACAAAATGGCATGACAAATAATTAGGGATGAGTCAATATGGTCATTTTTATATCTTTACTGTGTTTGCATTATCACCAGTTTCAATTTACCTTATTCTCATTGGTGGATTCCACAAAGGGCAAATATAATGGGTGTAGGGAGCAATAAAAACCATTTTTGGGGGTGTGGGGGACTTTGCACAAGTCCTGTTCCCAAAATGAGTTTGCCCTGTTCTATTTACCTCAACCTAGGATTTTTGAAAATCTCTAAACCAGCAATTCTTTTGCAAAATCCTGGGTTGGAGCTGCTCCTGTGTGAATGACCCGGCAAGTGATGCTTCTATTTCTCCTGCCCCCTTCACTGGAGCTTCCACTGGCAGCCGCCACACAGGAGGGAGAATCTGCCTGGGCACCATGTTATGTGAGTCACCCAGTCTGTTGTGCACTGCTTCTCCATGCAGCTGCCACTGATCCAGGCCCCCAAGCCCCTTTCCCCACTGGCTGCGCAGATGCCTGCCCCTGGGCCCAGAATCATGGCAGCACATTCCATGCTGGCTGGCAACAGTCAGATGGTCCCTTTGTGTTTTTTTCTTTAATTTGAGTGGTGCCTGCTTAGATATGCAGGTGCATACTAGTGCAACCAAGAGTGTGCATGTCTGAGATAGATGGGGCAGATGCTCGGTGTCATTCCCTACAGATGCCATTGTTGACAATCTGGATGGGGGTAGGGCAAGCTGGTGGCTGGATCTCATTACTGATCAATTATATGTGGAGACAAGGTGGGGCAGGTGCTGCCTGGGCCAATGGGTTCTGCTGACAGCAGCCTGCCTCAATTGGAGGTGCTCCCAGTGCACCGGGCAGAAACAGGCACCTGTGAAATGTCCATCCAAAAGCCCACCATTTTGTGGAGAATGTCTGGGAAGAGTGTTTTTGGAGGGAGTCGTTTTGGTGTGTTTAGAATGTTTTTGGAAGGAATGTATTTGGAAAGGTGTTCTTGTGGGAAGTTGCTTGTGCACTCAGTTCTGTGTGCGGGGTTGGCTCAGGTTGTGGTGCACTTCTCCCAGAAATGGCCAGCACATGTAGCAACGGTGGGAGAGGGTCAGGAAGAGGTGTTACTTGGAGGGTGGCGGAGTCCCAAGAACTGGGATTCATAGTCATGCCAGCCTAAACTTTGCTCCAAAGAAATGTAGAATAATTCTGGGATTCATAGCTCCATGCCAGCCTAAACTTTGTCTTCAGCAACATCAGTATTTGGCAGTAAACTACTGTATGAAGAATTGTATTCATCTAGAATGCAACGTACCAATAACCCTTAGGAGAGAAATGCCTCAGTTTCTTTTCACACACACACACACACACACACACACACACACACACACACACACACACACACACACACACACTTGCACAACCTAGATGTAATGCTATGCAGGCTGTCCTTACAGCTTGTTTTTATGGCTCTCTGGTGAGTTAGGAAAAAAGCAGCAACATGCTTACCGGATCTTCACAGCAGCACCAGCTCTTGCCACCATCTTGGAATTACCATATATACTCGAGTATAAGCTGAGGGGGGCTTTTTCAGCACAAAAATGTGCTGAAAAAGTTGGCTTATACTCAAGAATATGGTACTATATTGTACAAATAAAGTTTATTGTTTTTGATACATACCATATTGATTTTAAAAAATATTATTGTGTATTAGTGATATGTTTTCCAGTAGATGCAATGTATCATTGCATAGAAAAAAAATCATAAAGCCAAAACAAAACAAAAAAAACCCAAATGCTGTATCTTCCACAGTATTAATTTTACAAAATACACAGAACTTGTGTTCTAAAAGGAAAATTATTTGCTATTGCACTAAATTACTGCAGATTGGAATCAATCAGAAGCATTATGACATTACTTTTAATGTAGTTCCTTTCACTTTTGATGAATAATGCAGCGGTCTCTTTCACTTTAATATGCATGAAACAGAATTTGGAATTATTACAACAATGCAAGAAAGCTAATCCTTTTCCCTCTGTTTTTTTCACTACATAAATTTGAATAGTGATATATGTTTAATCTTGATATGTTATGTTTAATTGACACTATTGCTTTATTGTCATCATCATTTCCTAAAAATCCAATGATTGACCAATTCCTGGTTGAGGATTTCTCAAGGAATGTTATGACTTGCATTCAAACTGACTTTAATGTTTT
The DNA here is from genome assembly GCF_021028975.2 of Sphaerodactylus townsendi. Taxonomy (NCBI): domain Eukaryota; kingdom Metazoa; phylum Chordata; class Lepidosauria; order Squamata; family Sphaerodactylidae; genus Sphaerodactylus; species Sphaerodactylus townsendi. The sequence goes on along the minus strand of NC_059434.1, from coordinate 53,892,592 downwards.
CAGTGTTTTGTTTCCCCTTGATTATTGTGTTATTATTTTCAGACAAATGGGACCATGTTGTTTTAACTTCTTTGATTGTCAAAGAACACGTTTCATGGATTATTTCCATTTTATATCCAGTACTGTTGCAAAAAAAAAAAATTCACCCATTTAAAATATTTTGTATGATTCTTCTTCCATAAAGAAAAGAAGGGGGCCACACCAAAGCAAAACAAAGGCATGGAAACAAATGATGCAGAAGCAAATGAATTATTTGATAATTTTTTGCAACCCCTACACATTTCACTGCAGCGTCTTCAGGAAGATTCTTTCAGATTCCTTTTTTTAGTAATGTACCCATGCATACATTAGGAGAGACCTTTTTCTTCCACTGCCACAATGCTAGAATTTGGGGGTACCCAACTGAGTTGATGAGCAACAGTAGCATGGCAAACAAAATGTCATACTTATTTACTCAGTTAATGATCTTAAAGGAGCAGGTTTGTAGCTTAGAAGTGCAATTGGGTCTGAGCCTCCTGTCATAAAAACAGTTGAACCTTGCTGTTAACCTTCCCACTGTGATACATGCCCTAGTAACATCTACTGTAATGTGCTCTAAGTGACACTGCCCTTAAAGACTTTCTGGAAGCTACAATTGCTGCAAAATGCTGAGACAAAATTCTGACTGGAGTGGGTTGTAGGGACTATATCACTCCAGTCATTTCCCACCTACACTGGTTCCCAGTTCTCTTCTCAGTCCAATTCAAGATGCAGGTATGAATCTTTGAAGCTCTATGCAGCTTTGGGGCTAGCATACCTTAAGGACTATGTAGTTTCATAAAAACCACTACAGTGAACTTTAGAGGTCCTGATTCAAGTATTCTGCCCTCTGAGGCTAGAGATATTGTAACCTGAGAAAGAGCATCCTGCATTGTAGTGGCAAAACTATGGAATTTCCTCTCCAGGGAGATTCATCTGTCTCTTCCTATTATTGCCTTCTGTCAGCAAATGAAAAATTTGCTGTTCTGTCTGTAGAGAAAGGGAACTTGTTTTGATGTTTTTATTGTTCACTGCACTGGGGACCCTACTTCAGGTGGACATTTAGCTTAAAAGTTATTTTTATTGATGGATTGATTTACTTTATTGGTTTTGTATGCCACCCTTCCCCAATGAGCTCAGAGTGGCTCACAATGTTTCAAGAATACATGATAAAACCATTTAAAAATAATCAATATAAACATTTTAAAACATTAAAGTCTATGGATCCCTGCATTAGTACAGCAGTTGGTCAAGATGAACAAGGCAAATGTTGCTGTCAGACTGAGTGATAGCAGCAGTGCTAACCTTGTCCAGGTGTCTCCAGAGGTCATCAGAGCCATTTCCATTCCATGACCATCATGGAAACTGAACTGGAATGGGTTCAAGGCTGAGGTTTCCTCCAGAAGTCTGGAGCTCCACCTCCTCTCAGGGGGATTGTATCTAGGGCTGTTTCTGCACGGCGACGATGGGGGTTGGGTCGGCGTATTCTATGCCGACCCAACCCCCCTGGGACTGTTCGCACGATGGGAAGATGGCGCCAGGAAAACAGCCGGGAAGACAGCACCGCGGAGCACCATCGCCTGGCCGACCTACCGTGTCCGTGGCCATCCAGCGCGTCGGCGAGGCCTGGGGACACGCCCCCTTGCCCTGTGTGAGTGCTCCAGTGTCACAGGGCAGGGGGGCGTGTCCCCAGACCTTGGCAACGCGCCGGACGGCCACTGACAGTGTAGGTAGAGGGCGGAAGGGGGGAGGGTGCCTTGGAGCCGCTGCGGTTCGCACGGCAGCGGCTCCAAGCCGCCGTTTCCCATAAACCTCACTTCCCAAGCGAGGTTGGGAAATGGCAGCTTTGCGCTGCTCGGGCGGGGCGAGGGCGGGGCGGCTGCGAAGCAGCTGCGCCCCCTGTGCGAATGGCTCCCTGGGGATGGCGTTTTTGCATTCCTAACTCAATTTAATTGCTACAAGATATATGTATCTTCTGTTTGGGAAAAAAAAGGTAACTACAGTGATTTTTTTAAAAAAACCCAAGTTGAGAGAAATTAAACATTTTAAAGACATCTTGGAGCAGAGAGCTATGCAAACTTCTTCCCCAAAACATTTTTTTAAATGGTCTGTAGATGTTATATTTCTGATGTGCAGAATTCACATATGTTGGCTTCCTGCAGTTTTGCAACAAGGCTGCTCTGTTCAATGTGGACATGGCTACAAGAAGAAGCAGTGGGGGAGAAATAGGGGGACAGCCAAAATGTAAAACCAAATGGAGATTCCTTGGTTGCTAATGTCTGAGAATCACTAATGTGAAGTATGTGGAATCTTTCTTTGGGGAGGAGGTTATCAAAGATAATCCCTAGCCATCATGAAGAACTCAGTTGCAAATATGGGAGAAACTGTAATTCAGTTGCTGAATTATGACTTGAACCAGTTTCACTGGGCAGTTGTATAAGCAGGATTTGCAGTTATGATTTTCAATCATGACATCAAAGGTGCTCAGTATTACTGGAGAATGGAGGGGAACAAATAACACCAAAAATATCAGTATCAGGTACAATTATTGTAACTGATCTTCTTGGCAAAAAACCTGTACATTGCTAAATTATGCTTGTATGCAGCTGTGCCAGAAGGGCTGTCTCTGATTACCAATGTCACTACAGTTGGTTTTCTTATGAAACAAAAATCTGAAAGACAACCAAGCAGATATGCTAGAACATACTCCATCCACATTCATAAGAGGAGGAGGGAGGCAAAGCAATATTCTCCTTCTCAAATCACTGTCTCCAATTCTGACAGTCCCACAGGAACCTCACAGTTCAGCCTTATTTTCTCTTTTGACAGTTCACCAGAACTGTCACTACTAGTAATAACATGGCTAGGAATGAACCAAAGTTAGTGTGTATGGTTAAGAAAATGCCTTGAATCAGAAATGAAATAACACCATATAGTCAAAATCTCATTCTATAAGAACAATGTGATTAATACAAATTATTGGAAAAGTATTTCTAAGACAACAACATTGCCTCAGACTGAGTTGTATTCTGTTTCTTGACATGTGGAATTAATATGCCTACATAGATACCCCACTATGACAATATAGGGGAAAAATCAATAATTATAGTGAAATTACCCTGACCTGAAATAAAGTCCAGTTAATAGACCTGAGGGACACTTTGGATAGTGTCCTCCATTTTGAACCAAGAGCTTATTAGGCACTACCATATGCTGCCATTTGCAACATGATTATTATTCCAGTCTATTCCCCAGAAAGCCTGTTCTGTAAGCTTATTGCAGTACCTGCCCCTTGTATCAGACATCTGTTGCTTCTTTCCATATGCACTTCTCAAAGAATCTCAGAGTTCTCTCCTGTCATCTCTGTGCCCAAATTACCGCCTGTCACTTACTCTTGAGAGAGAAGTAAGATCAAATATCCTGCCTGATTCCAGCAACTGTAGCACCTGTTGTGCCACAGAAACACAAACATAGGTATTTGATGAAACAAAGCAAAAAACAATTCCATTAATTCTGACAAAATCCCAAGATACTGCAATCAGTTCAGTAGTTTTATACTATTCTATAGCCACATCATAAATGGGAACCTTCTTTACTACTGAATCAAATTACCAACTATTAGACATGTTGATAACCTGCATCAGAAAATGCACATGTACTTTCCAACCAATGTTCTTTTTTCTCTCCTTTTCCATTCCCCTTTTTTGTTTTCCTTTTTTTTTTGGACCCACCAACAAACCCACAAACAATACCATTAAATAAATAGAATCTGAGTTGACTATTATGAACCATAACTGAAATAATATAAATTTTTTGTAGAAATTCCAAAATCTACCTTTATTATATGGCATATACCTTTATTTCATGGCAAACTAACTGCATTCTTGTAATTTTTTAACTCTTCATTACAATGTTCATTTTAACAAACAAAATACAAATACATGGGACTATCTGCATGAAGCTATTCCGCTTCATGCCTAAATGAAACCCTTGTCTATGTCATTTTATCAACAGGTTATTAAATAACAAAATAACTAGTTGGAGTTAAAATGGACAAATTTATCAATGAAATCCTCCATTATAGTTTAGGGTGGATAAATTGAAATAAAAAATAGAAATGTATCTACATTTTGTATATGTGGAAGTGAAAATGGAAAAGATCCCAGGAGCTTTTGTACAAAGTGAATCATATATTCATGTGTGAGCTGTCTAATATTCCAAAACTCATTTTCAATCATGTTCCGATCATGTGTATACAAGTTTATGAAATTTAAGAAACATGAGAGCTTTTATTTTTTTTCCCTGACATTCAATAGTTCTTCTCAAATTTATGCAAATTGTCAGGCAGAAACAACTCACAGATACGGTAATTTTCAAACATGTAGTAATAGAACTTGCAATTTCTTTCTTAACATGCCCTGTGATCCAATTTTGTAATAGATTAAGATTAATAGAATGTTAGAGTGAACAATCACCAATCATCTTCTACCTACTCCATAGAAACATATGTTTGGAGTCATATAAATATAGATTTTTAGACTGAAAATGTAGACTTTTAACAATAATTGGGGAAATGAAAATAATGCTGCTAATGTGCTATATTCTCCTCTACAGAATAACTCCTTAGTCACACAACTGCAAGCAAGGTTTTAGAAGTGCAGAATCTCAATTACAAGGGAGTATAAGGGGAAGGAGTCCAGTCTTTTGCTGACATCTCAACTAGCACTATATTAGTACATATTATGCTTATCTGTCACTGAGCTGCAATTAATTCTAAGCAATCAGTCATCCTGTCTTCTTCCCAAAGAAGAGAAAGCAGCAACAATGCCCAGAGAACCAGTGAGGGCCATGAATATTGCTTCCATAATTGACATCTTAAGTATCATTCAGGATAAGTGGATCCATGTGACAGGAGTTGAGAATGGGCACAATTACTATGTTAACAATGGGGATATGAAGTTACCTGCAATGAAAAAAGACAGTTCTGTAAACATCCCTTGCTTTGCAAATGCTTGTGATAACCTTGGGAAAATGTATATGGAGCAACCGTTCTTTCCCTGTGCTATGGATCTGTTGAATGTAACTGCACAACTGAAACATTTTCAAGGAGAATATAATATGCCTCAGCATACATTTATTTTAAAATGTATCTCACAATTTTCAGTTCTATTTTCTGCTAATTGGGTAAGCTGTAAAAAAGGGAAGGCATAAATTCTGGTTATGAATGCAACAGTGTGGATTCAAAGCAATTTTGATCCCTTGTTACTCAATGAATACTGTAGTAAATGAGATGAAAATGTGCCTATTTTCCCTTGATCATGTAAAAGAAACATTAAGTTTATGGATCACTTTACTTTTAAAGAGAAGGGGGGATTTAGATTTGCAATAGTTTCTGGGAGGATTTTACTAAGGAAGCTAAACAAAAACCCTCCTCAAACGTTACAGTGAACAAATGCATATTCTGCATGCACATCTGTTTGTAAAAGCCAACACATGTTCTCTATGCAGATGAAAACAGGGATCAGTACCTGAATCAATATGGGATTTAAGACACATGTTCATTCGTACATGTGTTGAACATAGAGCAAGAATTACCCAACATACATACAAAGATAAAATTGAGTTTAACCTAAACACAGAGTACACTGTATACTTGTTCACTTTAACTTGTGAACAGGGCTGCTGCTTCTTCGGTGGAGAAAGAAAGAGTTAATCCTGGGGTGCTGTGTGGTTTCCGGGCTGTATGGCCGTGTTCTAGCAGCATTCTCTCCTGACGTTTTGCCTGTATCTGTGTCTGACATCCTCTGAAGAAGCCAGCCTCAGATGCAGGCGAAACGTCAGGAGAGAATGCTGCTAGAACACGGCCATACAGCCCGGAAACCACACAGCACCCCAGTGATTCCGGCCATGAAAACCTTCGACAATACAGAGTTAATCCTGTTTCTAAGGGTAGTTTGGTGTCTGTATGAATTCCTTTGCCTGACATTGCCATGACAATTCAGGTGTTGCTTATCTACCCCAAGGTTATAGGATCCTCCTCTTTTAATTTAAAAGTTGAATTCAGCTGAGGTCATTCCAACAGGGGGGAGGGTACCTTTCAGGAGCAGAATATTTTCTTAGATGCTAGATGGTTCTGCCATGTATCCACTATTGATTGGATCATTGAGGTCACTAGGTCTGGTGTAGGGTCGCTATTTAGTTAATGCTTATGAGTGAATCAGTACGTATTTTCTTTGATAGCTGCATGAATCCCCAGCTGGCTGAAAAGAACTTTTGCAGGTGTTTAGAAATCCCTGTCAGTTAGAGGTCCATATGGTACTCAGTCCTCCTGTCTTATGAAATTGATGAACATATGTACAATAATCTTACCAGGACAATAAGCTCTTTTTTTGCAATTATAGGGTTCAGTTAGAACTTCTCAGCATCAAGGTTGTTTCTTCTCCAACCCACCATAAAGAAATTATAGAACAGACCTTCATCATTGGATAAGAACATAAGAACATAAGAACTAGCCTGCTGGATCAGACCAGAGTCCATCTAGTCCAGCATTCTGCTACTTGCAGTGGCCCACCAGGTGCCTTTGGGAGCTCACATGCAGGATGTGAAAGCAATGGCCTGCTGCTGCTGCTGCTCCTGAGCACCTGGTCTGCTAAGGCATATCTTGTGGGGCTCATCAAATCAACATCCTTGTATTGAGCGACTCCTTTTCTGCCATCCCTAATCAGTCCAAGGACAAAGTCTGTTTACACCATCCCTCCTGAAATAGCATGAAAAGTGAATCCCTAAACAGGCAATTTAGACTCCAAAATTCTTGTGTGCCTCCAAAGCTAGCAGCTAATTTTTTGTAATCCTTTACTGTTTATGATTGTCCTAAAATAAATTTCTGATGAGCACAAATAAAAATATAAGTTTCAAATTTGTAATGCCAGATTAATGGAGTTTGGATTGTGAACTGGATTTATTTTGTATCACAAACCGCAAGCTTAGAATTTGTGAGTGTATAGGAAAATGGTGAGGAAAGTATGACAGGTGTTCAAGCAGAACAGAAAACCATATATGTGCATTTCATGGCTTAATTAGAGCTTGTTGTAACATTTAAATGAAGCCAGTAAACTTTTTTTCCCAAATTCACTCAGGTTTACTCCAATTCTGCGGAAGTAAAAATGTGTTCACATAATTTAAGAAAGTAAAGGTTATTAAATATTTAAGCTTCCAATGCATCGTTCCAGGGGCAGAGTGAAAGAAAACTGCTCGCGGGGTGTGTGCATGCCCTGCACCCCTCCTGCAGTGCCATCCACCCCAGCCCCAGAATGCCTCAGCCACACCTTTGCTGCAGCACATATCCAGGGCATCATGCTCCCCTGTCCCATTGGTGCTACGCCACTGCATAGTTCAAAATGTGTTCTCTAACAAAATCTGAACTATTTTATAATAACATTGGAGATTTTAACATAAATACAGTTTCAGATGGAGCCCTTCTTTTGAAATAAACAAATGAGTCTGAATACATTAGTTTTCCAGCATTAGTTGATTGTATTTTTCTTTTTAAATACAAATTATATGAATAATTAACACTTCATCTTACATTGACAGAAGAAACCTTCTTTTAAAAGTTAATATAACTAATAATTATCAAAATTAGAATGCTGTGTTTCAGTAATCAAACAGCTTATGCATCACAAACCAGCATTATGAGATACTGGGTTACTGATAAACTGTTAACTATGGCAAAATGCATGTGTGAAGATTATAATTCTTTCAGGATGCTATTAATGTTAGCAATGTAATTTGTTTAAAGTGTTTCACATTTGAAAATAAAATTACACTCAATCCTAATATGATCATATTAGAATGCATAAACAGGATTGTTATGTCACGAAGAACTAAGTATACAGTTAGTGTATTTCATAATATTTTCCTGTTAAACTACATAGGCAGAAGCCACCTCTCATATTTTTGTGTGGTTAGCAGTGTCCAAGCTGAAAGCAGGCCCCAGGCAAAAAGTCTGTTTGCAAGATTAAATCAATGGATGAGTTACTCCTGCATAACCTGGAGGTCTCATTTTGTTTGTGGGCATGATCTTGATTACCACACCTTGCAAAGATACTGTTAAGACAAAGAATATGGAAAGGCACTTTAGCATCAGTTGCTGAATTTCACTATCTCTTCTAGCAACAGATGGTGCTTCCTTGCATTTCCCCAACCTCTAGATATGATCCCCCTAACAACAAGATCCCATCCTGAATCAATCAAGCCTCATTCAAATCTGAGTACTGAATACTGAAGGCAGAGACTGTAAGAGTTACTTTGCATAAAGCCATTCTGTGCTTCCTGATATAATCTAGGACCAATTGACTCCCATTGTCCCAAGGTGTAGAACAATAGAAGAGTTGCTAATTAGCTCACCCAGCAAGCCCAGCAAGGGAAATTCCAGAGAATTTAGAAAAATGAAACTTAAAACTCACTTGTTCCCACCCCTACCTGGGCAAAAGGGTATAAAAGTTTAGTTCACCCCAACTCCAGTGCTCTATACTAGCCTGTTCCTCCCTGGGTCTGGTCAGTTTGAGACACGATATCGTCCTTCACCTGGATTCAGATGCTGGTCATTTGAATCCTTGCCTTATTCAAGATCTTCTTCAGCTGAATTTAGGTAACGTATTACCCTGAAAACCCCCCTCCATTTCTATCATCCAATCTAACGTATTACCCTGAAAACCCCCTCCATTTCTATCATCCAGCACAGATGTGAAACTTAGTGTGATTGGTTCCTTTCCCACCAAGGAACGACCCACCTTATAAAAGTTTAGTTCACCTGCAACAGTTTGCTCATTGCCAAGTTGAACCTCCCTTGGTCTTGTTGGTGTGAGACACGAATTCGTCCTTCGCCTGAATTCAGATGCTGGTCATTTGAATTCTTGCCTTCTACAAGATCTTCTTCAGCTGAATTTAGGTAACGTGTTACCCTGAAAAACCCCCTCTATTTCTATCATCCAATCTATCTTTTAAAACCTTTTTATATCTTAGGAACTTGAATGTATGTGCTCTTATGTCTTACTGTGTGTTTGTATTTTTAAACAAATTTATATAAAACATTTAAATTCAATTTGGACTCTTGCTTCTCTGTGGAATATTCTTTGCCAGAATTCCTTCCCCGTATTATACAGTCTAAAAGATCTCCTCTTGGCCCCTCTTGCTGCCAACGTGAGTGCTCATTCCCCTTTGCTACTTTTAAAACCATATGTGTGCTGTTACACTGTTAGCAGCTGGTGGAGATTTCCTTTAATAAAGTCCTCACCCCTGTTAGGCCAGTAACAATGTTCAGCATCAAGCACTGCCAAAGAAACCAGTCTCTCACTCCAAGCCTTCAGTGGTTCAGATCAGAACTGTAGAATGAACTAGATCTGAGAAACAGTTGTTTTTCCTTCAGGTTTGTGTTCCTGCTCCTGTTGTATTTCTTGTTTCCTGGTTTGATTCTAAGTAGACTGGTCATAATATTGCTACTCAGTGTTCTTTTTGGTGCTTTTCTGCAGATTTCTACTTAAAACTGTTACAAAGAAACTGCAGTTTCTTTGCAAGGATCACTGGAGGAGTCAGTACCCAATGCATAAAGGGCTGGTAGACCCCTTAAGTAATTGCTTGCATGCAACCATGTATAATAGACTGCTTATAAGGAGGTAACCCTAAACTGATGACAAAAATTCATAGCCAGGTTGATGCAACATGGAAATATGTTATATCCAAAAATGCTAACAGAAGTAAAAGCTTTGAGACCTTTTCTAGGACAGTCACTTAAAAGTAAATTTTCTGTACAGACTATTTTGAAGTGTAAATATCACAAGGATACTACCATCACTCTGTATATAACGAAAAACTAAGGCCAGAATTTGCTGTTATTTGGGCAAATGCATATTTCCATATGCAGGTTTGCCAAGATAATGGGAGTGTATGCAAGGTGGATTGACACTTATGTGAAAGGATCAGAAGTAGGAGGGACATTTAACCCCTCCCACACCAGTAAGTTCTCCTTTCAAGTAGCCCTGGTGCTGGTGTCTGAGATAACAGTATTCAAAGTGCCCGTGAGGGAAGCCATCACCAGATGTGGCAACAGAGGAGGGAGGCAGGGAAAGAAGCATATTATAAATCTGGTGATGGCAATGCCATATTCATTTTTTATTTTGTAAAACATTTATCAGCTGTCTTTCTCTTTTGTGGAACTCAAGGCAACTGTACAATTCTAGCCAAAAGGATCCATTTAGTGATTGTGATGATGGCATGACACAAAGTAGCCAGTCATCTCTATTATGTGATGACTTTTAGAAAGTTACATCAAAACCCTACTCAAAAACATAACAGGAAGCAATGCCTCATTTTAAAGACATAGCAAATAATTAGGAATATGGCTGCTGGACTGTGAACAGTTTTAACCCTGTTTGCAACTACATCTAAAAAACTGCTGAAGGACAAGGCATTCACAAAGGGAAAAGTCACCATTTTGGTATATTCTTAATTATAATCCTTCTTTAATTGATTGATTCATTGTATTCCTTTTAGTCCAAAAAGCTCCACAAATGAGGGGGATTTAAACTGAGAATTGCAGCTTGCCTAAAGCCACCCAGTGAGTTCATTCATGGCTGAGCTAAGATTTGAAGCATGGAATTACAGCTCATAGCTTGTGCTCTTAGCATTAACTATTAGTCACAGCTCACTACCCAGGGATTCCAGCAAAACAGCTGCTGGATAAACAGAACTGGAATATTCAGTGGGGTTCAGTCTTTTGCCATGCCACACAGATTCAGAGGTGGCAACAGAAAGCACTATACAAATAGTATATTTCTCACAGCAAGTGTGAATCCAGGCTTTTCTAGATTTAATTACTGTAACTTATAACAAGAAGGCAGTATGTTTTGCATTAACATTTTTCAATGTAATTATTATTACTCAAATCTAGCAAACACAATATGTGTACTTACCCTGTTGGCAAACTCAGAAATTGGTGAGCTGTTGTCTTATTGTCTAATTATTACCTCAGTTATCTACATGTAGGGTCAAATCCCCACCAAAAAATTCAATCTAGATCAAACCAAGTTTGAAAATGAATTGCACCTTTTAATCTAGATTTCAACCTCCCCACCGCAGCATGTTTCCAGTGAAGACAACTAGGGCTATCTTGGATTCAAGAAATGTAACAATCCCCATTACCACGTGATCGGCTTAGCGAGTCTCTCCTGATTAGCTGTCATGCTGTGTTGGGGCGGGACCTTTTTTCTCCCAGAAAAACGTGCTCACATGATGATGTCAGGACGTCATCATGTCAGCACGTCTGCCCCGCCCAAGTTTCTGGTTGGTTATCATTCTCTCGTGATCTCGCAAGAACAGCACTGCGAACACTGATTGGTTATAAGGCATTTGCGTCACGCTCCACAGTCGGAAATTTGAACAAGGATTAGACCCCTGATCCTCCCCTCCAAACTGGATCAAAGACATTTTTTTTAAAAAAAGTAGTACTTTCAAGCAGGTTCAGGAAAAATGCAGGATAAGGGGAGAATGAGCACCAGAACCGGGATGAATCCTTGTTCGTCAATCAGGCAGTGGGGAGTGCTTCCTGAATCCTTGATATTTTGTGTGAGTATCAAGTGGTTAATTGACTATGGGGAATCGGCCTTAGTGGCAGAGACCAACTATACTCCAGTTAATACTCAAAGCAAGGTAGCCTCAGGTGGAGGAGGAGGAGGAGGAGGAGGAGGAGGAGGAGGAGTTGGGTTTATATCCCCCTTTCTCTCCTGTAAGGAGACTCGAAGGGACTTACAAACTCCTTTCACCTTCGCCCTTACAACAAACACCCTGTGATGTAGATGTTTGAGAGAGCTCAGAAGAACTGTGACTAGCCCAAGGTCACTCAGTTGGCATGTGTTGAAGTGCCCATGCTAATCTGAATTCCCCAGATAAGTTTCCACAGCCCAAGCAGCAGACCGGGGAAACAATTCCGGTTCCTCCAGATTAGAGTACACCTGCTCTTAACCACTATGCCACTGCTGCAGATATAGAGACTGAAGATGCAGAACCAAGCCTGACTTATTCATGGCAGCTGAAGGGCAGCAAGAAACCTATGGATGATCCTCTTTGAAAAGGGAAGAAGAAGGGCTTAGCTTGATTCTAGTATGTTTACACACAAGCAGCGCACGTCTCTCCCAATTTTAAGAACATAAGAACATAAGAACATAAGAACAAGCCAGCTGGATCAGACCAAAGTCCATCTAGTCCAGCTCTGTGCTACTCGCAGTGGCCCACCAGGTGCCTTGGGAAGCTCACATGTAGGATGTGAACGCAATGGCCTTCTGCGGCTGTTGCTCCCGATCACCTGGTCTGTTGAGGCATTTGCAATCTCAGATCAAGGAGGATCAAGATTGGTAGCCATAAATCGACTTCTCCTCCATAAATCTGTCCAAGCCCCTTTTAAAGCTATCCAGGTTAGTGGCCATCACCACCTCCTGTGGCAGCATATTCCAAACATCAATCACACATTGGTTTTTTGTTTCTAACACACCAAGATCTTTATAAGTTGGTATTGGGGATCTTGACACTCAGGCCTAAAAGATTGCCTATCCCTGTTCTGGCTGTCTGGAAACCTTGACTTGGTTAACATATATAAAACTTTATGTACAGTGAAAAACTGCATTAAGCTACATTATTTTTTCATGGTTCCCATTTATTTCACTGTCTTTTGTTCTGGGGAACTTCCTAGCATATTATGTCTTGTGGGAGCAAAACATCTGTAGTACAGTAAAGTAATCTGGATTTGTCTTATGCCTGTCAACATAATAATGAATATATATGAAGTTAGAGCCTGCATTACACCCCACCACACTAAGCCTATGATCTGGTGTCTTGTACTTCCACCCAAAAGTCTGGTCCTGATTGCGCTACTGGTGATGAAGTTCATTAAGCAAGACAAACAAATCTATTGTGATGAATGCTTCAGCAAATATTACATTTGAAATATAAATTTCTTGACCAAATGGAAAAAAGCACAGCTGGAAGTTATTCGGTGTCTTTCTTGCAGGGCAATTTCACAGAGCACTGTGCTATTGCTGACCTTTGTTCACCATTTAAAAACTCTGCCTGACTTGCTACTGTGAAGGTTGGTGTGCTACTGTTTCATAGATCCCTGACAACCCTTTGGAAATGTGTTGCTGTATTCAGGACACTTGTTTGCAGTTATGAATTTTAATGGTACCATAGGAAAAAAAGGGCTAAATTTCCCATCAGTTCCTGACCCTGACTTTCAGTAGTTGCCCTTGCCTTCAGAGAAAAGGGGAAGGATGTAGAAAGGGAAGGAAAAAAATAAGCAACTCCATTAATGCAGCCTATTACAAGACTTGTGAGAGCTAGAAAACTGAAGGTACAGCTAGAAGGGGTTGAAACCTATGCATTCTTGCTATTTAACTAGAAGCCACCAAAATCCTCGTGAAACACTTGCCCTTAAGTCCATTTATAATTTCCCACCATTTTCTAGATGTAGCAGCTCTATTTACTTGCCCCATTAAAGCTCTTGCCACTATACTATTTAAATTCATGTGGATACTGAAACCCACTAGATTTGTTATAGGGATTTGCTTCAAATCCTATCTAATTTATAATCACATTACAGAATGAATAATTTTACACTCTCTAAAATTAAAATCACAGATAATCATGGCAAAAAATGTGCAACATAACATAATGTACACAGTTGGGCTCCATGTTCTTATCCCCTTTCTCCCCTTGGCGCTTGTTCTTCTTTCTGCCCTCATTCTTTCTCTCATGAAACATTTTAATGTCCTCTGATTTTAGTTGGCATATTTTCAAAAGTACCTGGATCAGAGATATAAGTTATCACTTGTTAAGTCAAGGTAAAGGTGGTCCCCTGTGCAAGTACTGGGTCATTACTGACCCATGGACTGTTGTCACATCACAATGTTTACTAGACAGACTATAATGGATTCTGCACAGGTCAAATATAATGGGTGTAAGACATTATATAAACTGGGGGTTTTTTTTGGGGGGGGGACTTTGCACAGGTCCCATTCCCTGAATGGCTTTGACCTGTTTTATTCCCCTCAACCAATCATTTTCAAATCCCTAAACCAGTGATCCTTTTGCACAATTCCGGGCTGGAGGCAGTTCTGTGCAAACACAACAGGCAAGAGATGCTTTATTTCCTTCCCTTCCACCCGTTCACTCCAAGTTCTGCACCATCCACTATCACGGAGAATCCACCCACCATTCTATTTGGGTCCCCCAGCAGATTGTGGGAAGATTCTCTGAGTACCTACAAAGTCCCCAAACCCGATTCCTCCCTGTGGCAGTGTTACCAATCTACAGCAACATGTACATTGTTGCCCTGCCATTGCAGGAGGTCCCTTTTTTTCCTTTTATCTGTTGCACATGCAGCTAATCATATTATGCAGCTGATCATATTGTGGGACAATTGGCATTGTTGTGGGGGTTCATTTCTGTATGCCTATGCAGCTACGCATGTGTTGCAGGAATTTTTTTAAAAAAGAGAGGCAAAGAGAGAAGCATCTCTGTGTGAAGGCACAAAAACAACCTGGATCTTTTCCCACAGGCTCCAATTGCTGCCTGAACAGATGAAGGGCACAAATGTGAATGGAAAAAAAGAAAATGGGTTCCTTTACAATGACTACAACCCATTATACATACGCTGTGGGGACTCCACCTATGTTTACAGGGTGGTTTGCCGTTGCCTTCTCCAATCATCTACACTTTACCCCAAGCAACTTGGGTACTTATTTGTTACTGAGTACAAAATGCAGTATAGCATCACATCACAAACTAAGTTCTCATCTGGCCTACTCAGAAGTAAATCCTAATAGAATTAATAGCATAATTGTTGTAGTTTTTGTGCTATTCCCCATAAATATCTTTAGACGCCCAAAAGATTCCGAAGCCTTTACAGTTTTAACATTTTTCTTCTGTGTTGATGGTTAATGGTGAAAACTACTGCTACTGTTGCTTCACATCAAAACCTCCTTCATGACAAAACTGAACTCATACTTAACCAGCAACATTAGTTTTTAATGCCATAATAAATGGCACTGAGTAAAATAAGTGATCAGAATACAAAAGATTCAGTCTGAATATAAAGTCAGATAATGCAAAATGCTTTAACAGATCTGTAGATAGTTCAGCATAGCTCTGAGGTGCCCGCCTGCCTGCTTATTTGACCTCCCAGCAGGCTTTAAGTGCCACTTATGCTGGTTAGAAGGGCTAATGCATTGGAGCGAGCCTGAGCTAACTCCTGAATCAGTACAAGCCTGTGCCAACTCCAGGGGGGGGGCCCTCTCCAGCCCCCATATGGTTTGGGCTGCTCACCTCCTCAGTTCGTACCTCTACCATCATGATTATTAGCCACAGCTTCCACTTGTGGTTTACTGCCATTTTTGTGTCATGAATGTGCATTTTTAAATTAAAGATGAATGCCTAATACGTTTGATTATTAACATCTGACATTTTGTACATTTGAACACAAAAGTGAGGAAGATAAATTAAAGGGGACTAGGTGTTCTAAATACAAAGTCCCAACCTTAATGTTAACAGGCACAGTACAACAGCCACTGGAAACAGCACTGATCAATCATACACAACCTCAGAACAGAAACAGTCTCAAGCCACAAGTGAGATTCTGAAGGAGGCCCTCATAAGTAGTGGTATTATTTGGCAGTTTCTATTTCTGTTCTTTAATACACTAATTAGGAATTAATTGGCATTAACTAACTCTATTGCTTTGGTAATTAGAAGCAGACAAAAGGCAACACCAATCTTCTGATTTCTCCAGGTAATTAAAGGGATATTATCTTTTAGTCACGAAAAATGTTATATTTTCACATCTCCTGACATTTAATTTATTTTGTTAAACAATAAAGTGATACGATTATATCATTTTCCCATAGAAAGTATATTAAATCCACTTGTTAGAAAACAATAGTTTTAGTTTAGAAATACTATTTGACAAAAACTAGCCTTGCAAGATTCATATTTCCCAAAACTCTAACAAAGTTGTTACATGTTTATGCAGGATGAATAGTGTATTGCTGACTTTTGTGCTGCTGTAAACAGTCATTATTCCCCGAACAGCCACAACATGAATAGCTCTCTCTCTCTCTCTCTCTCTCTCACACACACACACACACACACACACACTTTGTGTTGAGGGAAAGGATTAAAAATTGCTGTAAACAGACACCTTTACATACCTTTGATCCCCAATCTCTGTATTAGTAAAAGAGATAGATGCAGGATAAATGAACATATGCTTCCCATACCACAAAAGTTATTTTTATTCCTCCTCCTCTCCTCCTCCTCCTCTTTCTTCTTCCTCAAAGTACTTAACAACTGCAAGGGGATGTTTTTCTCTTTTGCTTACTCTTTCACTGCAAATAAATTACTTTGGCTTAGATCTTATATATCCATACAGCCAAAATGTTACTTTAACAAGGTGCACTTCCTGGTAACATTTGCACCTGGGAAAACATGGATAGGTAGATCACATGATACTTTCTAGGGATGTGCAAAACCTGCTTATTAGTGTAGACTTTTTTTGTCGTTTTACATGATGGCATAACATCTTTTTTCCCTCTCTCTTCAAAGACATCATGCCAGTGTGGTACAGTGGTGATGTAGTGGTTAAGAGTAGTAGACAATAGGGCTTGATTTCCCACTCCTCCATATAAAACCTGCTGGGTGACCTTCAACTAGTCACAGATCATTCAGAACTCTTTCAGACCCACCTACCTCACAAGGTGTCTTTTGTGGACAGAGGAAGGGAAGGAGTTTGGAAACCACTTTGAGCCTTTTTATGGTTAAGAAAAGTGGGATAATAATAAAAATTCTTTTTATCTTCATCATGACTCAACCAGCACAAATTAAACCAGGCATTGCTATTCTCATACTCCTCCTTGTCATCCTGTTCATGTTGTCAATGAGGAGAAGTATGGCTCATGCAACCAAAGAGAAGCATGGGCAAACAAAACTGTCGTGTTCCAACAGCACTCATATTTCTCCTCACCAATCTCACTGCATCCATGCCAGTGGTTTTCACTGCAGAACTCAGATGGGGTTGGTGGTGGCAGCTACTGCACTAGTCATGTGGGCCTGACGACAGCCGCCACATAAATCAGCTAGGCCTGGTGGTGGCTGCAGGCACTGCATTATTTTTACAACTTGGGCAAACTTTTCTCAAGGAGAGCCTGCCAGGGAGGGAAGACAGAAAAGTCTGGGGGTGATTTAGGTAGGCTGTCTGGTAGGTAGGAAGAAAAGAAGAAAACAGGAAATAGGGAGACACTATGGGGCCTGGGGATCTTGGAGACAAGAAAGAGGAAATAGTAGAAGAGGGAACACAGCAAGTTCTTATGGGTCCTCTGGATGTGCTAACTAATTGCTGGGAACTTTGAGAAAAACAACAACAGTGCTGTTAAAAATAACCACAAAAGAGAATGCAGTGTTTTAAAATAAAATGCAAAAAGTGACAAAGAACTTAGCATATCATTATTGTCCATTAATCTCTGGCTCTTTAGCGATGTTCTCCAGGTCCGATTTTTTGAAGGGCAGCCCCTCTTTCCCATTAACCTGGTTACAATAAATAATTTCAATGACTGAGATGCTTATTAGTTAAGATGCTAGAAAAATAATCCCTCTTCCCTACAGTTTACGAATGGCAAATTAAGATCTTAGTATCCTCCCATAAATTCAATATTATTCTTGGTGAAAAAGAAATACATCTGAACATCAAAAAAAATGTCTCTCATCACCAATATACCAAACCCAACTTATGCACCATTGACAATCTGAGATAATTAGCTGACCTTATGCTGACACATGAAGTCTATCTAATCTAACCTCCTGAATATCTTGCTGGATTTCCCATACAACTCAAAGAGAAACGTGAATGAAATACCGAGTTAATTTAAAGGGTAGAGGTTAACCACTTTTTTTTACACTTCTTGAGATACACATGGATTTTTGTTCCTTTTCCCCATTTACATATACTTCCTAATTAGTTGGACATAAATATGTAGACTTGACTCAGACTTTACAATTCAACTGTTTGCTGTACTCTATAAACTAGCCAAGCTCATCTTTAACATATGGCACTTCCTTTAGTTAGTTCCTCTGGCATTCAGTTGCATTGCAAAGAAAGGTTTGAATTGATATCAGTAATTTGGATAGATAAAATGAAATTGTTTTTCCTCCACCTCTTTGGAGGTATCAGACATCTGCTTATCCATTTCACTTAAAAGTATTGACAGACAATCCTAGGCAAGTAAACATGTTACAAAAGAGGAAAATGTCTTCAAACTTTAAAACTTTCCACCTGTTTAAAAGAAGAGTTTGGAAAGCTGAATTGGTTTATTTTTCTATGTTATCTGAATGCCATCTGTGAGTGAAATAGAAGAGCCAAAAATGGCAACCCCTCCCCACATTTTTTACATCTGTTTTGGGCTTTATTAAAGACACTAGCTTTCTGAAAAATAATTCTATGGAAGGGTTTTTTTTAATTCTTTCAGGTTTTACAAAGCCGAATCAGTTAACACAATCTTTTGCATTTTGAGGGATTTTTTACTAATTATTCTCACGCAGCAAAAGTCAAAGACAGCTCTAGATTGTTCCTTTTAATACCAGTCATTTGAGAACTTATTTTTCTCTGGCATATAATACTTTTGTGCAGTTCAGTATTGGATGGCAATGATGTGTAAACACTTCTATATTTGATCACAAATTACAAGCGGAACCCTTAAATGCTTAAAAAAGAGTTTCCAATTTTATCAAGCATTTAGATTGTATTGCAAGGGTTTTACCGAATGCACATTCTTGCACTACTTTCCAATCAAGGTCCCTTTCCTCACAACCAAAATAAAATGTTTTCAGACAGGAAATGAAACATTTCCTCCAAGGAGCTTTGCTTGGTTTTTAGCCCAAAATGTTTTAATTCCAGCCTCCAGCCTTTTTATGTATGCATCCTGTATTTTAGCCCTTTTTTCCTGAAAATGTTTTCAATTGCTGAGTGTATGTATTTAAAATGTTTTCCACACATCTCTACAGTCCCTGGAATTTTCCCTTGGGGCAATTTTCTGAGTTTGCTCCATTGTCTTGCCTTTTTATTTTCATCAGATTTTTAAATTGCGGGGGCGGGGGAGTGGATATCTTCAAAGTTACAAAGATACAACCCAAGGAGAATTGCAGCATGAGGCTTTGAAGCAGCGAAGCTTCAAATCCATAGCAAAGTCAAAATAAAATGGAAGAATCACAAAATGGCAGCCAGGAAGCATTTGAGGGGGTGAGTGTGAACAAGTAGGGGAGGGGTAGAAAACATTTTGTGAATGTTTTGCAAACGTTTTAAGTGGTTTAAGTAAATTACGGAAAAAATGGCTTATGTAGATTACAGCAGAAATTATTACCATGCTAGAGTGAATGTTGAGCTGAAGGAGATACATTGCTTGCTTTAGCATTCCAGCCTTGTTTATTATGCCAACAGAACTCCCAAAGTCAAGTGTATTCATATTACATGAATGTTCTGTTTTGATCACAGTTGATTTGTGTATTCTTGCATCGTCACCTGGGAACAGTAGCCTAAGCCAGCCAGTTTTAAGCAAATGCCAACATGATTAATGTCACTGACCATGTAGAATAGATACAAAAGCCACACATACACTAGTGATCTTTGGGTCTAAGTAATCTAACCAACCCAGTAAATTGTGACCATGAATCAATAGTGGCTTTTCAGCCAGGAACATAATTTGTGACACCAACTCCAAAGACACAAAGCTACTCAATATTCCGGTCATTTTGTATTGTGAACAAACTATTACCATCATGAGGTAGGATATTTGACTTCAGAAAAAAAATAAAGACAATGATGATGACAGGGAAAGTTCCGTTTTGAGTGTGTATTGAGAAAATGATAGCATTACTTATTATTTATCTTGTACATGAGTACATGGATCCTGGACTAAAGTTTTCAGGCTAATGTTAAGAACATGTGGAGGAATGAAAAGAATCATTGGGATAAGCCTGCTTCATGTTTCAAGTGGTACACAGGGTAAGACTATGGAGATGAAAGGATAAGATTATCTACATCAGCAGACTTAATTCTAAATGACTGAGGTCATGTGTTATCAGGACATGGAATATATTTAATCATGACCCCAATGCTATTCTTGGGAGGGGGACAGTTGTAGAGCATCTGCTTGGCATGCAGAAGTTCCCTTGTTCAGCCCCAGCATCTCCTTTTAGAAAGACCCAGCCATAAGTGATGTGAAAAACCTTAACCTGAGATTCTGGAGAGCTGAAGAGCTGCTTCCAGTCTAAATAGACAATACTGATCTTAATAAACCAATAATCAAAATCGTCCAATACAATGCAGCCTCATGTGTTTATATATGTTTTTCTGTGCACAAATGCAGAGACCCGGGCAGCTGGAGATGGCACCATTGTGGCAGTGCTCCCCCACCTCCAGAGGGCTTTCTGGGGGCATGCAGCAGAAAAAGCCCCCCCTCCAAAAAAACCCACTGCCAGAAAACCCTCCATACGGCTTAATGGGCTTAATAGACTCAAAAAGGGGTGACATAACTCCAGGACCCAGGGTGCAATGCAACCAACCACAAATCCAGGATGGAAGCCGACTAATGTCAGCTCCATCCCAAAGAACATCCTGGCTATCCTCCCTCCCTGCGGGCATCCAATCAGGACACCATACAGCCTCCACAGAGGCTGGACATCTGGCTTTTGCTGCCACACAGCTGAGGGGTGGCTGGCCATGTGTACCATTGCCACCTCTGTGAACACAGGTGCCCCTTGCAATGGCAGAGGGGGTAAACACATTGTTACAGTCTCACACCACCTTCACAAGTGCCCCTCCTCCATTTGCACTTGAAGACCTGTACTTCTGAGATTGGTAGTTTGGTCCCTGCTAAAATTGATCTTTTGGAGTGATCAAACATTTTCCATGGTAGAATGTTATTGTGAATGTTCTTTGTAGAAGAAAACTGTAATTTCTGTAACTTCTCAATTATTGGGCTGCTAAATCCCCATTTTGATTCATTTTCTCCCTTATGTGATTGTATATTTTCACAGATTTTCCTGTTTTCTAACTCCATATTTATCCACTAAATTGTAATTCTTCACAACACATTACATGTTTCAATAAATTAGCATTATACTTAAATTCGACATACAAATGCCATACATCTAATGGATAAATACCATATGATAAATGGAATATATTTATTCATATTAATTAACTAATTAATATTTATTTATTTATTTATTTATTTAGTGCCCTGCATTTCTCCCCACTGGGTCCCCAAAGCAACTTATATCATTCTCTCCTCCATTTTAACCTCACAACAACTCTGTAGGTTAGGTTGAGAGAGTGTAATTAACTAAACATTACTCAGCAAGTTTTTATAACATGTGTAGGGATTCAAACCAGAGTCTCCCATATACATGTGTAGGGATTCAAACCAGAGTGTCCCATATACTCCCACACTCTTAACTACTTCACTACATATAGCCATTCAACATATATATAAATGAATGTAAGCAATCAAGTTAAAAAACTGAAGAACCATAACTGTTTACTAAATATAAATAAATGCAAAAAGAAAGTTAAAAAGTAAACATCTACTTTCCATTATCTTTTGTCTGATGTGGACATGTGGGCTCATTCTTTGAATGTCATTTGTTTGTTTGTTTGTTTGTTTGTTTGTTTGTTTGTTTGTTTGTTGTTAATTCTCCCCCAAAAGGGATTCAGAGTGGCTCAGGCCCTTTCCACACGGGCCATAAACAGCACCCTGGGGACGGCAGAAACGCCATCCCCAGGGTGCTGTTCGCACGGGGGGGGCGCAGCTGCTGCACAGCCGCTCTGCCCTCGCGCCTCCCAAGCGGCACGAAGCCGCTGTTTTCTGACCTCGCTTCCTGAGCAAGGTTTACAGAAAATGGCGGCTCGAAGGCGCCATCCCTCCCCCCTGTGACTGGTCAACCTACCGTCTCTGTGTCTGTCCGACATGATGCTGACCACTGGAGTGGTCGTGCAGGGCAGGGGGGGTGTCCCCTGGCCTTGGCAACACACTGGATGGCCGCAGAGACAGTAGGTCGACCGGGCGATGGCACTCCGCAGCACCGTCTTCCCCACCGCAACTGGGACTGTTTATGCGAACGGTCCCGGGGGGGGGGGTTGGGTCGGCGTCATGTACGCCGACCCAACTCCCATTGTGGCCGTGCAGAAATGGCCTCAGTGAAATCATGGTTCTGTGAATTCTTCAGAACTTCACCTTTAAAGCAGCTAATGTGTCATCCCTTTTGCAGAAGAGTAGTCATGCTGGTACACATAGCTAGAACAACAAATAATCTTTTAGCACCATCAAAGACTAATGGATTTATTCAGGCTTTGGTAGATAATAAGTATTACACTCAGTGGGCAGAAGAATATTATATTGCTAAGGGTATAAAGGAGAGTGAAGGTGAAGAGGTTATTATAGACAGAAGCTAGAAGTCCAAAGTTCTGAGCACTCAGATGAAAGCAAGGCTGAACAGTAAATGATAGTATCACAATGAATGGAGATGACTTCCAACAGATTATGAGCTGGAAAATAAACAATTTAACAGTTCAGATACATTTGCAAGGTAGGACAAATACTTTTTGTAGCGAGCCAACTGCTCTTAGGGCTGATTGAGCAGTGTCAAATCTGTCTATCAGATGCTTCAGTTTGGTGTCTCCTTTCAAAGTAATTCTGAAGAATTATTGCAACTTTAGCAGGTTGAACTCAGTGGGTTGCAAAGGCATAATCTGTTTAGGATTAGGCTGGGCTTACTGGTGGGTTCTGGGGGGCTGGTTAAAGCCATCCTTCTGCACTACTTAAGGACCCAGCTGGGATTTACCTTCCCTATTCATCCTGTGTGTGTGGTTTCCAGGTCAACAGAGAGGTATTTTCACTGGCACCTGGTAGACTAGGAGGAGAAGCTGGGAAGAAGGCTGCCAATGGCTAGTGAGGTCTCAGCATAACTGCCAACCCTCCTCTTTGACCAATCATGGAAGATTTTTATTCCCTGGGCAGCCAGTTTTGTTCCAGTCTGAGGTTCATTTTAAAATTTTCAGTTATAAAATCCCAGACCATTCCCATTTTTTTTTAAAAACCCTGCATAGTCTATACAGTGACAGATGATTTATGATATGTAGTTCTTGCTCAACACAGCAGCAAAATGGTATAATTTTGATCACCCTCCAGCAGTTCAAGGATATTCCATATTTCCACCATTTTTCATTTTTTGCTCTTTTTCAGCAACACTGAGAGTTAGCATATGAAAGGAGGTAAGACATATGGCTGAAAATACTTTCACAATTGATTGTGTAGCTTAGTTTGTATTTGCATTTGTGGCACAATTTGTTATTGGTGTCTCCCCAAATACCAATGGTCCTTTTTTAACATGTAAGGCATTTGTAACTGGTCCTCTCCCCCACCCATTCTTCTGAATAATAATTTTACTTATTTATTTGCAACAGACTGTTTAGCACAAAAGCCTGTAGAACTGGCCTTGCCAATGGTGGTTGTTTTCAGTGCAATAGCCTAGATCAGTTCACACCTATGATATGTTAAGCCATGAGGGTTTTTTATACACTATTATTGAAACATTGGGAGCTAGTCTGCTTGTTCAGAATAGTAGTTTTGCATAGACCTTCTTAGCTTATTCTACAGAAGAATGAAGGTAGAGTAACATGATCCTTGCTTTTGAAAGCTAACCATGGAGAGGATTCTAATTTAAGCTTAAGCTAGAGAGCTATGGAACATTTGATCAACCCCCCCCCCCCCCACACACACACACTTTTTTCATTATTCCAGAAATGCTGTTTTATTTTCTATTGGAGTTATATAGAACAACCTTAATTTCAGATATTCAGTAGGATGATGTGCTCCCTGCCAAATCTGTTAGCTTCAGCTGTGGTGAGTTAAGGAGAGACAGGATGATTGTCTAGAGGATCACATACTTACTTTTATTACTAGGGGGGAAAGAGCTTGGGAATCTAAATTTGCAAAAACAGTACTGTTTTACTGTTTTATATTGATGGATTGATAGAGATATTGTGCCAGTGTATGTAGGAAATTGCATGGTTTATGGTATTTTATGTGACTGTGATGGCCTGTGGCTTACAATAAATTACACCACTGCCACTGCCACTATCACCGCTGCCGCCGCCACCACCACCACCACCACCACCACCACCACCACCACTACTACTACTACTACTACTACTACTACTACTACTACTACTACTACTCGTAGTAGTAGTAGTAGTAGTAGTAAAACCAGTATCATCTCCTTACACCACATTGGCTCTTGAACCATAACAGGTTTGCTTTAATGTCTTAACTTTCATGTCTTCCAGCTTTACATTCTATTAGCATTTATTATTTCCCGTAAACTATTTTTTTTAAAAAAAGAGAGTCCCAAAATATTTCCTACCATTGGTTTTTCTAATGCTTGCAATGAATGATTGACAAGAACTAGCATGGTATTTTCCCCAGTGCCTCTTATGCCTCTTTCATCTTTTTCTTTTATTGTATGCCTCTTCTTTTGTCACAACTGTATTTGTGTAAATGTGCTGTTTAGAATTTTTTCACTAATTTTTTAAAAAATCAGGCAGTTATTCCTAGAAAAAATGAGTTAAGATTTTAGACAAGGAAAATGTTATATATGATATAGCCCTACATAGGAACAGGTGTGTTTGGGGATGAGTCTATGTAGAGATCTCTACAACTTCTATTTTTACCATAAATTCTTATTGCAGATTACAACTCTTCATAACTCCCTTTGATCAATTTATCATGTTGCGTTAATGTTCTGAGCCACTGATCTTCAAATCTCTTGGGTTAGATGACAGTCTATATATTCATTATTTCTTAATTTGTAGTTTCTTTATTTTTCTTATTACCTTTTACTTAACAAAAGTGCTACCTCAGCTCATTTAAATCTTTTTTGAATGGAAATGAAGGGAAAGTTACTTTTATAATTATGCCCCTTGGTCTTTAGGTAGACAAGTAAAATGATTTCTAGATTACTTTAATGAGTACAATTAGATGTAATTGAAGGAAATAGATGAAAAAATCTGAGACATCAGTTGTGTATGCTTCATGAGTTTTAAATATCTTTGAATGGACAAAAGGATTATAACCACTGTGTGTCTTCCAGGGGAGTCTTTTCAAGTAAGTACTGCTCTGAATTCATTATTAGTGAATATTTTTATAAATCTCGTCAAGAATCTCTCAATCTGTAATGTAAAGTTGCTGCTGTAGATTTGCTGCAATATGTAATAATATGATATAGTGTAATACCATTATCTTAAACATGATAGGTATATACAAGTATATTAAATTCCTGATTTATACACTATGACATACACACACAAATAAGTAGAGAACCCTCAAGGACATTTCATTACCCTCTGTATCTTTTTATCCAAAAGAAAAAAAAAGAGGGAATAGTGTGGATAAAAAGATATAATTTGAATGACTTGACCTGACACAGCAGTGGTCACCACACAAATGACCTGAGTGACTTTCTACCACACAGTTTTATAACTTGGCCATTTTTTTCCCAAGGAACATAAGGAGGGAAAGCTGAAAGCTAGGGTGGTATAGTGATTATAGTATCAGACTAAGATCAGGAGGACCCAGGTTCTTATCTTCTGGAGCATTTTTCTTATCACAGTAAAGGAGGCTACATGGATCTGTTCTATGAACACCTTCTATTCACTGTTCATGAGATCTGATCTCCAATCTTGATGCTCTTACAGTATTTGTTTTCCACTTTTTTAGAAACCCAACATTAATCTTTTTTGGCTCCCCACCCCCCTCTCATTGTTGCTTTAAAGAGGTACTTATAGGTTTGGGTCTACTACTAAGCAATAGGGCAAGAGGGAGGGAGAAAGGACAGGATCTCAGTGTTGTTCCTATAAGATCAAGAAAACAATTTAATTTAGTCTCCAGATATCAGTCATTTGCCAGTACCCCTGGACAAAGTATAGGCAATGAAGAAGGATAAAAAAAATGAAAACTGCATGCAGTAGAGCACATAAAAATTATTTATTAGGAGACCAATATACATTTTTTCCACAAACTTGGGGTGTTTACCCTGTATGAGAACCCTTGCTATGGTTATGAATACAAAAACACAAGAAGCTGTCTTATTATAGCCCTGTTCACAAGTTACAGTGAACACACATGCAAGTCATAAACAGTATACACTTTTTTAAAAAGTATATGTCTTACATAAGGGCCAAAATACACAATATGTTTGTTCACTTGATGATTCTGGGTTTCCCCAAACCCAGCTTCCTTTCCTTGTAGTCACACCTTAGCTGAATTAATGTCATTTTAAAGGTCAATTTGTTTCAGTCTGAAATGATGCTTGGGGGTGGGGGAAAGTCTCCTGCCTTCCCCCAACAGTTTTTTTTCCCAGACAGTTAAATGGCACCCCACTGAGGTATTTACATAACTTTGGAGCAGTCTTCATTCTTAGGTAAGTGTGTGAGAGAGGGAATTTCAGCTGTTTTCTCAGCAGACGTAAGCAAACTGTACATGCAGAGGTGGGATCTAACCAGTTCTCACCACTCCTCTAGAAGTGGTTACAATTTTTTTCTGAGTGCCGAGAAGGGGTTACTAAAGCAACCTCCCTGCCCAATAGGGACTGGAGGTGCATGTGTGCGGTAGTGCCACTGTTTGAATCCCACCACCATCGGAACCTATTTTTAAAATTTTTGGATCCCACCACTTTGTACATGCTTTCACTGCAACATATGATCAGGGCTCCTGAAAAGACTGTTGATCTTTCAAGGTCAGCATTATCTCTTCTAACTGGCAAAGGTCTCAGGCAAAAATCCCTCCTACTGTAAGAGCCTTTCAACAGGAGATTCTCAGGGTTAAAGCTTTTACATGCAAGGTAGATCCTCTACCACCATGTCACTGGCTCTGTGCTCCCATCCTTCCTAATTTTTGAATAGTGAAAAGGAATATAATAATGTGTTGCAGAACTGGGATCTATAAAGTGGGTCTGGAAACAGCATATTTTTTTTGCAATATGGCCTTCATATATGCAAATAATCACCCACATTGTCTGCATATATGAATTGAGCACAAAAATGAAGTTCAGTGGTATACTGCAAAGAATTAGGGATGCTATCAAATTTCTCATGTCTGCCTGTTCAATTTGAATATTGTAATTTCTATTTTACTTCTTCCAATCTCTATTTCCATGACATATTCTATTCCCCATTCCAAATTTTTCTGATGAAGCAAACACATCGTTAATATTTTTGCATCAATTACATACATATATAAATGACATCAACAACTAAAGTAATTGGGAACACCAGCAATGACAACTGGAGGAATGAAAAAGCCCATAATGATCATGACAACACATACAGAGAAATGAGCAAGAGTATATTTGTAGATCCATGGAAATAATTCTATGTGGAAATATAACCCAAAAATCCTGTATATATTGTAGACTACAGAAGAGAGAAAGTGCACAGAAGGGAAATGGAAGAAACCAAGGACTCTGCTCTGCCCTTCATGCATTTATTTCAAGTTTTATACAGGGGTCTACCATAGGTTCTGAAGGCACACTCGTCCTGCATTACTACAAGATACGTTATCAGAGGGCTGCAATGTTAACAGTGCAATCCTGTTCCTGGAGGTTGCTGGAACGGCATTGCTGCTATGCTCCCCACCACCTCCAGGGAGCTTTCCAGTGGTGCAGGGAGATGAAAAAAATTGAAAAGTCTCCCCACTGGAAAGCCCTTCATAAGGACCAATAGACTTTCACCACTCAAAAGAGTGGCATATGTCCAGAACCTTGGCTGCAGCACAGCAAACCACAAACCCAGGGTGGAAGCCAACTAATTTCAGCTCCATCCCTCAGGAATACACAGGTCTGGCTGCCACCTCTAGAGGACTTTCAGGGGGTGCAGGGAGGCAGACAAAGCAAAAAACCTCACACCACCCACCACTAGAAACCTTTCCATAGGGCTTAATGGACGTATTCCACCCAAAAGGCCATGGCACAACCCAGGCCATGGCACAACCAACCACAAACCTGGGGTGGAAGCTGACTAATGTTGGCTCCACCCCTGGGAACACCCATCTTATCCCCACTACGCCAGCATCTGAGCAGACGGAAGTGTTGCTTTGCTGTGGCGAGAACTTCTGGCTTTTACCATGGCAGAGTTGAGAGATGGCCAGCCACTGGCGTACCGGTGTCCCCTATGTAGGGATTCCCACTCATGTCGGCAGAGGGAGCAAATGTGCCAGAGCAGCACTCTACCAGTTTCTGTATCCAATCATCTCTCTACTTCTGTAGAGCTCAATACATCGGAATGAATGCATATAAGGCCATGTGCACAGATGTATATCAGCATGTACAGATGGAGATGTGGCCAGCTGTCAATCTTCTTCCTCACATACCATATCCATTTGCTGCAGATGGTGAGACTTACTTGCACAATAAATACACCACGACGACAGGCTGGAAAAGGAATGGGCCGCAGCCCGTTTATTGAAATATCAAACATAACAGCAATAACTATATACAAAAAGAGCTGGGCTGACAAGCGGTCGCGACATCCCATCCCCATCATATGTGGGACTGGCGGAAGGGGAAGCCCCAGAGATAACATGTACTTTCGCACCCTCTTCCCGCGCTTCCATGCTGAGGCCGACGGCACAGCTAAACCCCCCAAGGCCGCACACAGCCCGTCCCCTCCTGCCTTGGCTTGCAGGGTGTCGGGCGCCGGCCCCAAGCTCCATGGCAGCCCTACCCAGGCCCGACTCCAGCCCTCTACTCCCTGTTAGTTAATGGTGTCGGGCAGCGGCCGGCCTGCCTGCCCGCCAGCCTACCCGCGACCACCTACCTCTGGCCCACTTAGCTTGGGGCACAAGCCTGGGAGCCCTCTAGCCGGAGAGGAGCTCGTTCTCTCCCAGATTATGCTGGCGACTGCTACACCCGTTACAAGCCGGCGAGCTGCGTACAGTAAGGCCCCCAAAAGAAAACCCCATCCAACCCAGTTACAGGGGAGGTGGGTGGAGCCTGCTCTTACTGGGTCTCAGCCGCCCGGGGAAGGGCGCTGACCGGAGAGGTGTCTATATATACCCAGGCTCCTCCTCCGCTGCCAAAGCGGCTGGGAGCCAATCAATGCACCCGGTTCTGCAGCATGCGTAAATTCCTACCTTACAGCCTCCTTATTTTGCTGCGCTTGCTCACCCGCAGCAGCAATGGCTCGCCCCTGGTTATTCAGGTGCATCTTATTTGCTGCAGATGGTGAGACTTACTTGCAGCCAATACACCACTGACGACAGGTGGCTGGAAGGGAATGGAGCCGCGAGCCCGCTTTGTTGAAATATCAAACATAACAAAGCAATAACTATATAATAAAAAAGAGCTGGCGCTGCAAGCTTAACGGTCGCATACATCCTTAATCCCCCTCATAGTGGGACTGGCGGGAAGCGGGAAGCCCCAGGAATAGCACTCCTTGCTTCCACCCTTCTTCCCGCCCCACGCTGAGAGGCGGGCACCGGCTGAGCCCCAAGGCTGCAATAACAGCCTGTCCGTCCTCCTGCCTTGCTTTGCTGGGGTGTCGGGCACCGGCTTAAGCCCATGGCCGCCATCGCCCAACTGAACTCCCTGGGGTGTGGGGTAGTGACCGCCGAGCCTGCTCTGCTCGCCAGCCTGCTCCGCCACCCCCCCCAGCCCTTAACAGGGGCACAAGCCTGGGAGCTCCTAGCTCGGAAGACGTCGTTCTCTCCCAGATGTGCACGACACCGTTGCCAGAACCCTTCCCTTAATGAAGGCTGCCCTCCCTCAAGCAGCTCACGCTACCTAAGCTCGCTCAAGCACAGTCGCTGTCCCTATCTCAACCATCGGAGGAGAGTAAGTAGAATGGACTGAGAACCCACATGTCCAAACCCCATTGGGTCAGGCCGGGGCCTTCCGCTCTTTGGCTTCAAGTAAGTCTTCTGTTGTCCCGGGGAGATCTCGAGGTGGTCATATCCGCTTCCGCCAAGCGGAGAGTGGACCACCTTGGCGGCCGCTTTGTTGACCTTTCTGCAGGCCTTCTGTCCACGCAGTGGGATCCACATCTCCCCTCCAGTGGACCAGCTGCAACATCTCAGACCAAACCAAGAAGTCATACCAGTAGCCGATGCCTGGCAAAGCTCTCGAGATGTGGTAGGTTTATCGCCGCACCGCAGGTCAAGGCGTCCGACCTGTGCAGGGAGGTCCTCCTCTCCCAAATGAATGACCAATAAGAAGTCCGGTGTGGCCGACTGGAAAGGAAATATATTCAATTATTTTGGGCTCCAGCTCATGCACCGTACAGCATGCCTGCCCCATCCACACAACTCCAATGTTTTTGAGTCCCAGATGTCGGCCCCAATTTTGGGCGGTATTCATTCCTTACGGCATCGGTTGGCGAAGGCTGTGCCCCCACAACCCACACCTGGTTCGCATAGAGTCGGTGCGCCCCTGGAGGCACTGTGGGAAAGAATTAACAAGTCAGGTGTGGGCAGATATGTATCACCGAAAGGCCCCGGACCGCCACCTGCCCAAAGCGTAAATGTCTTCCCTGCGTCCCACCTATCCTGTGCAGCGGCCGTGGCGGCGTCCTATCCTAAAGGAGTGCAGGCCAAATTCAGCGGCCGCAGCCAAGCCCTCGGCCGAGCATGCCCGGAACACCGCCAGGAACTGGGAACCTGGTGAGGGGGGACCCATCCTCTATGCACTAAAGAGCATGCCACCCGACCCCATTCCAGCCTGTGCCGAACCTGCTGATGAGTGGAGGGAGGGGCAGGAGGCGTCTCCAGGTGGGAGCTGGCATGGTGACCCAAGCACATCGCCACACCCTCCTGAGTCGGTTTTGGAAGAGCTGAAGCCAGCATAGACCATGTCCCCAGACAGGGACTAGGTGCTCCCTTTGCAACCTGGTGCTGCAAGGCCACGATCCCTCGGTGGAGGCTGTAATTCAGCCCCGGGCCTGAAAGCCCCAGTGGTCGTACCAGGTGGAAAGCTGGCGGAAGGCAAAAGCTCATGGCGTGGAAGCACGACACCACCCGCGAAAGCACCCCGGGTAGATCTGCGAAGCACCTCCCTGGTGACTGGGCACCTGAGATCCCTCTGCCTAGGGGTCACGTTCGCGCCTAGCCAGCCGCCAGCCGGTACGGCCGACTTTAACATTGCCGGTAACGCGTCCGGGAAAACCGAGTACCCTGCAATAGAAGGCTTATGCTCGGCTGAGCTGCACTCCCCATGGAGTGGCGCGGGATGCATCCCCTGCCCATCGGAGCCTGGATAAGGTACTTCGAGGAGGAGGCTCGGTGTCCACTCCCGCCATGGACATCTCCCTCCGGTGGTCACTGGCCGAAGCAAGTCACCCGAAGTCCCTTGACGGCTCGGTGGTCGCACTCGCCTGCATGTTGGGCCGAGTGCCAACGGAAGTTCAAAACATCCTGATGATGACTGCTGGCCATGCCAAGGTTCCCAGAGGGGCCTGCGGCACTGTCGCTTTCGAGGGAACAGCTCCGCCAGGGGCCGAAGCCGAAAACGCATCCACCTGCTGGCCGAGATAAGCGTCAGCAATCCATTCTGCAAACCTGGAACGAAAAGCAGCTTTAAAGGGAAGCATGTTAAAAGAGAGCCAGGTGAGAACCAAATCCCTTGAACCAAGCGCATGTACCGTGCCTGGCAATTTGGAGGGATCTTCTGCCTGTTCACCTCCACGCTCTAACCACAGCCTGGATTTATCACAATTCAAAAGCGCACTCCTTCTGGATTTTGCCAAAGGTGGGTGCCCAGGCGTGCAACCGGGCCACCAAGATGGGAAACAGCTCCCGAAAGGTAGAGATCCCTGGTGATACCCTGTAGATGCCAGGCCGGGGCCAGAGAGACTCTGATTACCGCCCTGAAAGTAAACCCCTAAAACCAAAGGCACCGGAGTCGCCAGAGTGCACCTGCAACTCCAAGCCGGGTTCCCAGAGGTGCCTGCCACGGGGAAATGCCGTTTGAAGCCCCGAAGGAACGCTTCAGCCAGACCTGCAGATCCTCCCTTCCAGACCCGGGATACCCTGGATGCGGTGGATCAGGGCTTGCAGCCCGACAGGGACCTAGCCAAGCCGAGAGCAGAACGCCCTGCCAGGCATACCACCCCTGCAAGCGAAATAAAGTGTGGCCCAGTGAGTGATGGACCTGGCAGACTCCTGCATTGTTTTAAATGGAGCACCGGATTGCAGTGCAGGGTGGTGGAGGGGCAGGAGCTTATCTGCAGGGAGTGGGAGGAGATGCAGCAGAACCGAGTCCAGGTGGGATGCCCAAATACCAGAGGGGCAGTGGAGGGCCCCTGTCTTGTTGGGAGAGCCAAGGGGACCCCAGCTCAGCCCGGCAGGGGCCTGGAAAGCCACCTGCAAAGCAAAATCACATTCCCTGGTGCCCTGCCCACCCGACATGAACAAAAAAAATCACCCAGATAATGAGTCACCCCAGCCGGAGTGGGCACCCCTGCTGAACCCCCCATTTCAAGGAACGTGCTGAAAAGTCTCAAAAGCTGCACAGGCAAAAGAGCAGCCCATAAGCGGGCATGGCCTTGTCCACAAAACCAGCTGCCTTGGGAATGGATGCCCAGCAGCTCGAGAAGTCCAGGGGGGGGAATGGGCAGGAGCGAGGAAAGCAGATTGAATGTCACATTTCTGCCAGAAGGGCACCCAAAGTGCCTGCCTGCCAAATGGAGGGATATGGCCTGCGTCCAGGGTGGTGGCATACCGTAATCTAACAGACCTCGGTCTGAATGATAATGGCCAGTGCGTCACCTCTGGGAGAGGTGCGTCGAATTAAACGATACGTTCCCGGGGCTTTTTTTTTTTTGGGCACCTATGCCAATTGGTGAGACCCTGAGGCTGTGGAGGGGCGAGGGTGGCTGGAAAGGGGAGGCCCGCTATGCGACCCGGCCCTGATTTTTCTTGGCAAGTTTGTCCAGCCACCACGCCAGGGAGTTCCCCGGACCGACTTTTAAGTTGT
This sequence comes from Sphaerodactylus townsendi, assembly GCF_021028975.2. NCBI lineage: Eukaryota > Metazoa > Chordata > Lepidosauria > Squamata > Sphaerodactylidae > Sphaerodactylus > Sphaerodactylus townsendi. The sequence continues at coordinate 53,859,460 of NC_059434.1, read as the reverse complement.
CCGCCCTGGTGAAGTCCCTCACGCAGGGCCTCGGTAGGGGATTCAAAACCAGAGGAGAAACCTGCCCCCAGAAGGCACGCTGCATGCCTGTCTGGCAGTAACGCTGCAGCCACACCAGCAAAGGCTGAAGGCTAACAGGTGGAGTGTAGGAGCCAGCTGACTACAGTTAGGAGAAAAGTCGTCAATGTTTTGGCGAGCGGGCGGGGCACTGCTTTGACCACCACGGAAACTTTTGTGTGGGCCCGCACCGGGAGACCGCTCGCCTGCCGCAAGGGGAGCGCCCGCCCGGCTTTTGGGCAGCTCAAGGCTCTGCCATGACTGCCAGAACAGTTGGAACAAACATGCTCAAACCTGCACTTGCCGGGCGCTGGCAAGCGCCGAATTCCCCAACAAAGCCCTTCTTGCCCCCGCCTCCGGCCCGAAAGCTCTTGGCGGATTTTTTTTGGGGCAGATGGCTCGACGTGCCCCTTTCATGGCCGGTCACACCTGAATGCATCGACCATCCAGGTTTGGTCGTGGATAGATGATCCCAGCGGAACCCGGCTCTTTGTGGGATGCGTTCTTCCGGATGGCTTCGCCAGAGGGTAGGCAATGGCTGCTGGCTCGGCCGCCAGCCCGGTGCCTCTCGCAGCTCAAGAGCACGTGGGACATGTGGGCCGCCAGGTGCCAGGCCCTCGGGTAGGTGAAGCGCCCGACGAGGGCCAGGAATTCAGTGAAACCCTGCTGGTAGTTGCTAAAAGTTGGCATAAAGTTCGCCGCTGCCGCCAGGTCCGCCGCTTTCTGTCCGCTTTCCCCGACAAACCATATTAGGCCCTCCCGCGAGGAAACTTGAATATATCGACATAGTAATTCGCCGAAAGTGCCCGCTCAGAGCTTCCTGGGGAGGTGGGACTCCAGGCCCGATGATTTGCCGCTGGTCGTCTCTGAGCCGGTTGAAGGGTCAGCCTCCGCGACTTCTGCCCTGCGCTTTATGCGATCCAAAATGGGAGAGCCGGGCACGTGTTCCCTTGGAACCAAAATTCCCCAACCTGGGCATCGCCGCCCTCGGAGGGACTCCACCCGAAGATGAAGAGCTGGGAGACCGCCTGGAGGACTGGAACGCCGACGACCGCTTCCTCCTCCCTGCTCTCCGAACGGAGGGGTTGAACGGATGCGTCCACTGTGGGGACGCTGGACCCTGGCGGCCGAGCTGGAGGGCCTCCACCGCCCGCTTCGAGGTGCTCGGCCCGGCCACGCCCGGCAACCGCACTGACGGTGGGGGCTCCGGCTCCCTGCACCCAGCGGGGGGACCGGAATATTAACCCACCGCCCGAGGGCCTGCGAGAGGTGCATCAAGCGCATCCGCTGGTTGCGTACCAGGAAAGGATCAGTGCCCGCATTAAGCCCGGCCCGGCTCCGTAGAGGCGGTGGGAGAGCCCTCCCCACCGGAAGGATGCTCCACTGGGCCAGCGGGCCTGCTCCGCCAATGGGGACAGACCAAAGCCGCAACCCGTAGCGTGCGCTGCACCAATCAGCCCGACCACCGGGCCTTCGAGACCTCCCGGCCGGCCTGGACCCGAACCCTATTTAAGAGGGAGCTCGAAGCTCTGCCGAAGGTTCCTTGCTCTTAGCCGCTTGGGACCCATGCGAAGCGAGGAGACCAGTCACGACCAGCAAGGAGAAAGAAGGAATAAAAGTGAGAACAAGCAAGGTGAGGAAAGTCGGAAAAAAGGAAAGAAAGGAGGCAAGTTTAGAGGTCGCGAACCAGTCTCCCTTCCAGGCCTTATGCGCGACACGCCAACCACACCACCACGCCTTGCTGGGTCTCGCCGCCCGGGAAGGGCGCGGACCGGGAGAGGCGCCTCGAGAGTATACTCCAGGCTCCTCCCGCCAAAGCGGCTGGGAGCCAATCAATGCACCCGGTTCTGCAGCATGCAATTCCTACCTTGCAACCCCTTATTTTGCTGCACTGCTCACCCCAGCAGCAATGGCTGCCCCTGGTTATTCAGGTGCATCTTATTTCTGGTCTTCAACAAAAAGTTACTGTGGTACAAAAAATTGCAATGTCCATGCCCCGTATAGTTGTATATTTTAAAAGAAGGGTTTCGTTTGTTGTTGTTTGAAATGCTGCTGATAAAACTGCAAAAAAAAAAAAAAGCCTTTGAAATTTCTTTGGTCATTTTATGCATATCAGAATTACCCATTCCAGAATTTATAAAGATGAATATATGAAAACTATTCAGTGAGGTACTCTTTAACTATATACTAAAAGGCTGCCAGACTGCAGTTTACAGAGGACAGGGCATAGTTTACAAGGCTGTTAATAATATTCCAAGGGTATTTCCAATTGCCATCATCTGACCAGGCCCCATTAAAAAAAGCCTAGAATCTCTTTGGAGTATTACACCGTATCCTTCCACTTTCAGATTTCATTTTTGAGAGATGAGGTGTGTGTATGGGGAGGGGGAGGTTGATTTGGAAACATATGTTATATGAAGGATGAAATAGTAAAATTGCATGCTATTTTTTTAAAAATACATTTCTTTTTTTTTTAACTTTGAATTTTTATTATAATTATAGGCCAGATGCTACTATGGTAAAAATCAGTCAGGTGCAATGAAACTATTTCTATTTCAGGCAACAGAGAAACTGAGTATTGTACTCATTTTTCTACATCTTATATAATACCATGTGAAACCTGTGAAACCTGAAGCTTGAAACTTGACATTTTTGTTCTGGGTTACCTGTGCAGGCAATGCTTTTCATTGACCCTTCCACTTTTAGTTTTTATCTTCACTTTTTTAAAAAGGCAAGTTGAGAACAGCTTAAAAACATAAGAACATGAGCAAAGTCATGCTGGACCAGACCAAGGCCCATCAGGTCCAGCAATCTGTTCACACAGAGGCGAACCACAGGGTTTTCAAGACAAGTGATTTTACAGAAGTAGATTGCATTGCCTTCCTCTGCAAAGATCTGCTAAGTCCTACTTAGATTTTGAGATCTGACAGGATATAGGTTTCTCCACACATCTAATTTGGTTTTATCTAACTATTATTACTTATTAAAAATCCAGCATAACATAAAGTGATTATTAAATATTATTGATTTACAAATGTATTTACAATACATATTTTAAAATACAGGGCACAGTATATCCCAAACATGGGTGTTTGGTTTTAATAGCTGTTTAAATCCTCTACTGAAATCAGTTGGAAAGAATGATTGACTTTGGCTAGACTATTGGATTCAAAAATTCTATGGCTGAGTTTCTGGGGCACTGAAAAGTAAGGGTCATTGACTATTATAGGCAGCATGGAATCTACACAAGATGGAGTTGCTTTCTGTGTATGGTCCATTGTGGGTTCACAGATTAATAAGATTGATGTGGATATTTGTTACCATCAAACCTCCATTTTGATGGTAGCTGAATTCTGCAGGGCTTGCAGGACAGAAATGTTCTGCTAGGCCAGGGGTAAGGAACCTGCGGCTCTCCAGATGTTCAGGAACTACAATTCCCATCAGCCCCTACCAGCATGGCCAATTGGCCATGCTGACAGAGGCTGATGGGAATTGTAGTTCCTGAACATCTGGAGAGCCGCAGGTTCCCTACCCCTGTGCTAGGCATATGGTTGAGAACAGATCTAGCAGAAGTTCTAGCCGAGCTTCCTTTCTTTCCCTTCTTCCAGAGGCTGGTCTTTCCTGGTGGATCATTGGACAGCTGTCAAAAGAAAGTATTATTTTATTTTACTTTATTAATTTAATATACCGCCCCATCCCCGAAGGGCTCTGGGCGGTGTACAACATAAAACCATGTATAAAATCATCATATCAGACTTCCATAAATATAATAAAAACAGCGGTAGTATCTTAAGATGGCATCCCACCTGAACCTAATCCTCCTAGAAGGAGGAGGGAGAGGTAATGGGTCCTGATGGTATTAGGACCTGTAGGCCTCAATAGTGGGTCCTGATGATATTGGGGACCCATGACCTGGGGGAGGGGGCACAACTCAGCGGCTGGTTGCTCCAAAGGCCCGGTGGAACAACTCAGTCTTACAGGCCCTGCGGAAATCACCAAGGTCCTGCAGGGCCTGGACAGCTGGAGGGAGAGTGTTCCACCAGGCAGGGGCCAGCGCCGTAAAGGCCCTGGCCCGAGTGGAGGCCAGCCGCATTATTGAGGGGCAAGGGATCTCCAGTAAGTTGGCCTCTGCCGAACGCAGAGGTTGAGCTGGGACATATGGGGTAATGCGGTCCCGAAGGTTTTTTTATTATATTGGCACCAATTGTATGGAAGTATTTATAGTATATTTTGATTGTATACTGTAATTTTAACTTTTGTGTTGTATATGTACCTTGGAAGGTGGGAATGAGGGGTATAAATTAAATTTCTATTCTATTCTATTCTACCCTTCCACTGGCTGAAGTCAGCTCATGTCTGCTTTCCCTGCAGCCACACAGCAATTGTAGAGAATGTCCTTTTAAAAGCTAGTGGGACACACAGCTAAACTCAGAACTGCAGCATGGGGAAGGAGGGGCTCCTGCCTTCTCTCCGTGCTGCTTTTCTGAGCCATAATGGTCCCATGAGAAAATTTTGCCTAACATTTAAGATGAACATGGAGGAATTATGCAAATAACTCCTCACCAGGGCCTTTGGGGCCCATCCTTCCCACACTGTAGTTTTAAGCTTATTCAGGACTTCATAGACTTCAAAATTGATTTTTTCCCATTGCTGTTGTGTGGCTCTAAGGAAAGCCAGATCTCAGATTTAAAAACATCTCAGGTAGTTTTATTCTCAGCTAAAGTGATATGTGCTCAACAGGCTTAGCAAGATGCATAGTATTCATAAAGAGGGATAATTACTTTCTACAGTATCTTGCCACTCGCAGTCCAAGATCCATATTGAAACCAAATTAGTGGCCAATCTGCATATGAATTTCTTCTAGAATTTTGCAACAATTCTTTTGTCAGACTTTAAGGTGCCACACAATTCTTTGTGTTGGCTGCAGCAGACCAAAACATTACTCTCTAGGTAGCTTAATGTCCATATTAAATTTAAAGAAAGTGAAAATGCAGACTATCCACCTGAATACTGAATAGAAGAGTAGGATGTAAGGCTGAATCAGCATTGAAAGGGTTGAAAATGCTGATAAGTACATTCTGCAAATGCATTGTATAGATGGAAGGGAAACTGAGCTCTTTTCAAGCTCCTCCTCTCAAGTAGAAAAAAAAAACTATGGCAAGTCCTTTTTAAAGAGTGCAGTCTGTATGCAGTCTAAACAAGGTGGAATTTCCTGGATGCTTGATATTACTTTTTAAGAGACACCAAGTCAAGCATGATCTTATTGGATTTCAATATTGCTGCTGACCCCAAGTCAGTTCTTAATTTAGCCTTCACTGAATCAAACTTAATATTTAATATCTTTGACAAATAAGCAAGAGAAACCTTTATGGATCTGTGTCAGAGTTTTTGAAAATAGTTCACTGGTGAAGCAAAAGATAAAAAGTTTCTTGAAAGAGCCAGAGTTCAGGTGCAATATACCCCATAAAAAAGCAAATTTGATAATGAATCACATCTCTTAAAAGAATGTTTATACTTTTGAATGATTTTTCTCCATTTTGAAATAGAATTGGTTATATTGAAACTGTGGCTCATTCCGCACATGCAGAATAATGCACTTTCAAACTGCTTTCAGTGCTCTTTGAAACTGTGCGGAATGGCAAAATCCACTTGCAAACAGTTATGAAAGTGGTTTGAAAATGCATTATTTTGCGTTTGAGGAAGGGGCCTGTGTGTAAATGCCTTCAAGTTGATTCAAGATGATTCAAGTTGAATAGAGCAATCCTTTCAATTAATGTCCTCCAGAACATCCTATCATTGGTAGCCTTGCACAGTCTTATGTACTGAAGACTATGGCTTCCTTCATAGAGTCAGTCCATCTATTCCTCTTTTCCTGCTGTCTTCTACTTTTCTCAGCATTATTTTCTTTTTCAGTGACTCCTGACCAAAGTACGAGACCCTCAGTTTCATCATTTTAGCTTTTAAGCAGGGTTGAGGCTTGATTTGATTTTAAATTAACTTGTCTTTTTGGTGGTTCACAGTATCTGCAAAAGTCTCTTCCAACACCATATTTCAATTCAATCAACTTTCTTTTGTCAGCTTTCTTCCTTGTCCAACTTTCATGCAAATACATTGGGAATACTATGGTATAAATTATCTTGAGCTTAGTGACTAGTGTCACGTCCTCCTTCCCCTTAAGAATCTTTCTGAGGGTTTTTTTTTCCATGACTGCCCTTCCCAGTCCCAATTTCCCTCTGATTTCTTGCTTGCAGTTTCTCTTTTGGTTAATGATGAAAGCAGAGAATAGAAAATATTGAACAATCTCCTCTGTACTTTGGTCTTCATGATGTTCAGCCATAATCTTGCTTTGGCTCATTCTCATCTAACCTTCATCAGGAGTAATTTCAATTTTTCACTATTTTTTGCCAGTAATGTGGTATAATCTGCTTGTCCCAATTAACATTCTTTCCACCAATCTTCACTCCATCTCTATCTAAACCTACTCCATCTTTCCTTCTGATATGCTTTGCATACAAATTGACAAAATAGGGAGACATCTTTGCCGATTAGAAACCATTCTATTTCTTCATATTCTGTCCTAACAGTAGCCTTTTGTTCAGAGTGCAGGCTGTGAATCAAAACAATAATGTGATGACCCGATAGTTGCTGTAGTCTTTCACGTCTCCTTTTTTCAAAATTGAAACTAACACTTCCCTTAACAGAATATCATATCTCTTCTTCTTAGTTTCCATACATTTTCGAACAATTACAAAATATTTATGCATATGTGACATTTCCATCAACTGCAGCATTTTTTCATGCTGCTCAAAAGAGTATGGGAGGCTTTTCAAGTATAGTAATAGTAGCTATATTGCAGCATTGACATTTGGGTGATGGACTGATTTATTAGTATTAAATTTGTTAAAATTGCAAATTGATTTCTAGGCAACTTTGTGAGATGATGAATTGGTGTCTTCTCTACCACTACAACACCCCAAAGTTCTGCTTTTCTGGGAGATGTGCCCTCTGTGCAGAGACAGCAACTTTGAATTTCAGTCTTATCCATTTACCCTTTTTGGCTCTCCTCCTCATGTCTCTCAACTATCATGAATTCTAGCCTTTCCTCCGAACCTGTAGCCTCAGGCTTCTAGGCACAATTCCCATCAGCCTCTGTCAGCATGGCCAATTGGCCATGCTGGTAGGGGCTGATGGGAATTGTAGTTCCTGAACATCTGGAGAGCCGCAGGTTCCCTACCCCTGGTCTAGCCAGTCACCCCATCAACCTTGGCTGTTTTCTCTTCCCTTTAAGAGCTCTATCCTGTAATGGCAATGGTACTGGCCTAGAGCCAACCCTTGATTTATTGCAGCAAGTATCATCACCTCAGAAACTCCCTGGGAGGGAGGCCCCTAGCCTTGCTAATGAGTAATTCTCCACCCTTCTCCCAGGGCAACCACCTCAGAGTTGATTATGGTTCCCTTTCAGCTCTATTAACCATCTGGGTTACTGCACCCTCTTGGGATGAAGTTGATGAAGACCACAACCTCTTGGACCAGGTGTCTCTGCCAACTCCATACTCATCTCACAAGTCCACATTTCCTTGATTATCCTTGTTTTCCCACCACCGGGGCATCTCAAATCTTCTAAGGTAAGTCTGGGCCAGCGGAGGCACACTCAAAACAAACTTCCATTTTGTGTGTTAGAGCCACTCTTTCAAAATATTGCACATATCTTGGTTGGGTTGGGTTTAGTAGGTCATCTGCATAGTACACCACAGTTTTCATAGCTATGGATTGGGCCTGAGTTCCGTCACTCTTAAACCAGTTATCAAAATTAGTATTCTGGATGAAATGTTTGATGCTAATTTATTCTTCTTCTAAGCATATTGGATAAACAGTTAGCACAAGAATATAATTGTATGTCTTTGTTAAAATGATATTCCTTACTATAATTAGTCATTTCTCATCTAATTGGAACTGCTGAACAAAAGATCAAAGTAGTAGGAAGGACATAGTAAGATTGGGTGGTGATGACTGAGGAAGAAAGTTTAGGGTACCAGTTTCTTGAAGGGTTGGTTATTGAAAATATTAGTAATTGTGGACAAACTTTCATGAAAGATGATCTGACTACTAATAACTCTCCTCCCCCCCCCCTCCCCACAACAAACTGCTACAGGGACATGTTAGATGTGTTCTTGCTTTCACTGTTGGTTCCCTTATGTATGAACTGCATGTTGACAGTAGGTTGACATTTCATGGCAGCTGTACAGATGTCTCTTGGGAAATAAATTAATATGCTAAAGGTTCCCAAGGGTAAAAAGTTGGCAAATAATTCATATAGGGATTTATTTACTTATTTAAACAATTTATATCTTGGCCTATGTATATCTTTCACGTTCAGTACATTCTTAATGCAGTGGACGGGCATGATGAAGCGATACCCAATTTCTGGTTTAGTCACTGAGCAGGAGTCTTAAGTCATCACATTATTAACCTGGAGTCTATCTCTTTGCTTGGAGAGAAATTGGAGGACCACACTAAAACCACATTCTACCACACATGATGTTGGAAATGCAACAGGGAGGTTCTTAGCCACTATCCATAGTGCAATCAGAAGTTTCCTTCTGTAACCAAAACTCTTGATGTAATTTCTTGGAAAAATCATAAGGTCCTGGAAGACAGGAAAAAAAATTATTATTTTCACAAACACATTTTAAAAACTGGTTCTGTTGGGTTTTCTGGGCTGGGTGGCCATGGTCTGGTGGATCTTGTTCCTAACGTATCGCCTGCATCTGTGGCTGGCATCTTCAGAGGTGTATCACAGAGGGAAGTCTGTTACACACTGTGTTTTAAAAAGTTCTTTTTTTCTTCCCTAAAGTGATCATCACATTTTCTTTTATTGTTCCATTAAAAAAAACATTTGTTATACTGTTATTATATTTGTGTGCTACTTTTCTTCCCTCATGAACAACATAAGTTTCCTCAAGAATTGTGAAACCTAGCTTAGACCTACTTAGCTTCAGCAAAGTTGTTTCACTGTGAGTCCTTCAAGCCTATTCAGGGACAATTTAATATTCTTCCACTAAGTTCCTCTCAAACCCAGTTGCTGGCAGTGTTTTGAGGGTTCCCTATTATATCACCATGAATTACATTGCCAATATGGAGGAAAATAAAATTATGCTTTCAGTTGCCAGGAGAAAGAGATTGAGTGCACAGAGGTTTTGTTTGAATAGTCTTATAATCAATGCAAAATTTAATTCCAAGAGCCATTGCACTAGCAAATAAGGTTATATAAAAGGTAACAATGACTGTTATACCAACAGAACATCTTGAACGCTATGTTGAACCAATACTGAAGGTTGACCCAAGACCCATAGTATCATTAGCAGGGAAGCATATCTGTATTGTGTATACAGAGGACAGACATGTTTTATTTTATATGAATATCACTAATTCTATGCAATTTTGAACTTCCTATCTTAACATTCTCATTAAGTTTCACTCTGTTCCAGTGTATTACGAAAGGTCACCAGTTAACAATACATTTTTCTCAAGTAATCACTTTCACTTTCCATATGTCCTTATCCACTTTGATATTTCCCACAAGCATATTTTAATGAATCCAAGTCTTCACGAAACAGTTTCACTGGTCTACATTTTTAATTTTAATTTTGACCTAGGGCAATTCACTAACATGAGAGACATGAAAATCACTCACCTGTAGCTAGACAAAATTCAGAAGAGTTTTGAGTTTGTTACAAAGGTTGCTGGGAAATTGAGTTTTGTTGAGGAGGAAATTGAGGAGGAGACAGAGGTGTTTATTGTCTGAATCTATGCTAGTTAAACTCTTTCTTCTCTACACTGAAAGCAGTAGCCAGTTGTGGCTCAGTTTTGATGCGTCACAGAGAAAAGTCAACTTTTTTCTTCGTAGGTAATGTTTGCAAGAACATACAGCTGGGACATACACAACAAATAATTCTATGGAACAATTTGCTCTGGCCATATTAACATTACATGTGACATGGTACAATATTGATGGGGTTCTGAGAGGAGCCAGCCAAACAGAAGAGGATGACATATGTCTTTTATTCACCGGTGGCCTCTCCTTGGCAGGCTCTGGCTGATCCACCCACCTATCCAAGAGACAGCATGAGATGTTGAGGGTTTCAATAGACTGGCTTGGTAAGTCTTCTGTTCCCTGCTTTTGCTACAGCAAAAGTATATAAATTAATTAAGGGCACAGTTATTTTATAAAAATAGGTTGGATTGCTCAGAAGAGACAGGGTAAATCAGCAAACACCTTGCGGCATCAGACATGATGGCAGGGTGTGTGTGTGTCCAGGACAAACCATAAGTTGCCTTGTGACTGGGAGCTATGAAGGAACACCCTTGCTGAGCATCATCCTTTGAACCTGGTAGGACACCTTGAGGTTAATGCAACTTGGCACCTTACAACACAAAGTGGTTGTCTAGGCTGTAATAAACAAGGCCAGTGGAAGAGCTGGCTGAATTTGGAGCTTAGGGGGCCAAAAGGCAGCTGTGAGGGATGCCTAGTGAAGCCCATCCTCAAACCATCAGCTTATTTGAATAATTAATGATGTAGGATTTTGTGGGTTTTCTGGGTTTTATGGCTGTATTCCAGTAGTATTTTCTCCTGATCTGTGGCTGGCATCTTCAGAAGATCTGATGGCAGTAAAGCAAGTGGAGTATATATACCTTTGAAATATCGAGGGTGGGAGAAAGAAACATTTGCAATAATTGTCTAGGCTGTAATAAAAAAAGTAACCAACTGAACCCTGGCTACATAGTTGGAAGGCAATTCAAATCAATAAATGACAGCACCCTTGCGGTTTGGCAAACAAATGTGCAGTTGCTTCCAAAAAATGAAGGTGTTATTGTTTTCAAGGTAACAAACATTTATCATAAACCCAGCAACTTTACAGCTAGAGTCAACAGCAACAGTTAAAGAGCCTTCAAGAAGTCCTTTCAAGAAGGGTACTAAGAACACTAGCAAATCCTAGGAAACTGTGCAAGGAAAAGAAAAAGTCCAAAAGGTTAACTTTAAAAAGTACAGGGCTGCTTCTTCCCCACAAGCTCTTCAGTGGCTGTTGTTGCCACTGCTCTGGATACATTCTGTCTCTGGCTTGAGCCTACAATGAAATTAGCACTTTCTCTCCGTCTCTGGGCTTTCTCTCTCTTGCTGCAGACTAGACTGGGCCTTTCCCCACTGATTGAAGGAGTGGGACTCTTGCAATTGGTAATATTTGAGTAACTTTACTCTGAATTATTGCTGTCCGAACCCTACATTCTAAATCTTTTAATAGAAATAAAAATTAAAAGTGAAAATGACATGGGTTCCTTGCCCATGCTGCCTTATTAATGCCAGGGACTTTAGGTATTGATATCACAAGCTTTCTATTGAAGTTCCATAACACAAATGGAAAACAGCAAATGCTTTTTCAGGCTCTGTTCAGGCAGCCATACTAAAGCTCTCCCAGTCAATCTCCCTAAGGCTGATTTTGCACAGTAAAAACACCCATGCTATATCTGGGAGCACAGCTGCCCTTGTGATCTTTTCTCTGCTGTTGACTTAGGACTGCTCCCTGGCTCTCCTCCACTTCCACCGTGAGGTCTTCAACAGTGTCTTCTAGGCATGCGCAGGCAGCCTCCGTTCCCCACATTCTGATTGGCTGAATCTCTCCCCCATTCCCCCCATTCACTTTCACCAATTTAGTTGACTCTGCACAAAACAGGCACTGGGAATTGGTGCCCTTGCCCCTCCATCTAAAATTCATGCATGTGCGAGGGAATCGTGGTACTCCAACCCCTCCCCCACTTGTCTAAACTCCTCGCGTGTGCAAGGGAATCACCACCATCCCATTTGCAGCATCTTCACACTCAGAATTTCTGCAAAGTTTCTGAAGGTTTTTGCAAGGTTTTCCCCTCCATGTTTTTTATTGCACTGCAAGGGTGGGGAAGGCACCCGTTCATTGGAGGGGCGGTGCAGAGCTGTGAGGCAGGAAAAATGGCCTCGTTCTGCTGCCAAGGAATTTCCATGGCAGCAGAAGCCACCTGAGCAACAGAGGGGCATTCCAAAAGGTCCTCAACCTTTGCGGTTCTGGAAAGTCCCATATCAAAGCCATTGCTGCGCCCCGCTCGGGCAACAGCGTGGCAGACATGCTGCAGTGCTGGGTGTTGGGGATCTCCCCATTGCGTCAGGGCATTCCCTGTGCCAACAAGGGGGCATTTTTAAAATGCAAAAAACCTCTAATACTAGCATCCTGTTTCCTGTTATTGCTCCTCTCAGTTACAACTGCTTGATAAGACTACATTTAACAGGAAGAAAGACTGCTTCTTCTGTACCCCTGTTGAGGTCATTCTGGTGATGTATGTGTAAAGTTCACCAAGGAGTAATGTTTACTGACTTCAGTGGGAATAGCTTTCAAATGCTGACTGCAGTCCTAACCACAGCATATTCATTACACAAGCAATAGCTTTGGAACCGGCTCAAAAACAATGGCCATCCTTCCTTGGCAGGTAAGACAACCTCCCCTTGACTGGTCTCTTTTTCTCTTCTTGCATTCTGTTTTGTTGTTGTTGTTGTTGTTGTTTTTGCAGACATCTCTGGATGTTGGACTGCTGAAATATTAAGGAGAGTTTGGATTTATACCCCACCTTTCTCTCCTATAAGGAGACTCAAGGTGGCTTACAAACTCCTTTCTCTTCCTTTCCCCACAACAGACACCTTGTGAGATGGGTAGGGCTGGAAAAGTTACAAAAAGCTGTGACTAGCCCAAAGTCACACAGGAGTGGGAAAACAAATCTGGTTCACCAGATAAGAGTCTGCCGCTTGCGTGGAGCAGTGCGAAATCAAACAAAGTTCTCTAGATTAGAGTCCACTTGCTTTTAACCACTACACCAAGCTGGCTCTCACTACATCTGTTTTGGGGCTAAGTATTAGAGAGTACACTGTCAGTAGCCTCCATAGCAGAGGCTCATTGCTAACTTCCTCAGTGAGATTAATGGCCAGTCTGCTTCTGTTCTCCAGACAAACTATAAACAGGAGGATCCACCTGTCTAACTGCTTCCAATATAAGACTCCAATTTTGTTCATCAATTTTTTTACTCATCCATTTCCTGGGAAATTTTATCAGAAATGTATACTGTATAGACACATAGCCAATATATTGTGATACTGTGTATAAAACTGTTTGTGGAGAAATGGCTTTCCTCCTCCCTTTTCTTTTCCCCCTCCCTCTCCAACCAGGCACTCTAGGACTCAGATTGGAGTTCAGAAAATGCTGTGCACACAGCCTGGCAACACCAGTAGAGGGTGCCGAAAGGGGTGGTATTATAAAAAGCAGGCAGAAACCTGGGAGAAGGTTATTTGACTCTCTGGCTGTCTGCTGTTCTTGGTTCTTAAGAGAGAAGGGCTCTGGAGGCAGTGGCCATGTTTCCAGGCCATGTGCTAAACCTAGAGATGTGAGCTCTCCATGAGTGGTAACTGGTTAAGCTGAGGACCTACCCTGCTTTCGAACATCTAGTAGGCAGGGTATGTGTTAGAGAAAGGGAAAGGGGATTTGTGGTTTGTCTCCTTTTTACTTGTTTTTCCTTGCATTATCTGTTGCGTTGCCAAAAAGTTCTTATGATTATGTTCTGTTAGTAAATACTTATTTTTAAAACCTTACAAAAGTTATCTGTACCAAGTATGCCCCACGGTCTGGGATACTCTATGTGTATGTGAATAAGGCAGAGGCCTTGTAACAGGGAAAGGCAGAGGCAAAGGCCTTGTAACTGGGAGAGAAAGCTGGGAAATCCTGGTCTTTCCCAGTGGGCAGTCCTCAAGGGACCAGGTGGTGGCAGCATAACCTGGGAGAAAGATAGTACTCCCCAAGGGAAAGTTGATAACCCCTGGGAAAGTGCAGAGGGCGTAAGCAAGCTCGTTGCGCCACACTGTTTAAAAAATGTTTATTTTTATATAAATCACAAGTTGAGTATGTAATTCAATTCAAAATTATTTCAAATTCCTAGGATTTCATTGGCATAGTTTCCTCTACATCTAATACAAGTTTATCCTTCCTTTCTTGATAGGTATTCAAAGTATTCCTCATTTTATCATTACAACAACCCTGCAGTTAGGATAGGTTGAAGGAGAATGACTGACATAAGCCAAGCCATTGAACATCATGAATGAGTAGGTATTTGAACTTATGCCTCCCAGATCCTATGGATATCCCATGACTAATTTTAATGGCTCTCGGAAAAAGAAAGCAGCAATATAACCGAAAACTTTAACACCCTCCTCCTAAGCTGCTGTGCATTCTTGAGACAGGTACTCAAGAATAACCTTTAAAGTGCATGGGAACTACAGTGAATTTTAACACATTTTCATTTGGATCTATGTTTCACTTTGTTGTTATTTTTCCCTAGAATGAAAGAAACAGTTGAGTAATGGAGTACATTTACCTAATTATAGATTGTTCGAACTGACTCTCTTGTATTTTAAAGTATTTCTTGTTTTTTTCCAACCTGGCATTATTTCTGATCTTTGTAATATGCATTAGAAGACAATAAGTGTATGAGGACGTACTGCTATAAATGAAAAAGTAGGGGGAAGAAAGATGACTGAAGTGCAATTTTAAACAAAGTTATATCTTCCTACAGCTATGAACTTCAGTGGAATTAGACAGGTGGAATCAGACTGGATTACACTGCAGTATTGCAATGTTTATGCACTCTTTTACACAAACAGTTCTGGTGGTTCTTCTATACCATCAGATTGTTAGAAGAGAAAGACTTTGCATTGTTTCTTAACATCAGACTTCAGAGGGGGACTTGACTAGAGTGTCAGGGACAGAAGAATCGAAACACTGGGCATTTCTCTACTGCTCTGACACTATCCCTTTTGATGTGCAGATTGCTACTCTAGAGGAAACTTCCTTCCTTCCTCCTCCTTCTCACACCTTCATTAACACACATAAATACACACATATCTTTTCCATCTTGCAACTATGAGGTCAGAATATATGTCCTGTATCTTCCTCCATCCTTGTTAGACTGGATTAGAAAATTATATTTACTCTATCCTATCCAGAAATGCCGTTCCTACAATAAATTATTTTAGTTTGAATATATAAAAAGGCTATGAATAATTTTGTTCCTGCACCACAGAGATTGGATGGGCTTTACTGTGCACACTATTACATTTGTGCACTCTGCTAAATTATCACATCCAGAATCCAACAGGCTGAGTGGCCCAGATTCCACATATGTCAACACAGATCTCATTCCCATCACTAATATAGCAGTAGTTGACTGTGACATAGCGATCTGGGTAGCATTTGCGTGATTGCTTTGGGAACTAAAGTTTCTTTGTTTTTGTTTGTTTTGGTGGATTCTGGAGCCATTTTTTCTGATATTCTTATACAAGACAGCACAGACTCAGCTCATGAGATGTACACCATTTTAAAAAGCCACAAACCATTTAAAAAGGACTTCATAAATGTAGGTTGCTCAATCTGCCCTTATATTTACTTTGTATAAGTTGGTCCTGTTGTCATATGAGTGTGTCCCATTCTTTGTGTAGCATTAATGGCTGCATGGAACTTGTCACATCATGTGAATTTTCAGAAGGACATATACTGCCCTCTCCCCATAGGAACTATGTTTGCATGCATTCATCTGTTTTGCTATAACTGTATCAGATGCAAAAAAAAATCATGCTCATCAGGTGTTGCTTTCTGTTTTCAATATATCTTTTGTTGGTATTTCTTTTTTTGGTTGCTTCATCTTTGGTCCATGCTAAATAAGTAAGAAGGTTCTTCTTTTGGGTGCTGTGTGGTTTCCGGGCTGTATGGCCGTGTTCTAGCAGCATTCTCTCCTGACGTTTCGCCTGCATCTGTGGCTGGCATCTTCAGAGGATGACATCATCCTCTGAAGATGCCAGCCACAGATGCAGGCGAAACGTCAGGAGAGAATGCTGCTAGAACACGGCCATACAGCTCGGAAACCACACAGCACCCAAGTGATTCCGGCCGTGAAAGCCTTCGACAATACAAGGTTCTTCTTATTTGATGTTGCTATAATTAATAATTCCATTCAAAGTGCTCATTTTTTTTAAAAAAAAATTCCCCATTCCTGTTTAGCTGCTTTTGGTGAGTGCTCTTTGTTCCATTATCACTAAGGCCTGTCTTTCTTTTTAATGAGCTGAGAGAAATCCTTCAGCAGTTTTTCCTTATAAGACACTTGAACATTATTCAGAAATTTCCCATGACTGCAAATAAAATGATAAAGGAAAACATCTTGGATTATGTATTCGTTGCCCATAGAAATCTAACTACCTGATATATATGCACTTTGTGGTTCAAACAAGAAAAAAGTAGTTTTTGCATTACAAATTGAAATACTAGAAAGTAAGTCTGAATATTAGGTTGAAGTGCATTTATAGCATTAGTGAGTTGGGCCCTCCCCCCATCCCCGTTTCTGGTTATATGGTATATGTAAAGCTATCTCTCAGCCCTTAAATAAGTCTACATCATTTTCAAGATTGCATATCAATGGTGAGTAGGTACATTTGGTGTCGTTTCCCAACAATGGAAATCTGCACAGAACCTTGTGAATTGATTTACCACCAATATTGCTAACTTCTCCATTAATACCCCCATCAATTTTAGCATTGTTTAGCATATACCTGATCTATCCTCAAGATGGAATCACACAGAAATCTTCAAGTCATGAGCTATATGATGTTATCTTATGGTTTGAAATACAGTGTTTATCCTTTTCTACTGAACATAACTCTTGGCTTCCATTCACTTCCTTCTCTTCCCCATTGGAGGCAGGTATAAATGAAGTAAGTACGGTAAATAAATATGAACTTGAGAAATCATGTGTTATTAACTTTTTATTTAACCTGACATGCTGGAGAAAAAATATTCTAAGACAAGATGAAGCCACCAGATGCCAGAAATGCCAATAGGGGAAAGGCTGATGCCACCTTTATTAGTTAGTTATTAGTTACTTAGTTATTAGTAACTAACCAATATTAGTTAGTTACTTTGCCCATTGTAGATGTATGCTTAAATAAAGGTGTGGTCTCTTATTCATTTTAATCTCTTCTTTTGGTGTCCATGTGCGAAAAAGTCATGGACAGATTACAAGATTTTTTTTAATTGACCTATATGCAATCTGGAGTTCATAGCAGACACTGTAGATGTCAGGGCTATTGCTCAATGATAACTTTGTGTAAACCTGGCCTCCAGTGTCAGGACACCAGGTCTGTCCCAGACAATTCCAATGGAAAAAATCGGGGGGGGGGGGATCCTAGAATTTCAGGAGTTCTTTTTGTTGTTTTGTATATTCCTAAACTGACTTGAGGAAAGAAAGGTAGCATTAGATTGTAGAAGTTATGCAGATGCAGTACTTGGAAGGGAAGTCACCAATGAAGACTCTGCAAAGAAAAGCAATATCAAACCACCTTTTGGTTTTCCCTTTCCTTGAAAACCCCTCATTGGGACCACCAAAAATTGGCTTTAATATGACAGTGTTTTACATACTCATGCTGAGATGAAACAGCAAATTTGGGGTAAAATTTTAGCTTGGAAAAATTCCCATGTACATTCCCCCCCCCCATCATTGATTTCATTCTGAAGTTATTTGAATTCTTGAGGTTCATTTTATATTGTAGTCTATTTTGTTTCCTTGGAATAAGGACAAAACCAAGTGGAGTACAGTGTAGCTATAGAACAGACAAAGAATAATCATTGGCCACTAACACAACACTGTAGTAAGAACAGAACAATTTAATCAATAATAAAGTGCAAAAGAGACAGTAGAATGGGCAAATACTGCTTATAAATTCCTTTATGATATACTCAATAGCAACAATAAAAATAAGACCAGTGGAAACCACTTGCAACAGTTACAAATGCTGTTGTTCTGCAATTGTCCGTTAGAGTTCCTAGATCTTTTCCATGATCTTTCTTCAGTGGAATACTGTAGATATATCACTATTGCACTTGCCACAAATCAGTCATAAGGAACTGATCCAGAGAAAACCTTTCACTTATGTTCCTTCTCAGGTGAAGTCACATACAGATTTAACGTTATAATGGAACCACATTATATCTGAATGTGACTTAGCCTGAGAAGGAACACAAATGACAGTTTTTTTCCAGCATCAGTTCCTTATGACTGGTTCATAGCAAGTTAAATAGAACAGTATATATCAGTAAGGTTATATAAAAGCAAACATGGCTCAAACTCACCTCTTGAAGCTGCTAATTGTTGTCTGGGAGGGCTAGGAGAGACAGAGACAGGAGATGCACCAGCCAGCTACATGGTGCCACCTGGGCATAACCGTTAGGGGCTTGGTTAGCATGTGAAAACCTTCCCATGCTGGGACCAGTGGGGGAGAGTTGCTGGCTGCAGGAGCATAAAAAGAAGCCCTGCACCAGCTTCTCCCTCCTGTTTTCAGCTTTTCTGGTTTGCCCACCCCTGTAGGCATATTGTTGTTGGTTTGTGTTTACCTACTAGTGTTTCATTTTTCCTGGGGTTTTTTCACTGCTTGGTGGTTGGGACATCACGATAAATCATTTTGGAGGCAGGTGTTGTCTGCAGGCCTGCCTTCCCATCATTGGGGGCTTCCATAAGGGGCCTTTGGAGTTGCAGTGGGCCTTGATGGCATGTGCCCAGGTAGGTGCTACTGCGTGGCCTGCACCCCCAGGTAGCAAGGGGATGTCCACTTAGAGGCTGGCACCCAACCGACTCCCAGTTGCTTGCTATCCCTTGGGTTCTCCCAGCAGGCCTGCACCAGGCCCTGCCTCATGTGCTCAAATCCTTGGTTTGCCCATTCACTCTCCCTGGAAAGATGTCTCTATGTTTTTCTGTGATCTCCCCTCCCCTCCACTATCCTCCTCAAAACAGCAAAGGAACATTTCACCTGATTATCTTCATTCAGCTGTATTTATATGATGACCAAGTACAGACATTGGCTTGCAAATATCCATCAGTGCCAGGGTCAGGCTGTCATAGGCTGATTCCGCATGGGTCAAAAACAGCAGTGTGAAAATGGTGTAAAAACAGTATAAACCCTTTTACACCATTTTAAACCCTTTCACACCATTTTCACACCGTTTTCACACTGCTGTTTTTGGCCCATGCGGAATCAGCCATAGTCTGTACTGATACCTGAATTAGTCCACAATCTACAGCTGCCGGATTATTTTGCCTAACATCCAACCAATCACCAATGAAGACTCTGCAAAGAAAAGCAATATCAAACCACCTTTGATTGAAACTGAGGTGATATTTTTCATCAAGTACCTGATTCACAGCAATGGACGTCACCAAGACAAATTTTGTGGCTTCCTGATAAGAAGGCCAGTCCCTCCCACTTAAAAAAAACCCGTTAACTGCAGTTTATTGAATACTGGAAGGATATCTGGGGGTTCAGTGAAGTTCCCCATCCTGTGATGTATGGTAACTGTACAAACTTTCGCTTTGCACATAAAGGTATTCATTTCGTGAACAATACTAAGTTTGTGATAACAACACATATTTACAACTCCAGCAAAGGAAGTAGTATATCAGATAGCAACTGTTATGATATGCAAGGCAGGATTCACTACACAGCACTGTGGAATGGATGGAGGTTGTTCAAGGAAGTCACTCTTTTTTACAGTCAACTGTAATCCAGTTTGCAGAATTCCTGAGTGAACCTAAAAGTGAGAGATTATCCACAGCACAAGTAACTGTCTCTCTTTTCTTTTGGTCATGAGAGAAACCTTAAGACAAGTCAAGGGGATCAAATAATAGATACCTGATATAACAAAATGTGCAAAAAGCTTTTTTCCCCCTGTCTATAGAAACCCACAGAGGAACCAAAAGAAAAGCTAAGATAGAAATATATTGTGCCACAAAAGACCGTCCTTAAAGTTTATCTAACAAAAAAAGAGAATGAAAGATATTTCAACCATTCTCCACTCTGCACTTTTCCTCAAGAGAGTGAAGAACAGACAAAAGAGACAGGAGGAGACAAGGGGGAAAAAAGATGTCCCCATGCAGGCAGTAGTTCATCAAGGCACTTGCAGTCTTAATGTGCATTGCTTCTATTCTAGAATGCTCTAAAGAATGAGCTTAACTAGAAAGAGTTTTACAAGAGCAGCTTGAAAACACTAGAAAACTGGCAGTTCTGCAGTCAAGGCATGCCAATACATTTAACCACATCGGGGTTCTTTATTCCTTGGTGAGGCTTTCAGTGTCAGGGTAGACATTAACATGAGCACAGAATCTCTTTTCTTTAACTGACTTTTAGGGAATGTGAGTATTACAGAAACTTTTATTAGATGCTGTTAAGTGAAAGGTACTGATGAAGCTTTAAGTTGCAAACTTTTCATTGCAGCTACAAGAAGAATGTATGACTAAAGGTGACATGCTTTGTAACAGATTATACACTCTGTTTGCTGATTTTTTTTTCAGTACTTAGGCTGCCCTGAAAGGCTCTGGGAAGTGGGATATGCTACAATTCAAATATAAATACTGTTAAGTATCGTGAATCGATTGCAAAGAACTACTAAGGAACAGTGGTTAAAGAAACAGAGACAAGGACTTGGGGGATCTATGTTCAAATGGCCTCTCTACCATCTCTGAGTGACCTTGGACAAGTTATATGCTCTCTTTAAATGATTATGAGATAAAGTGAGATGCCACCCTGAGCTCCTTGGAGATAAGGTGTAATAAAATGAAGGACATATCAGAAGAGAGTTGAGAATATTCTAAATTTCTAGAAGATGGAGAGCTGTCCCTTTCTATGCAACAGTTGCTGAAAAGCAGGATGATGGTGCCCTCCTTGTATGCAGCTGCCATGGACTATGTGATTGAACACTTGTCCCATGCATGTGAGAGCTGTGCACTTCGCATGAGACATTCAGACCTCAGACCTCAGTCACAGCATGCATATGTCTCACTGGTTATGCACTGGTAGCAACACAGGGATGTTCTGAGTGTTGGTTAGGGGAGGGGTTGCCAGGCCAGCTATTACCAGGCTTTCTTCCACACCAAGATACTGGATGAAATGTATGTGGCAACCAACATTGCAGCTGCCACTGTGAAGCAGTTAGTGGTCTGAGTAGGCCGACATGTCTCCAAGTGCTACATGGTGACTGATGGTAGTGCAAATATAAGGGCAGCAGCAAGGCTGTGAGATATAGCCCACTTCCACTTGGTGGTGATGGATATCCTAGATTTGAGTTCTCAGAGGGCCTTTCCCCACTTACCATAAGCCCCGCGCTACTTGAGGAGAGTAGCGCGGGGTTCCTCCTCCCTCCCCACGGCAGGGGCGGCCACAGCACAGCCGCTGTCACGCCCCCTTAGCGTGCGGCATCCCAGGCGCTCTTCCGAATGGTGCCTTTTGGATCTAATCTCCCCGCGACAGAGCCTTGCTGTCGTGGGGACGCCTACAAGCGCCTGGGATGCCATGCACGCTTCGAGAGCAGCCGAAGGCATGAGAAAGTGGAAGGGAGTGGGGAAAGGCCCAGAGAATCCTAAATCAGACACTGCAACACATGATTTTCATTATCTGCTCTAGAATTGCCAAAATACCACAAATCACTTTTAATGTGGTATGAAGGCTACCCATCTGGGGTGCCAGAAAGAGGCACTGACAGGCATGCTGGAATATCAATGATGTCAGCATTTGCTGGAACTTCACATGCACCATTTTCAAGCATCTAGTAGAGCATAAGAGTGGCCTGGACAACATAGCCTCAAAGGTCAACAGTGCCAGGAAAGTGACCATTCAGCAATGAGGAGTGACTTACTTTCTCCCAAACAGTGAAGGTTCTTAAGCCATCCAGGAGTACACCAAGATGCTCACCTCTTTTATGGCAAGCCTGGTCTCATCATTCCCTTCATATAAACAATTTTAGGAGGAGATGACCATCTTTTTGGACTCAGGCACTGTATGTACAGATCTAGGTTCAACAATGTGAGTGCTGTTACAGAGCCTACAAGAGGACATCATATCCTATATGGAACCTTTTACTAGAGAAAAAATCTACACATTATCCACCATGTGTACCCCACACACCAAGGGCAGACTCCAAGAGCGGGAGAGTAGTGGGAATGCAGCTCCTCCCTTATTTGGGCAGAATGCCCTTCTTGGCCCTTGGAGATGGGTTAGTGTGTGTGTAGCTGTGAATCTTTGTATCATGTCACATTTGATGGACTGTTCTGATAATGGCTTGCCAACTTGGTTTGGCTTGGATTCACTGATTTTACAATCATGTGACACAAACAGCATTATGTTGTGGTTGTGTGGGGATTCTCTGATTTGAAGTTGTTTCTGTAGATAGTTGGTTCTGTTTACATTTGGAAGCTGTTGACCAGTGGTTGCCACAGTGAAACCATAAGATCCTGCCATAGGAAACAATGAAGATACATGGGATGGCTGAAGGCACCTTGTTTAAGCATCTGTAGAACTAGACCCCTTGGTCCAATTCATTTGAAGCTTTAGATACTTTTAGTAGACAGGCAGAACTAGATTTCTTGGAATTCGACTCCCCATTTACCCAAAATTGTTCCTCATAGGAAAAAACAGATCTGCAAAATTTGCAATCCCCCACAAAGAAATCCCAAATCTGAATATCAAAATTATATTTGGAATTCAACTAATCTTAATACCATTGGAGAAACTGTTTCAAAATCAGAATCTAAAAAACAATTTTTTCAAGTAGACTCTTGAAACTCAAGTACTCTTTATCTTTGATTTTAACTAATTCCGGCGCTCTATGTTCTTTCTAACCTTTACATAATAAAATATATCTTTTTCCTGTTGTCCCAATAAAAACTCACAAAAGTCATGAAACATTTGACCCTTTGTAACACTATTTTGATCATTACCTATCACTGACATTATCAGCACATTATAAGAACAAGGTAGAACATGAGCATTCTTTAGCAGTTAAATCAGTAATATTCCCTTAGCCTCAGTATCATGGCTAGTTTCCAGCTAAGAAGATAGATCTTGCTTTCTTTGGTTCATGGATGCTATCATAACTCAATATGCAGTTTTCCACACTTGGCTATAAAAATGCTATTTGTTGCAATGTGCTTTATATGCAAGCATACTGGAAAGCTGTTTCTCTGCATGATGTAAACTTTGCACTATCAAGCAGTAAACTTTGTAAATTACTTCAGTAGAAAGTACAGTTGGTTGAAACTTGTTCTGCTTTGTAAAAATAGATTTTTTATAACTTCCTGTTGATGAGAAAAACTGGAAACTGATTTCAAGGTATTTCCATGTGGTCAGATAACATACAATACCCTTTAGGAAGTGGCATACATATAAAAATCCTAATAAATGCATACAAATCATTAAACGTTTTGAACTTTTTAAAAAGGTTTTGCATACCATTCTAGAATATGCAATGGTCCACATTTACAGTGCAATCTTATGCATTTTAGGATGGAAGAATCACGTTTTAGAATTGCACTGCCCTATCACAGATGATTTAATGTGATCTTTTTCCTTAATGTGGATAATATGTGAAAGAACTGTTGGATAGAGATGCGGCTATTGCTCAATGGTAGAGCATCAGTTTTGCATGCTGAAGTGCGCTTCCACACATTTCCATTAGAAAGGTGTTGTGTGCTGTGAAATACCTCCACTGGAGATCTGGTGAGAAACACCACTAATAGAGATCTGAACTTTAAATGCCACTTTTGCTGCTGCTACTGATCAGAATACCACAATGCACACAATATATGGCTGTCCTTGAGAAGCACTCAGAAATATCAGTTGGTGCAGGATGCTGCCACTTGATGTTGGCTGCAGTGGGTCATAGGGACCATATCTCTCTAGTCTTCATCCACTTGCTTAGCTTCCAATTTGATTCCAGGCACAATGCAAGACATTTTTATTGATCTTTAAAGCACGGTATGTTTTGTGCAGCCAACCAGACTGGGGGAAAAAATCCAAGAGCCACACAACCAAATTGGAAAAGATGAGCTGTTCTTCAGGCCTTGCAAGGATTTTTTGCCTGTCTTCTCCCAATCCCAGACCAAAAGCAAACAAGGGTTTCCAAATAAAAAGAAAGAAGGAGTGAAGGAACACTCTCCTCAAATAACCTCCAAGAAAAGCAACTCAGAAAAAATAAAACCAGCACAGCCATCCACACTCACAAGGCCCTAATTTTTTAAAAAAACCTTTAAAAAATCTTTAGCAAACAGGAAACCAAAGCAAATTCAAAGCAGTTGAAAGCTTCCTCCCTCCCCCACCCAAATCCACCAACAGGACAAAGACTACAAGTTCAAAGGGAGGGTCAAATGTAAAGCCCACTCTCCAGCCTTCCAACTGGGCTTTCATTTCTTTTCTTATTTAAAAAGAATTTTTAAAATCCACTCTCTCACCCCATGTCTTTTCCTGGGCCGTTGAAAAGCCAAAAAGCTGAGGGAGCCCCCCTCCTTCCCAAAAATGGCTTTTCAGATCTCACATTTCAGCTTGATCTAGATAGCCTTTTTTCAGTTCAGCATATCTGAATGGACACGCCATATTTTTTGGTTGTGGTGGGTTTTCTGGGCTGTGTGGCCGTGGTCTGGTGGATCTTGTTCCTAACGTTTCGCCTGCATCTGTGGCTGGCATCTTCAGAGGTGTATCACAGAGGGAAGTCTGTTACACACTGTGTCCAGTGAAAACGGGATGATTAGTGGGGTATATATTGTCCATGTCCCAGGGTGGGGAACCAATCAGTAAGTGTTTGGGTAGAACTTGTTATGCAAAGCTATGGTTGATAGTATTGTATTGCAGGTGGGGTTTATCAGTCCAGGGAATTATTCACATTTTCATGCCCTGCAGCAGCAGCAGTATTGGTGAATGCAATCCTGTGTTTGGGTGGAGTCCATTGTTCATGAACCGCATGCCCTTGGGGCAGAGGTGGGATCCAACCAGTTCTCACCACTTCTCTAGAAGTGGTTACTAATTTTTTCTGAGTGCCGAGAAGGGGTTACTAAAGCAACCTTCCTGCCCAATAGGGACTGGAGGTGCATGTGTACGGTGACACCACTGTTTGAATCTCACCACCATCAGAACCTGTTATTAAAATTTTTGGATCCCACCACTGCCTTGGGGTTTGCTTTTGGTGTTTTTAAGTACTGGTAGCCAAGCTTTGTTAATTCTCAGAATCTTTCCGGCTGGAGTTGTATTGATGTTTGTGAATTTCTATGGCCTCCCTGTGCAGTCTAATATAGTAACCTTCTGAATTGTCCAGAATTTCAGTGTTTTCAAATAAAATGTTATATCCAGTTTTGTTTAAGACATGTTCTGCAACTGCAGATTTTTCTGTCTTGCCTCTGATATACCAGATACTCACTTGATGTGCATATGTCAATTGTTAATGGATTTAACCTAGGCTATCAATCCCACAATGTTGATTGGAGTGTACAGTCAGTTACTTATTAAAATAGAGAGAAATATATTGTTAGTTACCAAGGCATCTATATTTTTAAATCAGACCAAGAAAAAACAAAAACAAATCATAACAGCTGAACTTGCATAGATTGAATTTCATTGATTTATAAGTGCTCCAGAAATTGTCTGTTCTCATCCCTTTCCCTGAAGTCAAGAAGTCAGAGATGCATACCTATCAATGATGGGGAAGATGTCAACAATATCTAGTCAAAGAACAAAAAATAACCCTAGGAATCAACTAAAATATTTTAAATGCATTATTAAAGTGTAGTGGCTATTGAAGTGCTATAAAAAGGACTCAAATAATCACTTTGAATTTGATGTTGAGTTTGTTGCTGTTGTTGCTGGCTGCCTGTTCAACTGGAAGGCTACATCTACCTGTCAGTGCTGAATATCATGCTTCCTTACATGACATGGCACAAGAATGAGTCCAAAACCGCTCTGTGTAATATTTGTTTCTCTGCCTACAATATAAAATATTTTTGATAAACAGCGAAGTGACAGCATCAAAGGAGAGTCTATTCCTTTCTGAACTTGAAGAGTTGCCCTCTAGCTGAGGAACCTCTGTCCTTAAATTACCTTGTCGGTATTCCTTAATGTAACCTATACCCATTAGTATTACTTCTGAGATTTTTAAAAAAGTTTAGCTTTATAACCAGATTGTCCATTAGAGTGTTTTCCCCCCTGAGAATGCTAACAACAGAACCCATTGTGGAAAAATAAAAATAGTGGATAGCCCTGCTGTTTAAATGATACATATTCTACAATTCTGGAGAACAAAACTGGACTACAGAGCAATTTATATACCCCAGGATTCATAGAATCATACAGTTGGAAGAGACCTCAAGGGCCATCAAGTCCAACCCCCTGCAATGCAGGAACATATAATTAAAGCACTCCCGAAAGATGGCCATCCAGCCTCTGTTTAAAAACCTCCAAAGAAGGAGACTCCACCACACTCTTAGGTAGTGCATTCCACTGTTAAACAGCCCTTACAGTCTGGAAGTTTTTCCTGATGTTTATGTGGATTCTATTTTCCTTCACCTAAACCCATTACTCCGGGACCTAGTCTCTGGAGCAGCAGAAGACAAGCTTGCTCCCTCACCAAGATGGCATCCATTCAAATATATAAACATGGCTATCATGTCACCTCTTAATATTCTCTTCATCAAAGTCCCTGAGCTTGTTGAGCATATAGACTCATTGCTTTGGTGGAAGAATGTGCTCTCAGGAAAAAGGAATTGGGTACTGGGAAACAGATTAGAAGATGGCATGAAATTCACAGGAGCCACACAGGTAATCTCTGATCACCAAATACTATCTTCAATTGAAGCAATTTGTTTTGGAAGTAATCTCATGATGGAGATAACCTTGAAGGTTACTTGTTTGAAGAATGCACTATCATGTTCTTTGGCAGCAAACCCATGGTGTATTTGACTTGGCAAACATTATTTCTGCATATGACAGAGCATCTAAAAACAAGGAATATATATCCTTAGAAATTTTTAAAGTTGGATTGCTGACTACCATGATAGTGAACCAAAGGCAGGCTCCATGTTCCAGTGCAGAGCATCTATGTGGAATGCAGAAGGTCCCAGATTCAATCCATGATAACTGTGGTTTTTTAGGTAGTAGATGATGTGAAAGATTACTGAGTGAGATCCTGAAGAGCTGCTACCCAAATGAGTAGAGTAGACAATACTGACTTTGATACACCAATGGCCTGACTCAGCATAAGGCAGTTTCACACATTCATGTGTGCAGAGAACCAAAATTACACAACATAAATATGAGTAAATCGGCTACTCATTTAGATCACTATTAATTCTATACACACATATTCATTCAGTAAAGATTGATGTTCCCCCTTTTTTTCTGCAGGTAGTGTGTGTGTGTGTGTGTGTGTGTGTGTGTGTGTGTGTGTGTGTGTGTGTGTGTGTGTGTGTGTGTGTGTGTGTGTGTGTGTGTGTGTGTGTGTGTGTGTGTGTGTGTGTGTGTGTGTTGTGAGCCAAAGGGCAAGAGTGGAAGAGCTTTCATTTTGCAGGTTAGGATCTGCGAAAATCATCTTGGTAGACCTGGTTGTTGGTAGACCTGGTAGACCTTTTCTCATTCGTTTGTTTGTAATCAGGAACATTTTCCTTTCATAAAACACTTTGGATTCCTCCAGGAAGAAAGGTAGACTAAGGCCCCTTCCGCACATGCAAAATAATGCGTTTTCAAACCACTTTCACAACTGTTCGCAAGTAGATTTTGCTATTCCGCACAGCTTCAAAGAGCACTGAAAGTAGTTTGAAAGTGCATTATTCTGCATGTGCGGAATGAGCCTAAGGTGCTTAATAAACAAACAAATTCTAAGTATTTCCGACAACAGCCAGGGTGATGTAGTGGTTAAGTGCAAGTGGACTCTACCGTGTTTCCCTGAAAATAAGACAGGGTCTTATATTATTTTTTGCTCCAAAAGATGCATTAGGGCTTATTTTCAGTGGATGTCTTATTTTTTTACATGATTTTGTGCCCCCAAGTGACCAGATCAGTTGCACCAGGGAATCTGTAACTAGGGCTTATTTTTGGACTAGGGCTTATATTTTAAGCATCCTCCAAAAATCCCGAAAAATTATGGTAGGGCTTATTTTGGGGGTAGGTCTTATTTTTGGGGAAATATGATAATCTGGAAAACTGGGTTTGATTCCCCATTCCTCCACATGAACAGTGGATTCTTATCTGGTGAACTGCATTTGTATCCCTGCTCCTCCACACAAAGGCTGTTGGGTGACCTTGGGCTAGTCACAGTTTTCTCAGTTTTCTCACAAAGTGTATGTTTTGGGGAGAGAAAGGGAAAGAGTTTGTAAGTCCTTTTCAGTCTCCTTACAGGAGAGAAGAAGGGGCATAAATCCAAACACTTCTTCTTCCTCTCCAGATCTCCCAGGAGTTCCAATAAAACTCTTGTATTAGTTAAGTAAAACAGCAACCACTACATTTTACCCTATTCATTTGTTTTGGCTGCTGCTGCTATTTAATCTTTAATTTAACTGGGACAAACTGATCCTAATGTTTAAAATGTGACACTTTTTATCTTCATTATAAATGCCTGAAATTTCTTTGCATTTTCATATTAAAATAATTCATATTGCAAAGGTTGCTTATCCTAGCCGCTTTGTATTTTCTAATTAGGTTGCAGCGGGTCTTTTTCAAGTCTCAGGATGAATAGCAGACTTGGGCTTGATGCCAGTAGTGTCATCAATATAAAATGTCTACGTTTAAAATGCTGAACTGTATTCTGTTGTTATATGTGAAACTACAATTTCAACCTGCTGTCTAAGAGATTTTTATTTTAATTATCATGTTATCCAAACAAAAGCACAAGTGGGAGCCCACAACCTGCCTGCACTGACAAGAAGATGAAAAATCTTCATTAGATAGTCCTACTTTGTTTAACCCAAACAGGATGGAAGTAGTTACAAAGATATGGAAGAACTTAATTAGTGAAATTAAATGAATGGTAGGTATTAATTTAGTACATAGCCCAAAATGTCTATTATTGGACAATGTGCCTAGAGATGTAGCCTTATAAGTGAAGGAAGGTATGAATGTCTTAAGAAAACAAGACCTTCACATAGAAGTGAAAAGCGAGCTTCCAATTTTGAATGAAACTTTTCCTATTTTAGGGCTGCCCCCTTTATCCCTCCTGTCTATTGATCTATGGAGCTGCTAAATTATCCGTTGAGAACATGAGAGACACTAGATCATCACTGGTTCTTGGCAGGGCTTTTGGGGTGGGGGTGCGGGTTGGTGGTATTGCACCTTCTATTATTCTGCCATCTTATTTTCAGCAATTTACAGACCCTGAATACCAGTGAGTTTTCCCCTATGCTGTTCTGGGTGTGTAGAGTCCAAGGAGATAGATTATCTGCATGTGGGTCTGGGGTAATTGGAACTTTACTGCACATTTTCTTTGATTGTGTGTTGACTGCTCCTTTGAGAGATCAGAGGTAGTTTCCAAAGGTGACCTTGTTTTTATGGCCCATTATGCATTTACCATATGGCAGTTTGCTTCACTGTGCAGTTTTCCTGAATTTTCCTGTTCTGTCTGTGAAGTATAGGGCAGTCAAGCAAAGCTGCCACTCCAATCCCCCCCTGCAACTTCCATTTCGGGAGGTTGCCTGACACCTTAAAAAAAGGGTGCGATCTATCACTGCTGCATTAAAATAATTAAAAATTCCCTCTGATCCTCCTGGCCTAAAGAGGGGGCAGAAAAGTTGCTGTTTGGGTGGGGAAGGCACACAGGAGTAGGAAAACTCACATAAAGCTGGATGCACATTACTCTCCTTCGCTATCTCCATGAAGAAAGTGGGAAAAGTCACACTTCCATAGGTTTAGGAAACTGTAAAGATAGTCTGATGCGAGTGTGCAGTGAGTTCTGATGGGCGAAAACCCATTTGTAACTGAGAATCAAACCCAAAGGGAATGTATGCTCCATGCAAAAGAGACCAAAAGTGAATAAATGGTCTTTGTCTTCTCTGTTAGCTGATACTGAACCTGGTATTCCTTTGCTGTAGCTAAATTTCTGGCAGAAGAAGAGTTTGGATTTATATCCCACCTTTCTCTTTTGTTAGGAGATTCAAGGTGGCTTACAAGCTCCTTTCCCTTTCTCTCCCTACAACAGACACCTTGTGAAGTAGGTGGGGCTGAGAGAGTTCCAAAAAACTGTGACTAGCCCAAGGTCACCTAGCAGGAATGTAGGAGTGCAGAAACACATATGGTTCACCAGATAAGCCCCTGCCACTCTGGTGGAGGAGTAGGGAATCAAACCTGGTTCTCCAGATTAGAATCCACCTGCTCTTAACCACTATACCACACTGGCACCAGAGGTTTCTATGCAAGAATGCCTATGTATTTGTCTATAATACATAAAACTATGATCCTTGATCTTCTTCTGATGTCAGCTAACATGTTATTAACTAAACATTGGAAAGGACCATCAGCTTAAATGTTTGGATAAATAAAGGCTTGGATAAAGTGCAGAAGTGGGTTAAGTCATCAAAAATACCTTCATTGATTAAACTATGGCCGTTTCTGCTCGGGCGGAATATGGCGGCCTGGGGACAGCAAAAACGGAGTCCCCAGGCTGCCATTCGCCACCTGCCCGGCACCAAGCCAGCGTTTTCAGAGTGCGCTGGGAAGCGCACTTTTCTGAAAACGCTGGCGCTTCCTCCCCGCCACTCCCTGCCTTCACTCACCTGCTCTCCGGCCCTCCGGCACATCGCCGGGGCCTGGGGACATGCCCCCCTGCTCTACGACACGGAAGCAGGCACGCAGGGCAGGGGAGGTGTGTCCCCAGGCCCCGGCAATGCGCCGGAGGGCCAGAGAGCAGGTGAGTTGACCGGGCGACTGCGCCCAGCGGCGCCGTCTTCCTGGTTCTTTCTGGGACCGTCCATGTGGACGGTCCCAGCGTCGTTGGATCGGCATCAGAAACGCCGACCCAAGCCCTTCCGCCTCCGTGCGGAAAGGGCCTACGTCAAGGAATCAAGGAAGATGGCTACTCGGGCATAGGTCTTTTATGTGGTGGTTCTTGCCTCTGTAACTCCCTTTCTGCAGTAGCTGCCTATTACCTTTTCTATTTAATTTTAGGCCCCAGGCACACACATTTCTATTCATTCAGATACTTGCTAAATTCTGTTCTACAAAATCCATTCTGTTTATCCTATTGACTTCAGTAGTTAATGTATCTGCTAAAATTGTTGGCATCTATATGATTTTAGTTACAGTTATTGAATTAGTCACAAATCTAATAATTTTGCAAGATATTTTTTAAAGACATTTGAGGTCCAGAGTTGGTTTTTGTAAACTGATTTGAATTCATTAATTATTGTGGCAATAAAATATATACAAAGTATTAGAAGAGCTTGAAGAGCCTATGCCTTCCCTAGCAATTGTGTAGAATTTGGATATATTCAGAAATACAGAAAGTCAGTGTTCTCAAACCATCAAAAATCAATACCAGATAAAAACTTTTTTTAAAAAAAACAACCTTATACATATAAAAGTACACATAAAGTTTTCATTCCTTCATGTAGAATATTTGCTAGATGTGGCTTTCAGTGATGTGCAAGGAATGACCCTGGCAGGTTGATGAATGTGATTTTTGGTGAACTGTAAGTCTTGGCTCATGAACTGACAAAGAACCCTGTGGGGGAAACAAGCTGTCTTTATTTTGTTAGTCAATCAAGTTTTAATAAGAAGAAATTGGCAGAGGAGACTACAATTCCCATGGGATGGTGAGAAAATGCATATATGTATTGTGCATATTCATCCACATCCAAACAATTTGCCTCACATCAATAAGGGACATCAGAAGGTATCTTACAACTGTAACTCCCTAACTGTTAAGTATGTTAACTTAAACAATATGGCAAAAAAACAAAAAACAAAACAAAGAGGTAGGATAGAAACAATATGCACAATCATATTTTTGCATTTCCAAATATAGGCGTTTTCCTACTGGACAAAATATCCTGGGGGAAAACCAGAATCATACATATGTATTTCTGTACTTACTTGCCCAGTGTTGTGATAACTAATGTTTTTTTCCCTGTGACTAATACCTTTAACGATCACATCATATGCATTGTCATTATTTTACAACAGTAATTTCATCGGCTAACTTCCACTTTGGAGACAGCCCTGAGGCTGGAACATCAGGCTGATATTTCAACCCATTAGATCAATGAGCCGACCATTAAGGTTGCTGTCTGTCTCTTGCTCTCCCCAGAAAGGCAGAAAATCTCTTAGTCTTGGGAGATTAAGGATCACTCTGCATAACTCTGAGAGTCTGTTTTCCCCCCCTATAAGAAGCCCCTTCTCCCAATAGCTAGTATTCAATATCTCTGACCACTCTGATATTGATGCACAATGCACCGTTCTTCCAAAAGTAAGTGCAGGATGCTCAATTCTGTTCATCAGACCAGTCTGTTCCAAGGTCAGGTGACTATAGCCCTTACTTCCCCCAATTTCCTCATTTATTCCAGACCTATCCCCTTACAACTGCTTATGCTAAGACTGTGTGTGTGTTCTGCTGCTTTGATTTTATGGTGTGTTTGTGTCCCGCCCCCGCATATCCTTTCATAAAAATTGTTACTTTATATGCTCTCCTGTGAGTTTCTTTTGAAAGCTAACTCTTGTATACATAGGCAATCAAGGTTTTTCATTGCTCAGCCTCCACCTAAGCCAAGACCCTGCTCCTGCAAATTCCACATTCTAAAAGGGACAGACTTCCCACCACTTCAGGTGACACTGTAGTGCCTTCCCTTTTACAACTTTTTGCTCTCCATCACACACACCAACCAACTTACTTTTATCTTTTCCCTGTACTGATAATGATATCATTTTTCTCCATAATGGAGACACAAAACAGCTTACATCATTCTCCTTTCCTACATTTTATCTTTGCAATAAACCTGTGAAGTATGTTAGGCAAAAAGTAGCTTTTTCTGCACATCAGAAAAAATTGATGGACAAGACAGCGTTTTTGGGGTGGAATTGTGCAAGATTTTACCCCAAGACATTTTGAAAACATTTTATTTGTGCTCAAAATGTTTTAAAAGGCTAAACTAGTGATCTTTTTTCCTGATATGTTTTGAAAACATTTTCTGCTTGCTGTGCAGAAAGAGAGAAATGTTTTATTTTTCCTGCCAACTTTTAAGATGCCACTTTCATTTACTCTGCAGTTTGTTCCTGCCACTTTCTGCCACTTCAGGGATCCTCCATTCCCATGCCATTTGCTGAGTGTTTCTAGTGGGTGTTTCTTTAGCTGGAAATTGCCTGGTGATTATGCAAACCTGTCATTTTCCCCTTTTTTTAAAAAAAAGGAAAACAAAAAAAGGAAAAATGGCACGTTTGCATAATTGGCAGGCAAAAATAAGTTTATTCTTGTACTTTAAACACTGAAATAGCATGCAGTCTCAATGTCAGCTGATAAAACATCTGTCAGAAACACTCAGCAAATGGTGAGCAGCCCAGAAGATCCTTGAAGTAGCAGAAAATGGTGAAGAAAGAATAATTTTTGCTAGAAACATTTTATTTTTCCACACTATGTAGACAAAAAAGTGAAAACAATTCTTTTTAAAACATTTGTAAAATGTTTTAAATGGTCTGTGCAGAAGAAAAAACCAGTGTTTGACTGGTCCAAAGTCACCCTATGATCTTCCACAGAAAATTAGGAATATGTACTGGGTCTTCCAGGTCCCAATCTTAATTTCTAGGTACTACAGCACACTGTTGTCTTTGTTGTTGTTGTTGTGAATGGCTGTTGTTGAACAATATCAAGCAGCCATTTAAGTTGAGTCATTTAAGTTGCATGGTAGCAAATAATCCAGTGATTGGTGGGTATGGCCATGAAAAGTCTTCTTTCAAAGGCCAAAAAAACCCATGAAAGGTCTCCTTTCTCTTATCCTGCCTTTTATTGACAAAAAGGAAGGCTTGAAGGTTGGCAATATTGTTGTAGTTACCCAGCAACAGCCATTTAGGGAAAAGGTTTCTTATTACTATAAGTGGTTTTTCTTTTTTTTTTCAGAGGGTTTTATCCCTCCTTTTTAAAGTTTCAGATTTTTCTGCAAACCTCTGGCTTTTCTTGAATTTGTAGGAAGATGTGTCTTGTCCATTCATGGCTTCAGTCTCTGGATTTGAAAATCAAATATGTTAATATGGCTTTGAGACATATCCTGTTATGTTGAGAGATGGAACTTTTATCTGTGTTTATGTGAAAGTCTGAAATGGGCCTTCTATGTTACTGTCAGTTATTTGGCATATCTTTATCTGACTTGTTCACTTAGGTCTCCACTCCCTACTAAAGTTTTGTAAGTCTTGTTGCAGTTTAGGTAAAACATGTCAAAACCTTCAGTGGAGGGGTGAACCCCCTCATCTGTAAAAATGTGACATATGGACACCCTGATGTCACATTAGGAACAGAAACATTCCAAGCTTATTTCATAGCCCAGTTTTTTCCCTCTCACTTTATCTTTTCAGGGCTCAGTAACCTCCCCTAAATTCTATATTGGAGCCACTCAGATCACAGAGTCATGCCCTCAGAAACTTTGCCTTTAATAAACGTAAACTCTTTCTTGCCTGTATACAGTGTAAAGCCCCAAATGATTCAACCCTAAAATCTACCCCAAATGATTTAACCCTAAAATCTATTACTAAAACTGGAAGGTGGTGGTCTATCCTTCCCTTTTCCCCCTTCCCACAACCCCACAACCCATCCTTTCCATCACCATTTTCCTTCATTTTTGCCTTTTGCATTGCCTGACATAAATCTACAGCAACTGTACAGTATGCTTCTTCCCCTTCAATTTTTCTCAGCCAAAACCATTATTACTGTGGCCTGTGACTCAATCAATATTGCAACTACACTGCTCTCTTATTTACCACAAATCTCTCCACTGTCCCAGTTGTAGGAAACACTAAAATGGCCTTCTTCAACTCTATGGGCATCATTGTCATCTTTTGCCTTACCTCCTTTGTCACCATCCATCTACCATGCACAGATTGATCCATCTCCAAAATGAAGATGAAGTGGTTGCTGCTCTACCACTATCATACCAACCTTATTTGCTTAAAGGAAGAGGACTGCTGAACCAATAACAGTGAAATTGGAACAGGATCCCAGTATCTTCTTTTCTTACTGCTTAACTGTACACAATGCAGAGAAAGGTTGGGTAGAAGTGAATGATTCTTATGTTCTGATCATGCTGGATCCTCCACTTCTTTAAAGGGGTAGACACAATCATGTTCCCACTTAGAGCTACTGTCATTTATACTCTACCTTTCTCTCCAGTGGCTTCTCCTCTCTTCCATTTTATTATCAAAAACAACCCTGTGAGGTAGATAAGGCTGAAAGTGTTTGACTGGCCAAAGGTCACTTGGCAAGTTTCCTTGGCAGAGTGAGGATTTGAACTTGGGTCTCCCAGATCCTAGTCCAATACTTTTACCATTAGACCACACTGTATCTAACTTTTACATTCTGAGATGAAATCTATTAATTAGGTGACTAGCTGCATGCCTGACAAACACTTTCCT
This sequence comes from Sphaerodactylus townsendi, assembly GCF_021028975.2. Classification (NCBI taxonomy): domain Eukaryota; kingdom Metazoa; phylum Chordata; class Lepidosauria; order Squamata; family Sphaerodactylidae; genus Sphaerodactylus; species Sphaerodactylus townsendi. The sequence continues at coordinate 53,823,888 of NC_059434.1, read as the reverse complement.
GAGAGTGAGTCTCATTTCATGGGGAAGTGTATACCTGTTAAGTTTTGCTCCCTCTGTGTATCTTATCACAGTATCACTTGGTTATAGTTTGTTAATGGTGATGAGGTGTTTGTTTATGCATAAATGTGTGTTTGTGCACTCTTGTGGAGCCTCATGAAATTTACTTTTGGCAGCATATAATTGCTGAGACATTGGACAGTGAATCTGGATATTTTGGTTGTGCCTGTTTGTTGTTTGACCTTTAACTGAAATATGTCACATACACCCCCCCCCCCCAAATTTCCTTATAGGGCCATTAAATAGTTGACTATGTGGCAAAAGTTTAATTAAACAAAGCACAACCATTAAAGACTGAGACCTTATAGCTTTTAATAACTGATAAAGTTGTTCCATCTGATTGAGCAATTCATTAATCTTTTCCATGATTCTTTCAACCTGTGTATCTTGAACTGGATAATCATAATGTATTAAAAGAGAAAATGCAGCATGCGAGCTAAATACCTGTAAAAATAAGACTGTAGACAATTGATGGAAAGGTCAAGAACACTGCTCTAAGATGGGGGGTCTAATTTTAATTTTCCTCTCAAATGCATTTGGTTTTTATCTCTCCTATTTCTGTACTAGAAGAATTTGGACAATTATGCTATTTTTTGCACAGGCATTCTGAAAGAGCCCATTAACTCATTCTTATAATCCTTTGAGATTTCTGGGGCCAGATAAGTATATTTATTAATTATTAACATAAAATTGAGCAATTTGGGAAGAAACAGTGCCCCTATCAAATTACTCTTCCACAGAATAGTTTCTTTCTTTTTACTCTTGATTTACTAAGAACACCTGGAGTTTTAGTCCATGAGGACATCAAATCTGTCGCAGCTGAGCCTTCACTGGGTAGTGGTCATAGGGCAATGGGTTTCAGAATAATGGTAGAATAAGACAAATGTCTAGATATGGCTATTTGTATTCAAGAAGCAATGTCTAATCTCATTCTGTTCAGTCAACTCTTTTCCCTAGAAGAAGAATATCTTCATATATAACAATTTCTTCCTAGGCAAGTGTCTCAAGTGGTGGAAGAATGTGTGCAGCTACTCTTGACACTAGATAGGTTACATTCTAGTTATCCTTTGTGGTTTACCTCTACAGTCAATCTTTCTCAGAGAACAGACACTTGCAGCCCAATTCTCAGGGTGATTTCAGTGATAGCAACCAGCAGCCCATGTAATAACATATTGGCAGTACAGCTGGTTGTATCCGGATAGATATTCTAATGGGGAGGAAGAAAACATGTGGTCCTCCACAAGCCACCAGAGTCAATATAAACCCAGGAAACATCCACCAATCAGATAGTGGCACCCAACAACATTTTGCTGAGTGTCATGTATAGGTGCAGCCAACAACCAGCAGCTAATGTGCCCACTTCATGATGTTGTCACCCCCAACAGAGTACCAAAGAATAGGGAGGGAAAAAATAGTGGCAGAGCAATCCCAATAGAGACACATGACTTAAGTGTCCTCTCATAGCTCATAGGAGAAGGATGCCAATGGAGCAGACAGGACGCCCACTTGTGTCTTTAGCAAGGGTCCAACTGGCTGCGAAAGTACTGCCCATGCACAACCATCTCTATTGCAAGCCACATATTCTCTTCCCTGGAAAAAGGGGAAAAATACAAAAAAAGAAGACACAGGACACTTCAAACCCAAACCTCCCATACCCAAGACTACTAATTTAATGATTAAGCTAAAAAGCCACATGCAAAGGATGCATGGAGTTTGGAATTTCACTGCTGCCCTGACATCATCAGTAGTTATATGGGATTGAGCAGAAACTGTTGCAAAGACTGGCATGGCTTGGTGGAAAGACATTGGGATAAGATGGACAGATCTCAGTCCCCAAATGGGAAGAGGCCAGAGGCAGGCAAAAGTGTTGGGCATGACATTTGCTGGGAAGTCACATCGAATATCCCTCAGAACCAGGATGGTATGGCGATTAAGAGTGCTGGACTTAATCTGGAGAACTGGGTTTGATTCCCCACTCCTCCACATGAGTGGCAGACTCTTTTCTGGTGAACTCAGTTTGTTTCCACACTCCTTCACATGATGCCTTCTGGGTTATTTTGGGCTAGTTCTCTCAGAACTTTCTCAGCCCCACCTACTTCATAAGGTATCTGTTGTGGGGAGGGGAAGCTGCTTTGAGACTCCCTACAATTGAGAAAAGTGATGTATAAATCCAAACTCTTTTTCTCTTCTTTTCACACTCCACCTCCTCACACCCTATCTCTCTTCCTTTTTCTGTGATCTTTCCATAATCCTTTCCAGAATAATATTTCTGTCACACATCTGAGGGGATGAGCACTGAGAGTAAGTCATGCTGCAGCTGATGCTATTAATCTCCATGTATCACTTGACCTCTGTTTTGCTTAGCTGCAAAATAGAAGAGTTGCAAATTGAACCTGGTCACTGTAGCCATATTGCACTGGAAATCCTCTCAGGTCTGCTCTTTGTTGAACCACTACAAAAGCATATGTTCCAGATTCTACACAATTCATGGTGCATATGCAAACTCTCTCATGATGGAGAATTTTCAACTATCTGCCTTGCAACAAAGCTATTGAAGAAGAAGAAGAGGAAGAGGAAGAGGAAGAGGAAGAGGAGGAGGAGGAGGAGGAAGAGTTTGGATTTATATCCCCCCTTTCTTTCCTGCAGGAGACTCAAACGGGCTTACAATCTCCTTGCCCTTCCCCCTTCACAACAAACACCCTGTGAGGTAGGTGGGGCTGAGAGAGCTCCGAAAAGCTGTAACTAGCCCAAGGTCACCCAGCTGGTGTGTGTGGGAGTGTACAGGATAATCTGAATTCCCTAGATAAGCATCCACAGATAAGCATCCACAGCAGCAGAGCGGGGAATCAAACCCGGTTCCTCAAGATTAGATACACAAGCTCTTAACCTCCTACACCACTGCCACTCCCTTGGGAGTATGTTACATCTTACACAAGTAAAGGCTCGGCGCTGATTGGGTTCTGTTAATTGTAATACCGTAAATACTTTGTCATACAAGCTACCTTGGGGTAGATTCCAAAGTAAAATGGGGAACAGAACTTATTGGCTTCTCTGGTTAGATTCTGGTATTCTTGGTTAATCAACCTCCTTTTCAAGCTCTGAAGAATTTCATTGGCTGGCAACATTGCCAAAGTCTCGAGTGACCAACCTAGAGTAAGTATTATGGCTTTTATGCAAGCCCACCACTCAGTTCTTTGGAGGGAAGGCAAAGGTTTATACATTAAATTCAGGACCTCCAGGTTGAAGCATAAATGTAACCAGAACTTGAAGTGTAACCAGAACCATGCCTGGTTTCAAGAAGATGTTGACCATCTTCCAAACACAGTGCAGCATATGGTACACAATGGGGGACACCTAGAAGCAAGATTGAATCTGCTCAACTGAACGGTTCCAAGCTTCTATCCATAGTGGTACCCCACAAAGCAGTTGCTGGACCACTTTGGCATTGAAAACTGTGATGGCCGCTGGGACATATTCATGGCCTTTTGTGTAAAAGAATTTTATAATAGCCATGAAATGAAAGCCAATTAGAATAAAACCCAATGCAAACCAGAGCCCAATTAGGGTGAGACCAGCTCAGCAGCTCGTAAAATGCTTAAAATACCTAAGATTAAAATTCAGCTTGTTAAAAAGTAAAATAAGATTATATAACTAAGTGGTTAAAAACAGTACATTAAAAGAATTAATAAGGTCAGGGAGCCTAAATGCCTAAATCTTGGAGGAGAAATAACTCACACTGCCATAATGACACTTCTCCAGAACCAGACAAACTTAATATAGGACAGCCAGCCCACCTCCATCCTGGCATTATAACCAGGTACACTTTCCTGAGGACATGTTCCATCACATAACATGGTGAACTGCTGTGGGCAGCTATCTCCCCATATAAATACAACAACGTACTAACATGGATCATGACCATACATTTGCTGTGGAATTTTTTTTTGCTTCTATTTTTCATATTTGTCATTTGCTGCTAAGTAACATGTAAACAGGAACTTAGGACTGTACGAATATTCCATCTGCATCTGATGAAACACATACCATCTGTGGACTGCTGTTAACTGGTGGGGTTCATCAATTCCTCAGCACCAGAGTCGTGATCTAAATAGATACCTTCTGTAGCTGCTATTTATAATAGTGTAAAGAGACTGGAGATGCAAACTCATTTAATTATATCCTAAAAAACATAAATGCACATATGCCAGTTTTGTTTTCCTACTTCCTGTAGATCACATGAATGGGAAGTATCATCCAGCTGTTTAAAGGTCAGTGAAAAGAAGATGTTTAACACTGACATGTTTATTAATTCCATATACCAAGTTTGAAGATACACACAAAGACAACCCTGTGGAGGCAAAGATGTGATCCCTGTGTTATATATTTCCTTCTTAGGACAGATATGCTAGGCAAAACCACCTGCTCTTTTGAAACAATGTGCAACTTTGTGCAGCATTTTACAATAAGTTAGAAACATCTCCAAATGCTTTTCACTAAGTCTGATTTGTTTTCTCAGATTAGAAATGTGTGAAACTGCACTGAAAGAATTCCAAGTGACAATAAAGTGTTGTCCCCGCATTTCCAAATAACATAGTAATGTAACAGCTCTCTGGGGCACACTTTTCCATCCAGATTGCACATAGTGAACTGTGTGCATATTACAAGGGTATAAGAACAAATTAACAAAGTGCATCACAGTTACCATTAAAGACAGCCTGACTGTCTCTTTGCTGGATGATAAAGCAGGATTGGCATATTTCTTTTGTAGGGGGGAATCATTTTCCTTTCAATGTTGGCTGTTGCCTGGGAATTATATGCATGAGTTGTGGTGGAATAATTTTGTTTTATATCATTGCTGAATGAAAAGAGGGAGAAAATAACAAAGATAATGTTTTCTCTATTTTTTTGTATTTTATTTAAATATTTAGTTTAATGTATTTATTCTGATTTGTTTCCAGTACTGGGGACTCAGAACAGCATACAAATGAAAATATATACAAACAGCAGAAACAAAAATATACAGACCCCTCACACAAACTCAACACAGGTGTTAACCTACAAGGGCATCCCAGCTGGTGCTGGTTCCGCAAAACATGGTTCACAGAGGGCCACAAGTGGCAAAACACTGACTAAAGAGACAAGGGCCAAGTTCCCTTTGGCTTCTGCTCTTCAGCTTGTATCTCCTTTTAAACCCAGGTGTGATTGATAGAAGAGTAAAAAAAAATCATCTAGCAACAGAGGAGCTGGTGAAAGCAGAGTGCCAGATAGTCAAGAGAATGTGAGGGATGAGAAGCAGAGTCTGTAACAATTGGGGATACTGGAGACTTGTCAGTTATAGATGGAACCTATATGGGGACAGTTTATGAGGAGAAAGGGACATGAATTTCAGTTCAAAGGGATACAGAATCGTATAAATTATTAAAACTGAGTATAAAGTTGGTTTAAAGTTATAGTAGTGTTTTATGTGGGTATTTGTAACTGTATTTTATGAACAACATGTATTTAAGTCTGCCTAGAAGACATTTCTAAGACATCACTTCTCAAATTTAATTCCTTACTGACATATTAAATGTTTTAATTTCTCAGTTCTTAAGTTTGTACAAATAAATTTTGTTCTCTTTTAAAAATATTTTAACTATTAAGTTTATCTTCTTCTTAATAGTGAGCCATAGTTCTGAAGACTGTAATATCAAAGCCAAATTCTTTCCCAGTACAGTTTCCTGTTAGTATTCCGTCAAGAGTTGAGCCATTTTCAGTTTTATCTACCTAGACTTTTTCCCCTTCAGATACTACCCTGTTTTCCCGAATATAAGACATCCCTTGAAAATAAGATGTAGTAGAGGTTTTGCTGAAGTGTGAAATATAAGGCATCCGCTGAAAGTAAGACGCAGCAAAGTTTTTGTTTGGAAGCATGCCCGACGAACAGAACACAGAAAAATAAGACAACCCCTGAAAATAAGACATAGTGCATCTTTGGGAGCAAAAAATTAATATAAGACACTGTCTTATTTTCAGGGAAACATGGTAGCTATTGCTCCTACTAACACATACATACTGTTATATCATCAAGGTTGTATTCACCAGGCCTATTGATTAGTTCACTGGTTTCAGATGGAATGGGTTGGGAGGGGAAATCTCATCTTCCAGAAAAGTCTTTAGAGACAGCATGGTGATTTGTTGAAGAGGTTTATGAGATATGTAGCCCACATTTTCTATAAAAAGTAGTTTTATCTTGCCAGGCTAATTCTCAATTTCCAGTCCTAACTATGTTCCCCATCCTTGGTCATGCATGATATGTGCATTTGCCATGTGCTATATCTACTATCGATTTTGTTGTTTCCTTTGGACAATTTCCTAAAGTTTTAGGAAGTTAAGGCCTGCACTTAGGGTTCCCAACATTCAAGTAGTGGTTGCAAAGCTCCCACTATTACAACTAAATCCCAGGAGACAGAAATCTATTCAGTTGGAGAAAATTGCCATTTTGAAAGTAGAATCCATGGCATTATATTCTATTGATGCTCCTCCCATCCACAAACCCACCCGTCTCAGGCTTGACCCACAAAGTCTTCAGGTATTTTGCAACCCAGAGCTGGCAATTTTCCCTGCACTGCCAACTCCCTGTTCAGTATGTGTGTTTAGAAAATTAGGTTTGTTATTTTTTAAGTACTTGAATCCTTCATTGGAACTATGTTGTTTTAAAAACCTTTTTTCCTATTGTTAACATCAGGGTTTTTTTCTTAAATAATCAAGGAAGTTGAGAACAGTGTGTCAGCAGAGGCATTCAGGGGGGAAATGGCGCTTGGGGACAACAACTGCTCTGAGCACCCCACACTCCCATGTCCCCTGCACCCCTCTTACTGGCACCCCCCATGCCCCACTTACCAGTGGGGAGTGTGTGTGGGCGGCAGGGCTGCTGCCGGGTCCTGCCTTTTTTGTGCCTGGCAGGTGGGGGAGGACCATCCGGCCATGTTTGTCAGTGTAATTTCCCACTGGGGGAGAGGCAGGGAGGAGGCCTCCAGAGACTGTTGAGAAAACTCAGCAATGAAGGAATAAGAGGGGAAGTCCTCCTATGGATTAAAAACTGGTTGAGGAACAGGAAACAAAAGGTGGGTATAAATGGGAAGTTCTCACAATGGAGAGATGTAGGGAGTGGTGTCCCCCAAGGATCCGTTTTGGGACCAGTGCTCTTGAACCTGGAAGTAGGGGTGGGTAGCGTGGTGGCCAAGTTTGCAGATGATACCAAATTATGTAGGGTGGTGAGAACCACAAAGGATTGCGAAGAGCTCCAAGTGGACCTTGATAAATTAGGTGAGTGGGCTAAGAAATGGCAAATGCAGTTCAATGTAGCAAAATACAAAGTGATGCACGTAGGGGCAAAAAATCCAAACTTCACATATACGCTAAAAGGGTCAATGCTATCAGTCACAGACCAGGAAAGGGATTTGGGCGTCTTAATTGATAGTTCCATGGGAATGTCAACTCAATGCATGGCAGCTGTGAAAAAGGCAAACTCTATGTTGGGGATAATTAGGAAAGGAGTTGGTAATAAAACTGCAAGGATTGTCATGCCCTTATATAAAGCCGTGGTGCGACCACACTTGGAGTATTGTGTTCAGTTCTGGTCGCCACATCTCAAAAAGAGATAGAAAAGGGCAGAGAAGGGCAACGAGGATGATTGAAGGATTGGAGCATCTTCCTTATGAGGAGAGGCTGCAGCGTTGTGCAGAAAAGACTATTATGGGTGGGCATGGGCCAGCCCAGAACAACTTCTGGCTGTAATGCCATTTTGGATGACAGTTCAGCATTTAAAAAACTGCTTCAAGAGCCAAGTTTTGATTGGGCCATGACACAGAAGAACAACGTGATTTTGTCCCTCCCTGTGTGGTTTTTTAAAGTGCCAAAATAATTGTAGGGAAGGGTTGTTCCAGCATTTGAAAAGGCATGGGGAGGGAAACAAGATGCCATGGTGCCTCAGGAAGTTTTAAACTAAATTATCATGTAAAATGGAATCAACTTCCATTGATTTTCTGGTGCCTGCCCATAATTATGTTATCTCCTTTTCTTATCCCTTTCTTCTGAAGATAGAACAACAGATATAACATCAAGGGCTTTAGCCCTTTTCACATAATGAATGTAGGTTTATTAAGTGTGTTGGGAGTGCAACTGGATTGTGACGCTAGGCTCTTTCCCTTTCTCAGCTCCATGTGTTCAGTAGATTGCAAAACATCCAATCCCCATGTGTATGTAAAGGGCTGTCATGTTGCAACAGATTTATGGCAACCCAGCAGGGTTTTCAAGTCAAGAGACTAATGGAGGAAGATTATCATTGCCTTTCTTTGCATAGCAACCCAGACATTCCTTGCTGGTCCCCCATACAAGTACTAACCAGGACAGATTCTGGTTAGCTTGTCATTGTCGAAGCAGCGGCTTACACGCGAGTAGGACACCTTGCAGAGTGCAATGCAAACAAGAACCGAAAGACACAAAGTCACCGTGCAGTTCTGTTTATTTGCTAACTATCAAAGTGCTCCGCCAGACACAGGTGTTTCCAAGCTCTTTTCACTCAGTGGTCTGTGTCTACTATTATACAAAACAGGTGCCAATCCGATGCCCATGCCTTATCAGACTTTGCACACGTTACCCAGTTATGCACACAGCTCTAATATGCACACGGCACTAGCAGGAGGTAGTCTCCACCTGTCATCTAGATCATGTCCCATCTAAACACATGTTCTAACACCCCTTCCATGATCGGTATGACAGACATTACATATTTACACTTTATACATTTGTTACAGACATCACATTCAATTGTTTACACAGAAGCATATACTTTTTTCTTTAGCAGTAGGAAACTTGCGTTTAAAGAAGGGCGTCCAGCTACATTTGACTTAGAATCTACATATTGCAGCTTAATGAATCCACTTTTGTACTGTAGAGTTCTCGTTACCTCGTTCATATTTCACGCCTATTACATGTTTGGTTCCCTAGCCTTTAGATTCTCTTGTTTCTGCTAGATGAATGGCTGTCTGTGGAATCTTCCAACACGAGGGATTGGTTGGTGTACTGTTTCCCCTAGCTCCTGACAACAATGCTTTTAACCAGATCAGTTCGCTGTGCATGTCTCAGAGATGGCACAGAACTCAGCCTCTACAGCTTGGTTGAGAGACTTCAACTTCGGAGGTCTGTCTATGGGACTGCCAAGGATACTGGTACATTGGCATAAGTCTACAAACCCTGTGCATTTAGACTTTTGGTTTCACCGTCCAGCAAAGAGCTATCTGTTGTAGCACATAGAACATTACTCTGTTTCTCTGCTTTAACCAGTAATACTAGTTCAGCAAAGCCATTCAGATATCGTTATGACCACGGGTCAGACCTATCCAGTCATGCTCGGCGTTGGCTTAGCAGCATGTCGGCTTAGCATGCTACGGGCAAAAGCCAGGTCTGGGCAGCCGTCCAGTTCAGCGATGTGAAAGGAGGCCTTCCCTTAATAGAGCCACCTGTATAGTTCTGGATCACTACACAGTTCTGTATCAGATCCCTTACAAAACTCTACAGTTATTGGTGTTACAGCAGTTCTCCTGCGATCTAACTCAGCTTTCTTGACTATGGCTTCTATTTTCTTCCTCTGGCACATGAAGAAGCCCTGGTTTGTTACTTGTTTAATGTCTATGCCTAGGTAGTGAGTTATTTCACCTAGGTCTTTAACCACAAAGGTTTCACTTAGGTCTTTGTAGATGTTGTCTGCCTGCTGGTCAGTTTGAGTACATACACAAATGTCATCAACATACACCAGTACAATCTCTCTGTCTGATGCTTGACCCCTTACATATACACAGGCATCAGCAGAGGTACGATGAAACCCACACTCTTTCAGTTTTGCGTCTAAGCAGCAATACCAGTTCCTCCCAGATTGAATCAGGCCGTACAGGGAACGCTGCAGCTTATAAACCATGTTTGGGTCATCGCCTTCATAACCAGCAGGGGGTGCCATATAGACGTTTTGCCTTAGCGGAGCATTAAGGTAAGCACATTGAAAATCAAAATGGCGTAACCTCATGTTGTATTTGCTCGCTAGAGCAAGGACAGACCGTAAAGACTCTGGTCTGGCTGTGGGGGAATACCCTTTCTCTTCCTCCGGTTTCTCCTGTGCAAAGCCCCGAGCAACAATTCTAGCCTTATAAATCAGTCTATTATCGGGCAACAGTTTCCTTCTGAAAACCCATTTAGAACCGATTACTTTCTGCTTCGGGGGTGCAGTTACTTTTACAAACACATTTTGTTTTACAAGGGTGCTATGTTCCGCTTCCATAGCTTCCTCCCACCTCTCTCTTTCTTCTGTGGGAAGAGATAAAATCTCTGCATAGGAGGTCGGTTCAAAAACAGCAGTCTGACACACATAGACATTTTGACTGTGACCGTACCGGTCAGGTGGTACACCCTTATTTACTCTTTTGGATGTGCGGGGGATAGTACGTTCCACCTCCTCCCCTTCTGACTCTTCATCGGTGGAGACAGTTTGTTTACTTCTAGGACGTTTCACACTTCTCTGCTCCGAATTCTGACCTTGAGCAGCAGCTGGCAAAGCCTGCTGTCCATTAACTGTTTCAGGGTCAGTAAACGGGAGTAAAACCTCAGTGTTTGAGTGTATCTTCTCCCAGTTCGCATGCTTAACAAAGTTAGCACTCCGGGAGATGACAACCCGCCCAAAACGTTGAGAGAAACGAAATCCTTTAGTCAGTGGCTCATAGCCAACAAAGGTCAGAGTTTGCCACTTGGGGTCACCTGTCTTTCTCTGCTGTGGTGGCACCAACACATGAGCCTTACTACCAAAAATCCTCATATTTGACAAGTCTGGATTTTTCCCATACAGCAGGAAAAACGGGGTTTGTTTTACTACAGAAGACCACATTCTGTTCAGCACATATGTGGCTGTATTCATTGCTTCAGCCCAGAAGTACTCTGGCAAATCAGCATCTAACAGCATGCTTTGTTTCATGGTCTTAAGTACAGCTATTTTTCTTTCTGACACGCCGTTCTCATGAGCCCGAAACGGGTTCGTTTTGCGATGCTGGATTCCCCTTCTTTCCAGCCATGACTGAAAGTTATTGCTTGTCCATTCTCCCCCCCTGTCCGTTTGTAACGAAGTCACCTTATGACCTAGCTCCTTCTCTACCATTTCCACCCAGTTCTTAAACTTAGGAAATGCCTCAGCCTTCGACTTGAGGAAAAAGGAGTACGTGTACCTGCTAAAGTCGTCACACAGAACCATGAGGTACTTAGCCTTTCCCTGACTGAGTTGGAATGGCCCTGCAAGATCCATATGGACCAGTTGGAGTGGACGGACAGACTCTCTGGTGCTTCTGGCAGTTGAAGGATGAGCCTTCACTTTCGTTCTGCCACACACAGAGCACTCCAAAAACTTTCTGCAGGGTTTCACCTTCAGACCGCACACCTTTATTAGGTTAGCTAGTGCTCTGAAGTTCATATGGCCAAACACACGATGGTAATAATGTATGCATTGGTCATGAGGAGGAACATTTGACACTGACACATTTGCTACCTTCTCAGACATACAGACAGTACTCTTATCATTGTGTTCTAAATAATACAAGCCATTTAACAGTTTCCCTTGCGCACACACAACACCATTCTTAGATATGGTACATGCTTGATCAGCAAAAGTAACAACATACCCATCAGCCGTCATTTTAGCGACACTGAGCAAACAGTATTCAAACAGGGGCGCATAGAGGGCGTTTTTAATGTGTCCATGCAAAGCAGGCACGTAAGCTGTTCCTTGCTTCTCCACAGAGGCTGGAGTCCCGTTTGCCAAACACACGTGTTTGATGTCTGGGGTACGTTGATCCTCTGTAAGCAAATGTTCACGGTTCACGATGTGCATAGAACAGGCAGAGTCAATGAGCCAAGTTCCCTCTCTGTCCTTGTCATTGCACGTGACCAAAAAAGCAGACGAAGAAGAGGCAGAGTCCCCTCTCCCAGGACCCTTCTTCTGTCTCTGTTTGGGCTTACGTCGGTCCAGCACTTTCACGCATGCTCTTGCCAGATGGCCAGGAGCTCCACACCGGTAGCAACGCCTGGTCGCACAAACAGCTGGCAAGACGGACGAACTCTCAGGAGTTGGCTCCCTCTGAGGCTCGGCAACGCTCTTCTGGAATTCCCTCTGTCGCTCGCAATCCAGCAGCTTCGAGGAGTCCAGAGTCAAGGTGGCATCTGCAACCGTCTGGAGGCTGCTGACCAACGACTCCCACGAATCGTCCAGCGACGAAATCAGCAGGTAGGCTTTATGTGAGTCCTCATAAAGCAGCCCGCGGTCAGCCAGCTCAGAGAATAAAGACCTCATTTTCTGTAGGTGTTCAGAAACGGAGTCACCTTTCCGCAGCCTGAGGTGATGCAACTGTCTTGTTAGTAAAACTCTCACTCCAACAGACTCACGCTGGTAGACGTTTCTGAGTAGGTTCCAGCATTCCGATGCAGACGCTGCGTCCTTGATATATAGCAGCTGGGAGCTTTCCACTGCCAAGATGATGGATGCTCTCGCCCGCTCCTCAGCTCTAATCTGTAAAGCGGAGGGCTGCGGGGGTAAGGGAGTTTCCACGAATGCCCACAAATCCTCACGCAGAAGATAAGCTTTCATCTTCAAACACCAGGTCACATAGTTGTGCTCTGTCAGCTGCTCGAAAGGCAAGCCAGCAAAAACCGCAGCCATGGTGCAGCCGAGAACTGTTTCGCACACAGCAACAAAAACAGTTACTCGCGTGTAAGGGCAAAATCTGGGCCCATAACCTGTCGAAGCAGCGGCTTACACGCGAGTAGGACACCTTGCAGAGTGCAATGCAAACAAGAACCGAAAGACACAAAGTCACCGTGCAGTTCTGTTTATTTGCTAACTATCAAAGTGCTCCGCCAGACACAGGTGTTTCCAAGCTCTTTTCACTCAGTGGTCTGTGTCTACTATTATACAAAACAGGTGCCAATCCGATGCCCATGCCTTATCAGACTTTGCACACGTTACCCAGTTATGCACACAGCTCTAATATGCACACGGCACTAGCAGGAGGGAGTGTCCACCTGTCATCTAGATCATGTCCCATCTAAACACATGTTCTAACAGTCATATTTGATGGGATCAAGCTAGGCTGAGTCATCTAGGTCAGGGCCCAACCCCTAACCACACCAATATTAACAATTTAGATGCTAGCTAAAAATGTAGCTACAAATTAAAATTATATCATTCCAAGATATTTCATGCTATTAAAAAGAGACAAAACAAATATTAATTGTGAGATATATTACAGCATAAATTATTTCCTTATTTTGAATTGAATTATACGTTCTAGCATTTATGCATACCTTTCTCAAGAAGACTCAATTAAGAACAGTTCACCTGATTTGCCTTGTTGTACACTTCACACCAATTTGCAATCTGACAAGTTTCCTTCATACTGTTACAAATAGAAAAGCTGCACCTTCTGCATCAAACCTAATGACCCTGTGTTCTTAGAGTCTACAACAAGAATACCTTAGAGGAATAATGTTTATTGGCAGTTATATGACCTTAAAAAGAGAAACTAGTCTATAATTACAGAAATAAGAGGGGAAAGTATTTTTCTACAGTATGGCCTCCTTTCCTGGAATAACGAAATGGTGATAGCTGGTTTGCATAATGCCTGCTGTGTGGTTAACAACATGTTCTTTGGCAATTATGCTGAAGGAGAAAGCCCATATTCAACCAAATGCTTGTTTTCCTGGGAAGTAAGTGTTCTTTAGTTTGACTTGGCCTTAGAGGAGGAGGTTAATTCAGTTAACTTACAGGCATTAACCGTGTCAGATTTTACACAATAGCTCCAAATCACTCCTGCTCTCTAAGAAGCACAATGCAAAGTATTATGGACAACTTTAACATCTTAACGAAAAGCTGACATCTAGGTTGTAATTTAGGTTGTTGATTGCTATATGCATAGAATCTGAAGGACTACAATTATATTCTTTGTTTTTGAGCTGATAGAGGCAGGAATACTTCATTTCCATAAGACTGCTACATAAAGCATATAAATATCTACTTTCACAAGCAATGATGCTAGTAGAGGGAGAGAAGAAAGGAAATAGGTTTTGGTTTGGTTTTCTTTCTTTTTCTTTTTTTGTACACAACCCAATCCTTTCCCAACTGTGGATCTTGTTGTAAGAGAAGTAATGAATCAAGGGACACACATCTGACATTTCATAACTAAGATAGGAAGCTACCAATGACTGAAGTTACTATGCTAATGATCTGTCTTGCACATAAGGGTTAATGGGGCTTTCCCAGGAACAACAACTATGGTTTTATAAACATCTGGACCATATGTAGAACAGGATTTTGACTGTCCTTTAGGTTTCAGAATTAACTGGACAGAACCAGCTGAAGAAAGAAAAAAACAATGACAGCTGCCATTCCAAACTACTAGCAAATCTGCTGAGCAGTTTTCTTACTGTTTATTGAGAGGGAATAATTTGTATTCTGACCTACTCATCTGTTATACTATTAATAGAAGGACTTAAACAAAAAATGTGTTGTGTTTTGCTTTTCAATTTCAATTTCTGCCTTTTAAATGTATTATTTCTTAGGCCCCTTCCCCATGGGCCAATAAACCTGAGCTGGGGATGGGGAAAAATCCCATGGGGGGGGGGGGACTTTGCACAGCTCCTTCCCCTAAAGCAAGGCTGCCCCATGTTATGTTTTTTTGAGAATCATGCTATTCATGATTCTTTAAAGAGAGTTGTAGCCGCTCCAAGCAAATGGCTGCCCAGGAAGTGCTTTACTTGGCCATGCTTCTCTTTTTAAAAAAGTCCCTTCCTCTCAGCTGCATAGCCATGCAGGGATACAGGGATGTCAGCATGGCTGTGGAGGTCCATGCCTGCCTGCCCATGCAGCAGAAGCAGGTGAGTAGCAAAAAAACCCCGTGCCTCCATGCAAAGGTGCAACAGCAACCCGCACTGCTTCCTCAGGCTCCGTTCGCTGCCTGCATGGAGGCATGCAAACACAAAAACAGGAGAGCAGGTTACTTTATCCCAACTGCAACCCGCTCTGCCTGTGCTGTGCAGAAGGGGTCTTAGAGAACATTGCTTTTAGTCTGAAAAATCTTCTTTTACACCACAGACAGAAGCTCACTGAAAACAAGTGAAATTTGTTATGCCTTTTCCTAATACTATTTTTCATTTTTACAACCTCATCTCCTCATCCATTTACTACACTCATTCATTTAAGCTTATGCATAACTCCATTAATTTCAACTCAAACACAGCATACTGTTCTCTCTCTCATGCACACACATATACACAGACATGGGCATACATACAGACACATCGCTCAATAACACATTCAAACAAGATTCATCCTGTCCATTAACCCACAGGTGGCCACTGATGAAACACAGGCACAAACACCCAGTCTATTTTACATCAAGAAATATCTTTTTTTCCATAAACAATATATAAGCTAATCTTGGTTCATACAGATATGTACATGCCAACTTATCAATCATACTCACAACTCAATTTCCTATGACAGACTTACAGTGTGATAAATGCTCTCCCCATTCCTTCTACAGTAGTATTGAATTTCTTTTAGGAAAGAAGTGAGATGTGGGCAGGGAAAGAATGTATGACAATGTCAGCATCCCCAGTTACTTTACTAGAGTTTTGTATTTCTATGCTACAAATCTTTACACAATGAAGAGATTGATTGGGATTGCATGAGCAGTCCTATCTATTGACCTCTGCATAGTGGTTGGATCCAACCAGCCTTTCCATAGGTGATAAAGGAAGGGAAGGGTCTCCTTTGACTACTGAAAAAAAAATCTTGTGAATCATGAGGCTGGCAAAAGACATATGCAATGGGGGCTATAATAAAGACTGAAATAGGCAGTTTGAATGAAAAAGTTAACAGTAACCAACCTGTTGATTTGAAGTCGGAAAGCACTTTGTTTGTGTGTGTGAGTGTGTGTGTGTGTGTGTGTGTGTGTGTGTGTGAGTATATTCATATTGGAAGACTAACTTGTCCTGATTGTTTTGTTTGGCATATTTCCCATTTTTGTTTATTTCTTTACAGCAATGTAATGTAACTTTTATGTTATGTTTTTATGCACTTGATGCAAAATATGTGCCAATTTTAATAGTAATATTTACATCTAATTTAGTTATTATGACATTAAAGACAACTATAAATGCTTCACTAGTGTGGAGAAACAATGAGATAAACATGGATAAAATATGATAAAAATTGAATTAAAAAAGTAATAAGATCAGCAATATTTTAAACTGCAAAATCTTTTTCAGAGTTCTTGATCATGTAAAGTTCTTGATCCCTGTTCATTTTTAGAACTATGTATTCATAGGTTTCATTCCAGTTCCACTTTTGTGATCATCCTGTAACAGCAGGGAAGGATAGTTCAGAAAATCCTGTTTCCATCATTTATGAGTTAAAATAACATCTGGTGTGAATTCTTTATCATCTACAAGCCAAGATATCTACCTGATTAGCATGGATAAATCTGGTTTTGATCCATGAAGGATTGTATCACCCTTGGCCTCCAGTGGAGTTAGGGAAAAGGTCTTTGTTTATGAGGGAAATTTTCACCCCTGTGATTCTCCTGTGTATCATGCCCATAAATTGTCACTAAAATCTACAGTTCCTTCAGTAATGAAATTATTTGGATAATTTATTAGGGACTATAATCTATATTACTGTATATATTTTGTATTATTTATTTCTGTAAGGATCCCACTATATGTATTTTGTGTCATTGAATGTGTCAGGTTAATACTTTAAAAATGTTTTTGAGTTGGATCCAGATTTTTGCAGTGCAGATTCTATTGTGTGTCAAACATTCCATCTTGTTGGTTGGGCTGATTCATTTTCTGTAATCCACCCTGCATCCCTGTCAAAAAGACAGACTATAAATTACATAAATAAACAATAAAGATTAAGGTTATCTAAATAAACCGACTATTTAGCCTTTCTTGCTCTCTTTCTAAAAAAAAATAATCCTGAAAATCTGCTATTATGCTTTGTGATGTGCTTTTATTAAAAAAACCCCTACCTTTCAGTAAGCAAATATATGTACTTGAATGTACCCCTCAAGAAACTTCTTTCCCCCTTTAGAATCAGTTAGTATCCCCAAATGAATTTTTGATAGATTTCTTCAATAGCATCTACAGCATAACTTAATTATTTCCATCAAGCTGAACAATTTTAAATGGTTTAATGCATTACTAAAAGGTTCATAGAGGCATAAGTGTTGCACTGCAATCTTATTCATTTGTAAGCAATAATCAAATTGATTCCTAATTTTGAAGCAAATAATAGAAATGAAATAAGAAATTCAGTGTATGTGTTCCCTACTTTACAGTCAAATACTTTGTGCATATTTTAAAACTAATTCTTAGTTCATCTACAAAACTGCAACAAATGGGGCAAAATAAATTGCTTCTTCCTTACACATTACCTTCCTGTGTATGAGAGAACAAAAATATCATGTTTCCCTTCCTCTTGACAGGATTTTGTTATTGGTAAGTAATTTTTTAAGATGTGTGTATCTGATGCAGTTCTACAGAGTCTTCAAGATTGAGTTCTTTCTCCAGGCCTATGCATGAGGGCAGCAATGGTTTCCATCTTGCTGGCCTCCAATTCCTTCCCCTTCCCCCTACTTATTATTGTAATATCTCTTTTTCTATTAATTTTGTCTCTTTCTTTATGATACCCCCCCCTTCACCCACACACTATTGTGTTTGGCACCTTTGAGTGTTTTGCTTTGTGGGGTTTTAATGTATCTACATGTAATTGTTGTACTGTTGTAAATTTGTAATTTTATTGAAAGCTGCCCTGAGCCCAACTTGTTGGGAAAGGGAGGAGTAAAAATCAAACAAATAAAATAAAACAATATATCCTACATTGGTTAGTAGATCTGGATAAAAAGGTGAATCTCTATACTGATATGAGTTTTCCACCTTTTTCAGATATTTGAAAAATTTGGGGTCCACTATATTCTATCGGAAAGCTTTGTGAGAAGAAAAAGAAGAAGAGTTTGGATTTATACCTCACCTTCTGTCTTGTAAAACTCCTTCCATTACTCTTCCCAAAACAGACACCTTGTGAGGTAGGAGTGACTAAGATAGTTCTGAGAAAATGTGACTAGGTAGGTAAGGACTGAGAGAGTTCTGAAGAACTGCGACTTGCTCAAGGTCACCCAGCAGGCATCAAGTGTAGGAGCAGGGAAACAAATCCAGTTCACCAGATAAGAGTCCACTGCTCATAAGGAGGAGTGGGGAATCAAATCTGGTTCTCCAGATCAGAGTCCATCACTCTTAACCACTATACCATGCTGGCTCTGGGAGCAGTTTTTTTTAAAAAATAAAGAGAAAACACATTTGAAGCAGTTTTTTAAAGGTAGAAGCACCAGAGACTGATTATTGTTGCGTGCAGATGTGCGGATTACACTTTACCCAATAACCACAGAGAAATATTTATTTCTTTGGAAATGAAATGGCCGCAGCCCGGTTTATTAACATTAACAATAACAGCAACAATAATAACAGTTGGAAGCTGGGCAAGCATATGGGACACATCCTGGCCACCAGGCAGCGAACCGCTGAACCTGGCCATGGCCAGCCCCAAAGCTGACACCTCCTGGCCCTTCGGGCAGCAAACCGCTGGCCCGGCACCGTCCCCCATGGGGACTGGGACAGGAGAGGATTTACTGGGTGCACCACTTGGATGCATATCCATTTTGTGACACCCCCCCCTCCTGCCAGGGGAGTAGCTTGAAAGCCCGAAACATGACCTCCAGGCCTGTGCCATCAAAGCCCTCCACGTACCCCCCAGACCTCTTATTTAGAGCCCCTACGCCACAGTGGGAGTAAGTCTGGCCTGCAAGCCTGCCTCCCAATAACAATAAAGCGATGTGCCCCTATGCCCAAAAACCACCTAGACTGCAACAAATAGAGTAAAACAGAAACATGCAACAACAAGCTCCCTGAAGTAACCCTAGGGAGGGGTGGGTGGGTCTGTTAAGCCCCCCTGGCCTTCTTGAAGAGGCGATGTCGAAGCTGAGCCAGGCACAGGCTTTTATAGCCTCCCGGCTCCCCTGTCATGTGACGGTGGAACAGTCACATGACCACCGTTCTTGGCCGAACGGGGAAGTGGGCAGACGCTCCATCCTCCCCTGCCGCAACAGGCACCCTTTTTCTTAGAAGAACATATGAGCTTTTTCTTAGAAGAACATATGAGATTGGTGCGCTTTTTCTTAGAAGAACATATGAGATTGGTAAAGTTTGAGTCAGTTGCTTCCCCCATCCGTTATTTCCAATGGAGGAAAAAACAGGGGGGCATAGTTGCAGGTCTTGTGGGTATGCCAAAATGGGGGGTGGGTTTCAGCTGCTGTTGCTCAAGGGAGTCTCCTTGCCGGTGGCCTCTTTGGCCCACAGCCTGGGGGTCCACTTGGATTCATCTCTCTCTATGGAGACCCAAGTGGCCTGCACAACCCAGGTTGAATTTTTTTTCATGTGCATCAGGCATGGTGGTTGGCCCCTTACCTCTCCCAGTCCTACCTGGCCACTGTGATCCATGCTACTGTTACCTCTAGACTTCATTATTGCAACTTGCTCCACATGGGCCTTCCTGTGCTACTGATCCAGAGGTTGAAGTTAGTCCATCATGTGGTGGCTCAGCTGCTCACGGGTAGTTCAATATGGGACCACATCTCTCCCGTGTTGCGTTGCTTGCACTGACTCCCAATGGAACACCAGATCACTTTCAAGGTGTTCATATTAACCTTTAAGGCACTCCACAGCCGGGGCTCTCATACCTTAGGGACCATCTGCCCCCCTATGTCCCCACTCAGCCACTACACTCCTGGTGGTCCCAGGCTCCTCTATGATATGGCTAGCTTCTACCTAGACCAGAACCTTGAGTGTTTGCCTGGTGGGCCTGCCTGCCTCCACCAGGGCCTGCCTGGTGGAACTCTTTGCCACCATCTGTCCATGCTCTGCTGGACCTTGAACAGTCCCTCAGGGCTTACAAAATGGAATTATTTCACCGGGCCTTTGGGGAAGGTAAGCCGTTGATCTGCCATTCCCTATATTCCAACTGGTGGGCTAAATGTGTATATCTGATGCTGTTACTCTACCATATCTACCCTCGTGATACAAACTGGACTACCATCTTGCCATCTATTTTTGTATTGTATTTATTAATGTATTAATTTTAACTGGTTTTATGGTTGTAATTGGGTTTTTTATTATTGAATTTTACATGTTGTACCCTGCCCAGAACCCTTTGGGGGTGGGCAGTGTAAGAAATCGAATGAACGAACGAACGAACGAACGAACGAACGAACGACTGAATGAATGAATGAATGAATGAACGAACGAACGAATGAATGAGTGAGTGAATGGAATCCCTTGCCTCAAACTTAACCAAAATTACAGGTTCTTGTAATAAGAATCACTAGCAGTAACACTACAAACTTGGTAAACCTACCTAAAACAACAAACAAAAAGAAACAGGACTTCCAGTCTAGTCATGACACAAGATAGTTGGCCTTGGGCAGAGTCCACATGGGCAAAAAACAGCACCCCTGAAACAGTAAAAACACCATTCCAGAGACTCTGTTTGCATGACTGCCATCTCCTAATCAAGGCAGCGCCATGCTTTTCCCAGGAAAATTCTGTTTAGAGTGAGACATTTGGGAAACAGTGTTTCCCTTCCAGTGCTGCTTTTTGGCATCTCCATTTTTCCCACATTCACCTTCTCTCCTTGCTGAGCTCTGCAGGGATGGGGGAGCCACACCAATGCTGCCCTTCAACCCCCCGGGGTCGGAGGGCAGCACGGGCATGGTTCCTTATCCCTGTAAAGCTTGGCAAGAAGATGAGTGTGGGGAAAGGAAATAGAGGTGTGTGCGGAAGTGCCTTCATGGACAGCCACCACTCTGAGGCCACTCGCATCTCAGCATACGAACATCATATATGCCAGTGGAATGCCGCTGCGCCTGCCTGAGTGGAATCCGCCAGAGACTGCTCTGTGATCCAAAGCTCCAGTTAGTGGTTCAAAGGGAGCCACGTTTCCCCAAATTAAGAGGAGAGCCAGAGGAAGCCTCATGGACTGTTAAGATTGCCTCCCTTGCCTGGAATCACAGGGGAAAATAAAATTTACAGTAGTGATTCTCTGGGATAAAGAAGTCAAGTCAGTGGCATTGCCATCATTCTGTGCCAATGTTTGTGCCTTTCCTATGAAGAACTAAATCCAAGTCATGCATCTCTTATGAAGAAACAAAGGTGAAACATAGATCAATAAGAGAAATTCAAAATTTGTTACAGATGAGTCCAGCAAAAACCAAAACATCCCCCTAAAAGGTATGAACTTATAGTAAACAAAAATCTTACCAAAAAAAAAGACAAAATGAAACTGCTTTAAAGAAAAAGCTTGGAAATAAAGGCATTAATGAGCAATATCTGCTTTGTGGTTATAAAAAGTAAGACTGATCTGACTTTTCTTTGTTCTTTGGAGCTGGTGGGATGCCAAGTTAAGAAAGATTTAGACTGGAAAAGAAACGCTCTATAAATCCAATAAACAAACAAACAAACAAACAAATAAAGTTTTACTGAATCTTTCGCGAGTTGACCTTTTAGTAAACGGTCACCGACTGTGTATAAGTGCACTTCTCAGTTTGTATTATTATGTGCTGGTCTTTGACTGCAATAAAGAATTTGAATTTGAATCTTTGAGGGAAACATGACTGAAAGGACAGTTTCAGTTATACTCTGCAGCTAATAGGGATGCTTGCTGCACAGTGACATCTAGTGGTCCAAGATAGCTACTATGAGGAAAAGAAATTAACTCAGTTCAAATGGAATCCAAAGCACATAAACAAGTCATACTTGACTGGGATATCAGACTACAGAAAAGGCCTTGCGACTTAAGATGGAGAGGAACAAGTCCCTTCAAAGGCAATCTTAAAAAGAAGTTTTCTTCAGCCTTGGTCAAGGCTTTATGATGATACAAGATGAAGAAATGGCTGCAAAGATTGAAAAAGTATACAAGCTCCAAGAAATCCAAATCACAGAGACTGGACAGATACATTGTTGTATTCTTCTATGCAAAAGACACTGCAGATAAAATTAGGGAGGCCCACTGAAAATCAATGTTTAAGATAGATGACAAAGACATCATCATGAAGGAAATCCCTTGAAAGTCCTGCAGAAGTAAAAGGACTATATTTTTCTAGTGGATGTTCTAAAAAAGAAAAAAGGTTCACAGAGAATCACCTTTGCAGGAAACGCCAAAGAATTCTATAACAAAAAAAATCAAAGAGATTACTTAAAACATTCTGTGTAACAGCTGAAATGTAAATAAAAGTGAGTAAAACTGAGTAGAATGCTAGATATTATAAAAAATAATATAAAAGTCTTAAGTATTTAACTAGTAGGTCAGAAGGATAAGGCAGGATTGAATAATCTGCAAATTGCTTCTAAATAAATAAATGAGAGATAAGGTTACACAATGTATGTTCTTTGTATGTAATAGAATAGAAATTTGAATAACTTTTTTCTCTTTTTTAAAAAAGCTGGTCTAAATATTAATGGTAACAGTACAATATTAAAGATAAATTTAGCAATTGTTTTGGGTGGAAAGTTGAATAGTATGTTTTTAAGTAGTTTTTTTAATGTTAGAATGACTATTTCACTATAGGGATGTGTAGTGAATTGTGGTATGAAACTGTTAAAATCCAATAAAATCATTATTTAAAAAGAAACAAAAAGTCCCCCCCAAGAATCCTGACCAAAATATTTGGCTTTTTCAGATTTGGCTTTTTTAAAGCTTTAGTCAAACATTGTATTTCAGCCCTCAGTTTGGCATTTGTGTATGCACACCCTTTACAATGATCTCCAACTATTTTAAGCCTGTGGGCACACTTGGAATTTTGATATAGCATGGTGAACACAGCAACAAAATGGCTGTCAGAAAACAGTTAAACTTTAGGAACACTGTGTAGATCCTCGTACTGTGCTGGCAGTTGGACTAAATGTATGCAAAATGTTTAAAAGTATGCAAAATTTTAAATAGTCTGCACACATCTCCAATAGTCAATCAGAATACTTGCTGCAGAATCTCTACTAGGCCCCACCAACTTTCTAAAAGAAAAGCTGTTGGAGAGCACCATGATTCCCAGAGATACCGTGTTGAAGAACCCTGCTTTATGCAAACTGCTTGATACACAACGTAAGGTATACTTTGACAAGAGCTCTATAGGATCTTGGGCAAAGAAGTAATATATCCATAACCTCTTGCATGAAATTCCATATTGGGATATGCCAGGGACTGTACCTAGGGACTTCTTCATACAAAGCGTACATTCAGTTCAAAAAAATAATGACAGATGGTCATACTCTTATCATGCTTTTATCTTAACCTTTCTCCAGGGAGTTCTAAAATTCATCTCCTTCCACTTCCTCATTAGTAAGTTTACAGCAAAGTGGGGAGTTAACCATGTAGTTTGAATGCTCAACCAGGACATTCACATTGACACCAAAGTCGCCCATATTCCTAGTTTGGTCCACTAGTTGTCAGCTCTACTCTTCTGTGTTTTTTTTAACAGTAGGATCTTGATTTTGATATTACGAGAGTGGCTTGATAGATGCCATAAAATGTTCTCTTAAAATCCCTTGGTGTAGCCTTAGCCCTGTGGTTTGGACCTCACCTATATTTAGAGCCTACATTAGCTCTTGCGGATCTTTATAGTACCTTTAAAAAAGAAAACAAAAAGAAATATTCCATTCACAGGACTTGGGAGTAGCTGACTGTTAGGAAACATATCTCCCACCACTCCTTCAGAATTTCCAATGTACTTCAAATTTAATCAAGTATGCTCCTATGGGAATGAGAGAAAGAATAGTGACAATGGCCATTTCTGCATGGGCAATTCATGGCGGCCTGGAGACGGTAAAAACACTGTCTCCAGGCCGCCATTCGCACGGGGGGCGCAGCTGCAACGCAGCCGCGCCGCCCTCGCGCCGCCCGGCCGGCCTGAAGGCGGCGTTTCCCCAGAGCGCTTCCCAGCGCTCTTTTTGGGGAAACGCCGGCATGAAGCCGCTGCCGAGCGAACGGCAGCGGCTTCATGCCGCCTCCCCCACCCGGCACTCACCTTCTCCCCGGGCCTCTGGTGCGTCGCCGAGGCCTGGGGACACCCCCCCCTGGCCCTGCGCGCCTGCTTCAGGCGCGCAGGGCCAGGGGGGCGTGTCCCCAGGTTCTCGGCGGCGCCGAAGGCCGAGGCTAAGCTGGAGTCGTCGCATCAGCGGCGCCCGGCTGCCCAGCTGCTTCAAGGACCATCCATGCGGACGGTCCCAGCGTCTTCAGGTCGGTGCGCAATGCGCCGACCTCGCCGTTTCCGCCGCCGTGCGGAAACGGCCAATGATTCTTTTTGTTGAATGAATTAAGTGACAGAAGAATTGTGGGGTGCTGTATATGACATAGGAATTCAGTCAAGGAAAATATTCTGACTGAAAAGGTGAAATGAAAATATAAGAGATTTATCTGAGAAATAAAAGGGGGGTGGAGTTGAGCAGGTCAGATGGGTTTAAATATGTCTCTAGTCAGATCAGTACTAGTGAGAGATTTTACAACCTGATTTAGTACAGACAAATATAAGAAATACTTGGCACTTTAGACTGCATTACGGTAGTGTGAACTTTTGTAGATGACAAGCCACTTCATCAGTCACAATAAATGTACAGTGAAGAATTGAGTATAGTGAAGGATAAGCAAGATTCTTTCTGTATTCCTATAGCTGGGTACAAAAAAAAATCAGTGCAATATCTAACGTAAGCATTTCCTGAACTGTTTCTTTTTGTACGGAAATAATGCAAGATGTGCACACAAACCACTCCAAGAGATGTTGTTACTCCAGTTTAAACCTTTCTACCTTTAGTCAAATTGCCACAGATTGTTTGCTGGAGGTATAATTTCATGTGCCCAGAATTTTGCATTAGGAAAAATATGGTCTCATTTTTTTGGAATGGAAATGTTTGTGTTCTTATTGAAACTCATTGAGATTCTCCCCAAAGAAGCTTTGGCAAAACAGAATCCTTCATATGTGAAATCCTGAAATTTCACTTTAGGTAAAATATAGCATCAACTTGACAGAGAACAATTCTGAATGATCATGCTGAATAAAAATATGCAAACAATCTTAATAAATACTAGCATGGCAAGTAAGCTTTTCTTACATTCTTTGACCTGTTTTACTTGTAAATTTCCTGCCAAGTGCGGAAAATAATTATGTTAGGAAGAGGCCTCACTATCTGATTTCATCTTGCGGGTAGATGTGTGGCCCTTCCCACTCGGTTACCCTTTCCCCAATAAAACTCCAAACACATTTTAAGTGGATAAGAAAACAGGCCATAGCCAAAGAACTTTATTAACAGAAAACATAGGAAAATCAGATGGCACAGTATGGGGGGTGATCCAAGCCTCTGGGCAGCACCAGTGCTGTCCCCAGGGCAAACCAATTCCTCAGCCTAGCTGCTGGAGGAACAAACCAAGCGAAAGATTGGCGTAAGACGAAGTCCAGACCAGCAAAGTGCCCATGACTGGAGGTCCCCTCCAACTTACGCTAGGGGCACAAGTTTCTTAGCCCCCATGGGGCATCCCTACCATAAGCTTGTTCCACCCTCACCTCTTAAGGAGGTGTGCCAAACCGGGAAGCTCCCCCAGCTCCCCTTTCCAGCGGATCATCCCCCATGCGTAACCCACCAATGGCTGTGACAATAACAACATTTTAACATCCACGACAGGGAATGGGTGGGCGGGTAAAGCCTCGATGTCCCAGCTCCGAATGGGGCCTGGCCACGAGGCAGGGCCTTTTATAGGCCCTGGCCCAGCCCCATTCACATGACAAGCTCTTACACTAGGCGAGAGCTCGTCCGCCAATCGCCGTCCATCTTCTTCACCCTTCCCAGGGCAAACCAGCCTCACCCAGCCCACTGCGCATGTGCCCAAGCTGGCGCGCATGCACAGCGTCGCAGCCGAAGCCGGCCACCCTTACCAGGCTGGACAAATGACCTCTCTGCTGGGCCCCTCCTCCTGCAATGGCAGCCGCAGGTAAGGCGCGGCCGCGTTTTTTTTTAAAGACAGAATTGGTTATTGGGGACAAATTGAAATTGCTAGAGGTTTCCTCCCTTATTGCTTGTCTCCACAGAAGTGCTTGCTGAAATTTGAGCTTTGTTCTCTATAGAAGCAGATGGAGTAAAATTAAAATAGTGATGATATGAGCAAAATAGAAACAATCAGATAGAAACAAGATGAACTGTTAAATATCCAACTCACAGGCCAGGTACAGATGATGAACAAGGTATGGTCACCTGGTGACTGTGCTGGATGAGAAGTTTCCACCATACCTTGAAGATAGTGGAACTAAAGAGACCTAATATTTGTACATCAAATTCTTCCCATTATTAAACTTCTTCCTAGGCTGTATTTATCACAATAAATTTCAGTTAAGCTGAAAGAAGCAGTAGTTGGTGCCATACCCATACATGTGCATTCTCCCTCCATTCCTGTGTGAGTATGATTAAGAATTCTGATATAAACCTCTATGATATATTAATGCAGGTACTTTGATAAACTGGTTTACTGCCCACAAATCGTGATTCTAAATCATAGTTTAATTCAGGTACAGAAATCTGGCTTCTTAGGAGTAAACAAACTCTGATTCATGCAGCCATGCGAACCCATATGCCACAAGGAACCATAGTTTGTTTCAAACCAGGATTCTTTAATTGCACTGTGGGGGCAGGAAGAAGATGCATGAGTATGATGACATGCTGTGTTTGCTTACACAAGGAGTTATCTATCTTCTTGTACAATAGCTTAGTTAAGGCAATCTATTTTCTTTAACTTAGTTAACACTATTTCTCCCATACCCTTCCCCTAAGAAACTCAAAACAGTGCATGTAGTTTTCATGTTCATCTCCATTTTATCATCACAGATGCATTCATAGCAATTAGGGCCTGAAATGACGCTGTCTCAGACCTTTCAAAACTTGAATGTTAACATAGCACAATATTTACAAGATTGGTACTTGTCTAGTCAATAGAAAGACAGCAAAATATGTCTTTACAAGGGCTCTCTGTCTCTCCTGACCAGACATTTGCCACATGTTGCTGATCTGCCAGCCTACCTTTGAAGGTGCCAAGAGATTTTCCAGCCGCTTTGCAGTTGAGCAAGAATTTTAGGAACCCTGAATCACTGATCTTTTAATAGATAATTTTTCACCTATTTCCTTTTACTTTCAGGAGATTACTTTCAGGAGATTCTAAAAATTGTGATCTCTGGAGTGGTTAGGTCATAACTAGTGATGACACGAACAGGGCAAGATGCTCAATAGAGCTAGGACAAATAATTGAGAATCCTGAGGCATCATATGAGGCAGAGCCATTCCTGCAATAGCTTATCCTTTATCATATGTTAGGGTTGGGAAAGAATGCCCTTGGCACTTAGTATTATCATTCAAAGCCTTTGTGATTTTTTCTGCATATGAGTGGTAGGGAATGAGGCCTGGCTTTTCCAGGCAAGCAAAAGATAAGCAAGGCTAGTAAAACTAATGGGCAAATTTGAAGCTGGGTATCTTTTCAAGATAAAATTGCAATTGAGTTACCTACAGCATTCCACTTTTAACGTATGTTAATAATTTATGACCCATGTCATCCATTAAAAAAATACTATCAAAAATTGTCTCATGTCTCCATTCAGAGAAATGGTGGGGGCAACAAACATGTGAGTAGGTTAGGCTGACAGAGAGTGAAAGTTATGGGATACTCAGTGAGATCTGTAACAGAATTGGATTTGAATATGGATCTTACTAGTCCTGGTCCACGCTTTAATCATTGCAGTGCACTGACATTTCTTAACCCAGGATTAATAAAGCATACTAATGAGATGCATTTGAGGGAAAAGATCAATACTGGAAAAGTACTGTTTTTCTAAATACAGTTTTACATTTGAAAGGGATAGTATGCAGTTGTTAGACTGGCAAATACTTAGTTACCAGAATGGTGTGGTGGTTAAGAACTGGAGGACTGTAATCTGGAGAAGAAGAGTTTGGATTTATATCCCACCTTTCACTCCTGTAAGGAGACTCAAGGTGGCCTACAAGCAGTGGCGTAGTACCTACGGGGCAGAGCGGGGGAGTGTGATGCCCAGGGTGGAGCCGTGGCAGAAGCAGGGCAGGGCAGGGGGCATTCCAGGGGGGGCAGGCGGCAGGGGCGTGGGCCATGTGTGTGCCCTGTGTGTGGTTTCCCCTCGCTCTGCCTCTACCAACAAGCTACTTTCCCTTCTTCTCCCCACAACAGACACTTTGTGAAGTAGTTGGGGCTGAGAGAGTTCCAAAGAACTGTGACTAGCCCAAGGTCACCCAGCAGGAATGTGCGCGGAAACACATCTGGTTCACCAGATAAGCCTCTGCCACTCAGGTGGAAGACTGGGGAACCAAACCCAGTTCCTCATATTAGACTCCAGATGTTTTTAACTGCTAAACCACTACACTGGGTTTGATTCCCAATTTGATTCCCAAGAGCAGGGGACTCTTTGGTGAACCAGATGCATACATTCCTGCTGGATGACCTTAGGCTAGTCCCAGTTCTCTCAGAACTCTCACAGCCCCACCTACCTCACAAGGTGCTTGTTGTGGGGAGAAGAAGGGAAAATGAGTTTGTAAGCTGCCTTGAGTCTCTAGAGCAGCAGTGGTGTAGTGGTTAAGAGCAGGTGCATTCTAATCTGGAGGAACCAGGTTTGATTCCCAGCTCTGCCGCTTGAGCTGTGGAGGCTTATCTGGGGAATTCAGATTAGCCTGTACACTCCCACTCACACCAGCTGGGTGACCTTGGGCTAGTCACAGTTCTTCTGAGCGCTCTCAGCCCCACCTACCTCAGAGGGTGTTTGTTGTGAGGAGGGAAGGGAAAGGAGATTGTAAGCCCCTTTGAGTCTCCTACAGGAGAGAAAGGGGCATATAAATCCAAACTTTTCTTCCTCTTCTCTTCTAGAGGAGAGAATGGTAGGGTATAAATCCCAAGCTACTACTACTACTACTACTACTACTACTTCTTCTTCTTCTTCTTCTTCTTCTTCTTCTTCTTCTTGACCTCTTTGAAAGTAATTAGGAAGTTCTCAACATCACATCACTTTGTAACTGATTTTTTAATTTTTTTAAAAAACCCTTGTTTCTGACCAATTTTTAGCCTTGTTCAGTCATTACCATTTTGGCAATCCTTCTGCACCTAAGGGGAGATCTAGCTAGGCATGATTTGGTAAAAATTCAAGTTCAACCTTTACTGGGCATAAATAATGATTTTGTTGATACATTCCATTGCCACTTGATGTGAATAGGGCAATACACATCTTTTGCAGTCTTGGTGAACATGATTGGATACTCAGACTTTTAAAATGAGCATTTGGGTATACCAAAACTGGAAAATACATGCATAAAGGATTTTTCCCAAGTATTTAGATAGATTCTCTCACTAATGTGCAGCCCTGCTATTAGGCTGGAGCGGAAAAATACTTTTCTCAGGTGGGACTTCGGACTGCTTCTTTCACCTTTACCCCTGGAAATTTGTTCCCACCTTCACTGGAGATTTCCTTCTGTTTGTATCATAAGGATCAATATATAATGTTCAGGACATGTACCTAATTTTTCCATAATTATGTTCCAAGGCCAAAAAAAAAATATGATGGAGTTTTACTGGAATTGCTGGTTGTTTCTAGAGCAGGTTCACCAACATAGTGCCTATGAAATGGTATACAAATGAAATTCTATGATACAACCCTGTACTTAAGCTATAACTTGTAGCAAAATGGGTCTTGAAGGCACCTTGTTCTGCATCAGCAGTGGAGAATTTACTCAAGTCTCATGCTGCTATACCCTAATAAGGACCTAACTTTTTTCCACTCTCCACACAACACAAATAATGAGGTTTGTTTTCAATAAAACGAAGAAATAAAACAAATGTTCTAGTGAAAAGGAAAAATCTCTTTCATAACCTTCTCTCCCTACTTCACTTCCTAGTCCATATAATGTTATTAGAGCTGCCCTGATGAAACCACAATTGTGAGTAATTTTATTTTTAAACTATCTGCACAGATGTGGACTCTTGGAAAACTGAAGCTCACAAAACTCTTGTTATGATAGATAATATCTAATTGTTTAGACCTTTTTAATAGCCTTTGACATCGTATGTGTAATTACAAGAACCTGTACTCTGCAACTGACAAAAAATCATTCTAGCCTAAATTAATTAGTTCAGGAGAGCTATTTTAAAATTAAATTGCCCACACATTAAGCCCATGTTTAACATTAATGTGTGTTGAAGGGGGGTGCATTTTCTTTATTTTTAGGTAGTTACACCTGTATTATTTCTAGCCATCAAAGGTACTGCAAACTTCCAGAAGGCATGAATTTACATATTTTAAAATAAATGAATGTATCTTCCCATTTATATTCAATCATACATACTCTAAAGCAGAAAGCAAGGAAACATGAGTGATTTGCAATTGTTCTTTGCTGACTTTTAGGTCTGCCTAAAAGGAGGTATATACATTCTTCTGCCTTTGCCTTGGGAGTCTTCCTTTTTCTTTATTTCTTTTAATGTTATTCAAACCTAGGCTCTAGCTATAAAAAGATATTTTTTGACAATTCCAAATTGTAAATAAACTGCTCACCCTTGGATCTGGGCATTCCTTTGCACAGACGTTTTTTTCAATTTGGTTTTGCCAAATGCACACCTCCAGTGCAACTTTTTTTAACATAATAAAAAAGGCCAGAGTTGGACTTATTTAGTTTCTCTATGTAATCTGAGTAGTTTAGGGAGCTCTTTCTGTTATACAAGTCTTGCCTTTATGTTATACTCTCATTCTACTATATGATACCGTGTTTCCCTGAATATAAGACAGTGTCTTATATTAATTTTTGCTCCCCGAGATGCACTATGTCGTATTTTCAGGGGATGTCTTATTTGTCTGCTCCACAACTGCATGCTCTGGTGTTCTGTTCGACAGGCATGCTTCCAAACAAAAACTTTGCTATGTCTTACTTTTGGGGGGATGCTTTATATTTAGCACTTCAGCAAAACCTCTACTACGTCTTATTCTCAGGGGATGTCTTATTTTCGGGGAAACAGGGTATACAGAAATGCCTGGAGACAGAATACTTGAACTTAAGTTACAAAAGAAAACAAATGTCCTTCATACGTTACGGTATTCTCCTGTGAAATCAGCAGCCCTTTTAGAGTACGCTTGTATAGGACTTAAAGGACAGCCAGACTGTAGTGAACTGTTGTTCCCTTTTAGGTTTAGAAGGGATGTGTGTAGATGGATCGATGGATGGATCTTTTGACTCCAGCAGGCCTTTTTCAGTTAATTGGTAATATGACTAATTATTCTAATGTCTACTTCAGCTTGACTGGATGCCTCTGGGATAGATGGCAGCACACCAATTCAGAAAAAGTAAGGTTAATTTAGAATACTGTGAATTTTGCAGCAAGACCATTGAACAATTGAGTTGAACTGGTTCAGTGGCGCAGTGAGGATAAGCTGTTCCCAGATTTGTTTGATTCAGGAGGAAATAGCTTGAACAACTTGCAGATGGACTGGTGGCTGCATATGAGTGTGCTTGCAAACATTTTATTGCTTTAGAATATGAAGGCAGTTATTCAGAATAGTTCTTCCTTGTGATGCCTAGTAGAAAGTATAAGGAAGAACTTTGCTTGAATGGCCCATCTTCAATTACAGAGACCTTGCAGCAGATCATTTGCCTCACATATCCAACCTTTCTCCTCAATGGTGTCCCAAAGCAGTTGTTTTCGTCACCTCCATTTTATCCTCGCAACAACCCTGTGAGGTAGGTTAAGCTGAGAGGGTATGACTGGCCCAAGGTGACCCAGCAAGATTCCACGGCAGAAAAAAATCATGGGTTGGAGCTGCTGCTGCACAAAGGGCCAGGAAGGAGGTGCTATATTTCTCTCCCTTCCACCACATTGTCCATAGTCAGGAGAATTTGTATGCCCTTGTCCTGCCATTGCAGGGAGGTTCATTTTTCTTTTCTTTTCTTTCTTTTGTTGGTTGCATCTGTATAGCTTATGCAGGTGCCACCAGTTGTATTGTGGGACGATCGGCATGCTGTGGGGGTTCATGTCTGCATGCCTACATAGAAACAATGTGTTGCAGGAATTTTTTTAAAAGAGAAGTGTCTCCATTTGAAGCCATGAAATCAACCCAGATGTTTATGTGGTTTATATGTTTATGTGGTTTACAATGGCTGCCTGCATGGCAGGCATGTGAATGAGAAAAAGGAAAACAGGTTCTTTTATAATGACTGCAATCCATTATTCATTCCCTGTGCAGAATTGACCAAAGAGATACCAAGTTTTCATTGCTGGCTGTGAAAGTACACCTATAGGACAGCATAAGGTTCTTCTCAGCTGTGATGTCACCATAATGCTGCTCCATCTTTTTAAATGGCATGCCCCTTCTGCCCTCACCAGGATTATTACAATAAATAATAAAAACCAATGTATCAGTAAATGTATATGTCTGCAACTGTTTGTGTAATAGTCTTAAGGCCAAACTAGACAAGATGGAAATTATGTATATGTTAAAAATCTGTTTCAGACTAGGGACAAGGTGAGAGAGGAAAGGTAATATAATCAGTTCTACCCTTTGCGTAATTATATTAATTAAAACTGCACTTCTCTCTATCAGTTATTTAAAGAAAAAATATGAATATTCTTTTGGTCATTTTTAGAAGTTTAATACAAGTCTATGCCTGAATCTAGCAAGATGTTAGAAATGGTCTTAAATCATATTTGGAATACCCTGTACATTAGATCAATGGGCCTTTCCCCACTTACCGTAAGCCCCGCGCTACTTGAGGAGAGTAGCGCGGGGTTCCTCCTCCCTCCCCACAGCAGGGGCGGCCACAGCGCAGCCGCCCCGATGCTGCCGCTGTCGAGCCCCCTTAGCGCGCGGCATCCCAGGCGCTCTTCCGAACGGCGCCTTTTGACGACCCCGCACAGAGCGCGGGGTCATGGGGACGCCTGGGCACGCGCCTGGGATGCCGCGCGCTAAGAGCAGCGCGCGGCATAGGGGGGATGGAAGGGAGTGGGGAAAGGCCCTTCATTCTCCACCCCCCTCCAATAACCTCCTATTCAAGATATGAAATCCTATACTATCTCACACTCTGGGTATCTTTGGATCAAGCCCTGATGTTCTACTTGGACTTTTGTATGAAATACTGAATATTACAGAATTGTTCTTGTGTCATCAAAGCTTATTATAACAATCTAAAAATGATTCACTTTTCACACATGGAGAGGATAACAGGTAGTGGATGTCACTACCTGTATGTCTCAGGAGGATAAGTTATTCATGTTGCCTTGCTGCTAGGGAAGTTTCATCTGCCTCTCTCTTTTCCTATCACCACTGTCACCTTACTTTGAACTGGTGGAATTCTGTAGGTCTATCTGCCTAAAGATAAGTTCTAACTGCCAGACTATAATTCAAGCCAAATTGCTACTTGCCAAGATCAGCACACTTATTTCCCCTTTCTTCACTACCTCTCAGTGAATTACTCTTTCAGACAATCATTAGGGTACACCATAGAAGGATCCTTGCTCTGCACTCTGAATAGATTACCTGTTTCAATGTGTTCATCTGTCTTTTTCCACAGAGTGGATAGGTTTCTGGGAAAACCATCAGCAGTGTACACCTTTATATAATTGCTTTAATTTGCTATGCAGGCCCTGACTTTATTTGTATATTAAATATACTCTTACTGATCTTGTAAAGCATCTCTGCTATTTTTTAAGTTTGTGTGTGTGCATGTGTGTGTGCATGTGTATGTGCGTGTGTATGTGTGTATGTATGTATGTATATATAAGAAATAGCTGAAGTATATGTTTCTTGTACAAATATTATTATTATACTCTGAAAATGTGTATTTCATGGAGTCTGGTGCTGCTACATTGAGTCTGATGCTGCTACCACCACAGCTAAGGAGACAAACATTTTATTTTTAAAGACTTAATTAGAGCAATCTTCCTAAAATATTTTGTTTGGGATTTTTTTGCTTGTTTGTTTTAAATCAAATCTCTTTTATGGTTCTTTGAAATGTTTCTTCAAAAAATGAATGCACAAGTTCTTTTGATTTTTATTCTGTGTTAACCTTTGATGGTTGCTGCAAGCTAAAGTATTAGTTATTGCTTCAGCTGAAAAAAACTGTGGCATTACAAATTAGACAAACAAAAGCAGTTAAAGGTTTGCAGTACAATGTTTGTAATTTCCTTGCATATGAACAAACAGCTACTTTGGGTTATGGTTTTCTTTTCACCTGCTGAGAAGCCTGAATTAGGGCATAACTATGATACATATACCTAATACAGGTTAGGTCATGGATGTGTGAACAGACTCACAATCAGACTATGTTGGAATATTCACCTTTAAAAGTGCCTGTTTACTCAATGTTGCAAAATAACACTGAGAAGAGTGAGAAGGAGATTGCAGTTTCTCTCGCTTCACCTGCACAATGAAGGACATGTGGTAAAAAGCCTCCCCCTTTTTTATTTCATATTTAGGGAAATGAAGATAGTTGGGGTCTGGAAAACAAATCCTGTGAAGAAATCTTGATGGACCTGAGTATTTTTAACTTGGAGAAAAGAAGATGGGGATGGGCTGATCACACTGAGAGAGCAGCAGTGGTGTAGTGGTTAAGAGCAGATGCATTCTAATCTGGAGGAACCAGGTTTGATTCCCCGCTCTGCCGCTTGAGCTGTGAAAGCTTATTGGGGGAATTCAGATTAGCCTGTGCACTCCCCCACATGCCAGCTGGGTGACCTTGGGCTAGTCACAGCTTTTCAGAGTTCTCTCAGCCCCACCCACTTCACAGGGTGTTTGTTGTGAGGGGGGAAGAGAAAGGAGATTGTAAGCCCCTTTGAGTCTCCAACAGGAGAGAAAGGGGGGATATAAATCCAAACTCTTCTTCTTCTTCAAATACATGAAGGGGTTTCACATAAAAAAGGGCACACTTGCTCTCTGTGCTTCTCATATTGGACAGATCTAGTGAGCCTTAGCTCACAAAAGGGTATATTTCAAAGAATATGAAGTGAAATGTTTTGAAACTGAGACTAGGTC
Source organism: Sphaerodactylus townsendi (assembly GCF_021028975.2). Taxonomy (NCBI): domain Eukaryota; kingdom Metazoa; phylum Chordata; class Lepidosauria; order Squamata; family Sphaerodactylidae; genus Sphaerodactylus; species Sphaerodactylus townsendi. The sequence continues at coordinate 53,788,594 of NC_059434.1, read as the reverse complement.
AGCAATGGAAATGGTTAACAGAGGAGGTTGTTGGAATTATTTAAGCAGAGACTGGACAACTATCTGTTAGGCATCCTCTACCTTTTGATTTTCCTGTATTGATCCTATATGGCTTCTTGTAGCATTATGATTCTATGAATGACACCTAGAGACTTTTTAGAAAAAAACTCAGTCTTAGCAACTCGACTATAAGATATATCTGAACATAAAATGGGAAGAATAGCCTATCTGACAAAGGTATGCTAATGGTGGAATCAATGACAATTAGAAAGACCTATGCAAGAATGAACAAAAGGTTAAATAGGTGGCAAACTGGATTTCATTTACCAAGCAAGTTATGTAATGTGAAGGAGTAGACTTACAAGCCTTTTCTTTCTTTCTGATAGCACCGTCAGAAGAGTCCCAAGGCCACCCCAGATCTCCACTTGTTGATGCATCCCTTCTCCTTGCGCAGTAAGGATACAAATAACAAACAGTGTAACCACCGATTGTCACCCATGATTCTCCTGCCACTCATAACTTTCCTGCCAGATATGTGTCTAAAACTCTATACTGCATTGTTATGTACAGGCCCTATCTAGTTGCCCTTTCTCAAGCTAGAAGGCAATGGCTGATTCCACATGGGCCAAAAACAGCAGTGTGAAAATGGTGTAAAAGGGTTTAAAACAGTGGCCCCTTCCGCACACGCAAAATAATGCGTTTTCAAACCACTTTCACAACTGTTTGCAAGTGGATTTTACCATTCCGCACAGCTTCAAAGAGCACTGAAAGCAGTTTGAAAGTGCATTATTCTGCATGTGCGGAATGAGCCAGTGTGAAAGGGTTTATACTGTTTTCACACAGTTTTCACACCGCTGTTTTTGGCCCATGCGGAATCAGCCAATGTGTTGGTACAAGCACTCTGCAGTACAGTTCTGCACTAAAACAAAGGCACTTCAGCATATGTACGAGCAGATCATAGCCCACAATAATCAGTCAGCCAATGCACTAGCCACTTGCTCGTTTCACAAGGAATGGCACAGCATCCTGAAATGGGATGCAAACATTAGCCTGAAACAGGCTGTCAGAAGTTTGAACCTCCAAGTGAGTTGTTGAAGATCCAATGTCAAACCAGGAGTCTGTAGCTGGCTGAGGGAAACTTTTCCCCCCATGATCTCATCACCGTAAACCAAGAGGACTTTTGATATTCCACATCAATGGGGACAGGTAAGGAACAATGGTTTTTTTTGTTCGATTGGTATTCAATGCCAGTGTTGTGTCCTCCCATACTTTGTTATATACGTACTGTGCTAAGGATAAAATGTTCCCAGTTTATGAAAGAAAAGGTAAAGTTTCCCCTTCAGTCATGTCCGACCATGGGGTACCACTGCAAGCAGTGATTTCATAGGCAAGCCGTTTTTGTGGAGTAGTTTGCCATTGCTTTCTCCCGCTATTCTTTATCCACTATCTATGAGCAAGGTACTCATTTACCGACCAAGGAATGGATGGATGGCTGAGTTGGCCATGAGCCAGCTGCCAGGATATCTGACCAATAGGGGGCTCGAACTCCTGACCGTGTGAGTGGCAGTGCAAGCACTTAACCACTACGCCACATGGCTCCTTCCCAGTCTATGAAACATGTCTCAAACTATACAAAAGTACTCTTTCCTTTCATGTTCACATAGAACAAGAGTAGGAATGTGAGGTCATGGTTTGATCAATGTTAGAAACTGGAAAAGATTACTTTCAGTGCTAACCAATGGAGCCTAGCAGATGATAAGCCTGTGTGCCAGTGATACTGACAATACCAACCAACAGCATCACAAGAACCTTGAAGAGGAGAAACATCGTCATGAGCAGATGATTGCAGAGGGCAGACGTCATCATGAGGAGACAATTACATAAGAGAAGTGTGGATACAAGGTATGTCAGAGGAAAACAGACAGGAAAGGGAGACCTTTCAAGATGCCTATATATGACTATAATGCAGCTGCTATAAATGCTATTAAGTCTGTGAGTGAGATACTGCTGTCGAGGCCAACAGTAGAGATGTCTCAGACAAGAAACACTGCCCTTCAGTTGCTGCAGCACCTGCCTAGGCTGCCCGTTGCCAGGCCCCGCCCTCCCCAGCCTTCCTGGGGAAAGCAGGAGTCAGCCTACAGGGAGGCTAGAGGTGTGTGGCTCAGCGGTGGGTGGCTCGGACAGGCAACTTGGGTAAGCACCATGGTGGCAGGCCAGCTCCTGCACTTCAGGAGCTGGCCTGCTGCCACAGTGCCCACCTGGGCACCCGCCTCCGGGCCCTGCCCCCACCTCCCTGGGGAAGGCAGAAGTCTGCCTGAAGGGAGGTTGGGGTGGGGCTCGATGGCTCAGACAGGTGGCCCAGGCAGGCACCATGGTGGCAGGCTGGCTCTTGCCCTCCCTGGCCTCCCTGGGGGAAGGGTAGGAGCCAGCCTGTGTCAATGGTGAGCAGCTCAGCTGGCAAGTGGCACCCCAGCACAGGGGGAGCCACTGGGCACCGCTCGCCATGCCGCAGGAGAGGCCAGGTGCGGGGACCCGGGCGGCATCCGGTGCCCTGTATGTGACAATATAGTGTGCACCCAGGGACATGGGATACCCCATGTTCCCATGGGCGGTATGCCCCTGCAATGGGTATTGTAATCAAATTTGACAATGAAGACAGAGTTTGTGAATATGTCAGAACAGGTACTTAAACATGCTGAGACACCATCTCTCCAAGGCCTGAATGGTTTCAGGGATGATTTCATCTCTTCAGGGCCTGAATTCCCTCCAGGGTGGGAGGCATGGACAATGTTTCCACTTGATGCTCTTCCTTCATGATAGAATTGGAGGGCAGTGGGTTCTCCCCAAATGGTCTGTAAGGTGCAATAACACACCAGTAAGAAACATTTAGCAGGCTCAGTTACAAGCACTGAACACAGATACCACAGAAGGGCCTGTTAGGTGCAATATCACAACAGTGGCCATGTGGTCATGTGGCCTGTAAGTCCCCCTGTGACAACCTCATTGATGACTCCACAGTGACACTGTACTTGTGCATTGCTGATATTATTGCAAAAATTAGGCAATAGCTATCCTTTACAAAATCACTATTGCACTTGTTTATCCATTGAGAAACCTGGTTCTGGATAGGATGACTCCATGGGCTGAGGATGCTCTTCCTCCTTTCCCAGCTCCTCATGGACATCATTCTCATAGTCCTGTGGTTTGACCCAGAGGCGTAGCATGGGGGGAAAGTGCCTGGTGCACTGGTGTGCCCTCTGCCCCGTCCCACCCTGGAACGGCCCTGCCATGCCCCCACCATGACCCTTCAGGGGAACGCGCCTGGTGTTGCACACATCCCCTGCCACCCCCTTGGTTTGATTTCTTCCTATCTGCCTTCCACCACCTCATCCACCACACACTGTTGTGAGGATTTTGCTGCCCTCCTAGGGGTTGCTGTGAGAATTCAGCACAAGGGAAATTAATTATACTCATGGGTTTCTTTTTTGATTTAGCTCTTCATTGAGGAAGACTTCCACACACATACACCATCCCACTGATGGTGCTGGTCCTCTGAAATGAATAGTCTGAATCTTTCCCAAGGATAAAGACCACTGTGAGCAGACAGTGATGAAAGTACAGAGGTCCTTGTTCTTCTCTATTTGCAGAAAACACCATGTTTTTTGCCCTTCCTGTGTTGGTGCTTAGTGCATCATGACATGCATCAGATATGCCTGGCAAATCTTGTGATGCCTGATATGTGACAGAGGACTTTTAGCATACATTTTATTTGGCTTGTTGTAAAACAAATAAGCATTTGCAGCTGAAAAGAAACCTGTACTTCTGTGAAATACTAAAACATATTGTTGTAGCATTTTGTATAGAAACAACCATGATATGAGCCTTTATTGGCTGCAGAGGATACTGTGTTGATCTGGAAAGGGAACCAGGACTTTCAAAAGACTGGGTTTCTAGGTTGGCAGGGGGTGCAGGGCAGCGAGGGGAGTTAGTTCTCTAAGGCCGTTTCTGCATGGCAGCAGAAACGGCTGGGTCGGCGCTTCTCGCGCCGACCCAAAGACGCTGGGACTGTCCGCACGGACGGTCCCGGGAAGAGGCGGGCAGCCAGCGCCGCAGAGCGCCGGCGCCCGCACGACCCAGCGCGTCGCGGAGGCCTGGGGACATGCCCCCCTGGCCCTGCGCGCCTGCTCGAGCGGCGCAGGGCAAGGGGGCGTGTCCCCAGGCCTCGGCGACGCGCCGGAGGCCCAGGGACAAGGTGAGTGCCGGGTGGGGGAGTCGAAGTGAAGCCGCTGCCGTTCGCTCGGCAGCGGCTTCACTGCGGCGTTTCCCCAAAAAGAGCGCTAGGAAGCGCTCTGGGGAAACTCCGGCTCCAGGGCGGGCGGGCGGCGCGAGGGCGGCGCAGCTGCGCTGCAGCTGCGCCCCTTGTGCGAATGGCGGCCTGGAGACGGTGTTTTTACCGTCTCCAGGCCGTCATTTTCTGCCCGTGCGGAAACAGCCTAAGTGAAAGTGTCACAGCACAGCAGTGGGTAGTAAAGCTTACTATAGATCTGTTCTACTAATAAGGGAATGTTTTTGTGGTTAGATTCTTGCACATTAGTGTTATTTATAGATTTTTTTTGAGAAAGGGGCTGCAAGTCTACCTGTATAGTTGGAACAGGTATGCCTAATATGGCATGTTTGAGAATGGGAACCACATCAGTGGAGCTCATCCAATCCAATAATAGCACATCATAAGAGGGCATTTCTTGATGACTGAAAATTAGCTTTATGCCATCTATTCTTTCAATTTGTGTGCCTACCTAGCCTTCTACAGGGGAGGGGCCTATGAAAGTGGCTTTTGGCCACTTGAACTTGAAGTAGTATTGCTTCAGGGAACAATAGTATTTCCCTGTTTGGAGATGACTGGCAACCACATAATTCATATACACATCATTCATATATATATGGTTCTCCAGATGTGTGCTCCTCATGAGTTGGTTCACAAAACCCTTTGCTCAAGAATAGAGCTTTCAAGTCTACTTCCTCCTGCTGCCAAAATCTTCCAGCCTGTTGTTATTATAGCAGGGAAATAGCACTGATGTGGAGGGGAATTGGAAAAAAAAGTGAGTGTTTTTGAATTGACCAATTGAGGCAAATGATCTAGTGATTCAGTGCCTATGTTATCAATGTTCAAGGCAGCTTTTAGCAAACTAACTTGATGCTTATAGCCATTGAGATAGCTTTGATTGCAAGCAGGGCTGGTAACAGCAAGCAGCATTTCAGCCTTTTGTTTCCATCATTCTACAGGGGGAAATCAGAAAAGGCAAAGATTTACATGATTGCTGTGTGCATTTTTCCCCAAACACAAATAACAGGGCATGTGATCTATCAACCCTTCCTCTCCTTTGAAAACCTGCAGAGATCCCAGAAAAAACAAACAAACCTGGAGCGTCAGTACACTTTTATTGCATTTTATTAGACAATAAGGTTCTGTCATGATTAGAAACCCCAGGAAAATCAAGCCCACACCCGTGTTCAGTGACTCATTTGGATTTTCATAATTGTGGCCAGTATTTCTATTACAGTATTTCCCTTGTTTAAGTGATGTCTATTGTTAGGGTCATGCTGCACTAGACAGCTGGTAAGTACAACTGCTGGTTCCGGCTCAGAGAGTTGTGCTAGGGTTGCTGCATGCTGTGGGTGTTCTTCCAAAAAGGCATGATGCATTTCCTCACATATGTTGTGGAATACAACACAGGTTGAAATCAGGAGTGCCACATTCTCTTCAGTCACCATGAGCTATTCACTAAGGCATTACCAACTCACTGTGTGCTATCTAATGAACTGTTAGAACCTTTCTAATTTTAGAACTTTTAGCTATCTGATGGTTAGAGGTTGAAATTATGTTTTAAATGTTTCCTGTATTTTTAAATGTTGGAAGCTGTCCTGGGCCTATGAGGGGAAGGTACCATACAAAATTAAATAAATAAAACAAGAACAAATAAGCTTAATGGAAGCAAACTCCTTAACATTCTGGGAATGGCAAAAGCGTAAATAATTTCCGTTCATGCCTGTCCTTGCAGGGTGCATAGGACTTCAGGAGCTAGTGCCTCATTGGAAATGTCCCATCTGCAACTATTATTGGTAGCACAATAATGTCTTCCAAAGTATGTATAGGGTTTCCTGGCACAATTGTTCATGGCAGCACATATTGAGAATTTGGTAAACATGAAGGCATTATGGTTCCTCCAGCTGTAACCAACCTCTGTGTCAATGAATTGCCTGGTGTGGTCCATAGTATCCTGCAGTAGGATGGAGAAAGAGTTCTTTCTGTTCCCATACTCACCCATTCCAAACCAGGACATCAAAGGAGCAGATATGAGCCATCAAAAGCACCAATGCAATGGGATAATCCCAGTCTGCAGAAACCAGCCATAATCTGGACTGGAAGCTGAAAAAGGGAGTGGAGACAAAAAGGGGTGGAGACATTAAGCAGACATGATGAGAAGCATTGAACACACAGATCAGCAAACTACCATTTCAGGGACATACTGCTCCCTTTCACCAATGTGTGATCACATTAGCAACAATGCAATCCAGAAGCAGGAAATAATAATAATTAATAAAAAAAAAACTTGTGCCACCTCTTTATCCACAGTGGAAACATTAAGCAGACAAAATGACAAAATACAGAGCAGACCAGGCATACTACTATTTCAAGCATACACTGCTCTCTTGGACCAACACATGAATGCTTTAGCAATAATGTATTCAATAAACTGGAAAAAAATATTTGCCATGCCTCTTACCAGGCAGACAGTCTTTCTGTACAGTGTAATCTTTATTGAAAGCAAGCTTCCATGACTATTTATACAATAGTAAACAGTCCCAGGCTGAACTGCTCCTGGACCTCCCTGTATGTGTTCACATTTGCCAGGTATTGTAAGGCAATTCCTGCATGCTTGTCCACTGCAAACAGTTTGCACATGGTTGTCTTCTGCTGTTGCTGGTTTTCTTGCAAGGCTTCCACAATTTCAGCTATGCACAAACTCCTTCCCCTCCCCCCCAAAAAAAACATTAGGGTGAAGTGGAAGAGAGCATCTAGCACAATCATCCAAGACATCACAAATAATGTGATGCCTCCTCATCTGACTAAATCACTTTCAGAGCAAAAAAGATTAGACAAATCAAACAAAGGAACGTAGGAAACAATATTGCAAAGGGAGGAATGCAGACCAAAATCATGGAATATGATTCCAAGCCCTTGGGGCTGACAACATATACAATCTAAGGCTAGTGGTACATGACGAAAAGGCCTCCTGTTAGGGTACCCAACTTTATGGTTCTCATTTTAACTTACCAACAGAGGATGAAGTAGTAAGCCATTAGCACAACTAAGAACTCGAGTGTTTTGGGCTAGGAGCTTGAGGGTTCCTTTCTTCAAAAATCCCTCCCTTCTGCCAGCTATCTTTCTGAATCAATTATACACAATTTGCACCAAAAATGGTTTGCAGTTGAAAGACTGTATCAACAATATTTGATCTGAGAATCTAGTCACATGCATGGTGTAGGGGCATGAGTTGTACCATAGTCCCATGGTAGACCTAGTTCACATTAACTAGTAAACTGTTAGATTACTTAGACTATGGACTGCAAGCCATTTTTTGGTACAAATTGTATATTGTTGATACTTTTGTTGCACAACCCCCTTTTCTCAATTGTATGCAATAACACTATCATGCTACAGCAGGGCTCCTGTCCATGGAGAAGGAGTAGCAATCACTAAAACATTTGAATAAATTCTTGGATTAAGGGCATTTCTCTACATATAATTATATGCAACCACTGTAATAATCAGATGAAAAGAAAAAGAAAAAAAATACAAGGAATACTGAAGTTCACAGGTGGCCTCATTTTTCAACCAATGGACGCCAACATTAGGTTGGATCAAATAAACCATAGTGGACTTCCTTGCACTACTCCGAAATGTGGTCTTGTGTGTCTGAAGATCCCAGGGAACAGCATTAGACAGATCAAATGGCAAATTTGTGAAAACTGGGGACTTGCCCTCACAGGAAGGAACTAGGCACACAGCCAAGTTCATTTCATGTTTTAAGCAGTTAAAGATTTTTCTAAATACATTATAAAGTAATAATGATGTCTGAACACAATTAAGTATTAAGGGTTCATCATGGTGCCATTAATTCTTTAATGCCATTAAACCAACAGCTATACAAAAGAGCCTGAGCCTGATTTTTGCTTTTCAAGCACTGACTTTTATGGAAATTACAATCTGAAAGTAATACTTCAGAGGCACATGAAGAAAGAGCATGGACTGTTTTTGGAGTTTTGTTTTTGCTTTAGGTTGAGAAATTGGGGATTCTGCTATAAAGCAGAAATAACCCCCTGCTTTGTCCTTCAAAGTTAATGCACATACTGGGAAGTAATAGAGTTCTAAAAGGGAGAAAAAAAAGTATCACAGCCCTAAGCAAGGATATTGCTGAACTTGATTTTGCTAGAAATAGTAGGTAGCAGTGCAATTTTGTTGGTGTTCCCTGTCTTCTCATAATCCCTTGGTAGCACGTATTTCTCACTCATTCGAATGAAAACATGGACCAAAATGTAAGGATTTTTAGATTAAATAATCATGTGTTGCAAGTGAATGGCAGAAATTTCTCTGTACCAAATTGTTTACTTTTCCTTTCCAATTTGAGAAAAAATATATAATGTGCACATATACCTCCCACCAAGGCAATGCAGTTTTCATTTCAACAGCAGCATCACTCCCAGCCCTCACCACGAAATGAAGCTGTCAGCCTACCTATGCAAGGCTCATCAATAATAGTGCCCAGTTTTATTTTTTGCTGTGGAATATAGAATATTTGTTAGTGCATTTGGAAATAGCGGGCCAAGGTTCTTTGGGGAATGGGTTGGGTTCGGAGGCGGGGTGAATGGAAAGCTGAATGTGGCTTTATAGAAATGTTTTCAGTGCCCACATATCCAAAAGTGCTTTCAAGAAAACATATTTTTAACTAATGGCTCCTGGGAAGTTTTTAAGACCTGACAAACCATGGTTGTCTAGGAACTTGCAATCAAGTTTACATTTTTTAAAAAAGTTATGGCTATGTAACTAAAAATCATTTTATATATGTGGCTGTTACTAAAAATCATTATAGATAGATATATCTGTCACAAAAAAAATCTTCAGTCACGGAATAAAAATACCTGCAGCCAGATTGTTCTTGTACTGCAATGCCAAACTCTAAAATTTAGAAAAGTTTAGAAATATAGTAGCCAGCAATCAACTAGCATTTTGTAAAAGCTGTAAATAGTGAAAGTAAAAGAGAAGTAGCCTACACATTCTATGTGAATACAATATGAATCTTGAGAACATTTCAGAATGTTGAGAATGAGGGGAAGCTTTCACTTCAGAAAAAAAAATCTCCTGAGTATCTGGGGAGAACTTACAAGATGAATGAACAGAATGCAGGCAAGCCAGGCTTGGGGGGTGGGGGAGCTAATAAAGTGTGTTTTATCACTTCCTAGCTCCTCTTTTCTTCTTCCTTCTAATTTAAAGAGACGATAGAGATGAGTCAAGGACCCCCAAAGTACACTTCCTCAGTCCCAGTATGCATCATTACTCTCTTCTCTCCTTTCATGAAAGGGGAATCAGCAAGAGAGGACCCAAGCAATAGTGAGGTATACTTGCTATGGATGATGGAACACCATTAAGAGATGCTGAGTTTGCCCAGAACTTAGGCCTGTTTCGCATGGGCCAAAAACAGTGCCCCAGGCAAGGTAAAATAAGACATTTCCTGCTTTCTGCACAGCAAGCAGGAAACATCTTGACCCTGACAAGGGGGGAAAAAGATCACTAATTTAGCCTAAAAAACTTGGGTTGAGCAAAAATAAAACATCCTGAATACATTTTGGGGGAAAACCATTGCAGAGTTCCTCCCCAAAATTATTGTAATGTTCTCTAGACATTTTATTTGCACTGTGCAGTAAGGGTCGTTTTGCCCCTGGACTCTGGATTCCATTTTCTCAGGTCACACGGTCATGTGCATGCTCATGCAATGAGTCCATGTGACACTGTTTTATTTGATCCATCTAGCTCAGCAGTGTCTGTTCTGATTGCCATGTGTTCTCCAGCATCTCAGACCAAGGAAGACACATCACCCCACCTCTTTCTACTAAGCAGATTTTTTTTTTTGCAAAAATAAATCACACACTGTGGTTTAAAGAGCTTTTAAAACCCTTCTAGCCATAGCATCAAGACACTCCTTACAGATTCATGCTTATTCAGTTCAGTGGCTTAAGGGTTTTCCACAGCCTTAAAAGACACAGAACAAGGTTTTCTTGCCGTTAAAAGAAACCTACAGCCAGGTAACTAATACACTTCTATCATGAAATAAAACTATAACTTAATGTATAAAAATATGCAAGACTGTTCCAAAATTAATCCCAACAGTGATTGGTTCTATGTACCTTGCAATATGAAATGCTCATACTTTCTTAATTGAAATGTACCATGATTTCTGTTTTCTTCTCTGAGATAAGGGGTTAAATATGTTGCTCTTATCTGGGGATGCAATGTCATGTTTACAAAATTGTTCCACAGGATAAAAAACCAGTGCTGTGAAAATTATCTTTATTCAGTGCATTGCTTTTAAAAGGGATAACAATTTCATCTGGTTGGAACAGTATGTGCCTACTTAGTTTATTGTAGGAATGAAATTGCCTATTCATTCACAATAAGATAATTTGTTGCCTTGGAAATTAAATTACCCATCCTAGTTTACCTTGAGGAGGAATACTATATAATACCTATTTGTTCCATTATACCCTTTAAATGTCTTCAAATACATTCTATGTAATCAGAGGCATCAAGACAACTTAAAATAGATCATTACTACAATTTCATGTGATACCAAGAAGGATGCAAAAATTTCAGGTGTGTTAGACTTGCCAAATATCAGTATATCTAATTCTCAAACTGGCCTGCTCAAAGGATACTTAAATCCAAAGACTGGAGCCAAGACACATATTTTTACAAACATGAGAAAAACCCAAGTTTGCAGAAAAATCTGAAATCTTAAAATAAAAAAGATGGGTGGATTAAACCAATTCAAAATAATGGTTTTGAATTATTGGTTTTTATTTTCCAAATGGTTATTATTTTCAAAATAATAGATTCAGTATCTGTAGCTTTCAGAAATGAATACCCTTAGTGGCAGTTGTTAAGCTGGACTCTTTCTAAAGCTGTTTTGACCTTTTATTAAGGTCTAGCAGTAACCCTACTACCTAACTTTCACAAAATCCAGTTGAGCATAGCAGCTACAATTTCAGACTTGGATCTGGAAAACCCATCTTTGAATCTCCACTCTGCTGACCTCACTGCATGATCATGAGTCTGTCACACACTCTCAGTCTTCCCTACTTCACAGGGTTGTTGTGTGGATAAAATGGAGGAGGGGAGGAGAATGTAAGCTGCTTTGTGTCCCCATTGTTGGTTGTTCAAGCTGAAGGCCCTTACGAACCTGCCCAACTCTTATGTTCATCTTTGAGGGCCCTGCTTGGGATGTCCTCACTTTCTGTGATTAGGTGGGTGGCACCCAGGAAGGAAACTTCTCAGTCATGGTTACAAAGTTTGGGACCTCTCTCTCCAAGAAGATTCATCTGTCCCCTACTGTTGCCCCTGCAAGTCCCTTTGGGTTCCCTGTTGCACACCTGGGCTTGGCTCGGTCACCACTACACAGTGTTTTCCCAAGGAGAGACTGCCATAAGGGTTGTAGGAGGAGAAGGTGAAGACTGGGAGGTAGGTAAAAGAAGGTAGGTTTGACTGGTAGGTGGTAGGAGAGATGGAGGTAGGAAAAGGGAAAAGGCTATAATAAGGGGTTTCAGAGAAGAAGAAGAAGAGAAGAAGAGTTTGGATTTATATCCCCCCTTTCTCTCCTGTAGGAAACTCAAAGGGGCTTACAATCTCCTTGCCCTTACCCCCTCACAACAAACACCCTGTGAGGTAGGTGGGGCTGAGAGAGCTCCAAGAAGCTGTCACTAGCCCAAGGTCACCCAGCTGGCGTGTGTGGGAGTGTACAGGCTAATCTGAATACCCCAGATAAGCCTCCACAGCTCAGGCGGCAGAGCTGGGAATCAAACCCGGTTCCTCCAGATTAGATACACGAGCTCTTAACCTCCTACGCCACTGGGGGGGAGAAAATTATATGCCCCTATAGACAGATAAAAGGACAAGTCACAAGACATTTGCAGAGAAAGGTGGGCAGAGTCTTCTCCCTCCAGCCCCTCAGTGCACCAACCCTCCTTCCAACCCTCCTCCCCCCCTCTGTCAGTGATATGCCAAGATGATCTCTCTCTCTCTCTCTCTCTCTCTCTCTCTCTCTCTCTCTCTCTCTCTCTCTCTCTGCTCTTAGTGACTTACCTGGAGCAGCCTGGCAAATGCACTGAGCTTCCCATCTCTATCAGCTGTGGCCAGAAGCACTAGTAATAGTGGTAGACTAATGGAGAATACCAGTGGCATAGCGCCAATGGGACAGGGGGCGCAATGTCCCAGGTGTGCTCCATGGTGCGGGCGTGGCCAGGGCATGAAGGGGGCATGGATGGGGTGTTCCAGGGCATTCAAGGGTAGGGTGGTGGCAGGCACAGTTCCCCCTCGCTCTGCCGCTGGAGAATACTAATGGAAAACACAAAGTGCTTTAGTGGTTCTCCCTACATTCCTGCTTTTTCACCCAACATTTTCCAAAAACTACAACAGTTTGTTTCTCTTCAGCCATGTTTCCTAACCTCTCTGCTGACTCCCCTTAACTATATCTATGTCTATGTTGTAAAGTTGAGCCATAGACCAGCTCAGGAAGTACCTACCTTTACCAATCATCAGGAAGTACCTACCTTTACCCCTCCCCCGGCTCCTAATTGGAAAAGAAAAGATGAATTAAAAAAGAAAAACCTACATATAACATTTAGTTTGGGTCTCAAATTTGGGCTTTTCTTGTGGTTAGGTTTCAAGGGCCAAGGCTAAAAGAGTTATTTAAGGAAAATCTTAGGTGCACGTAAAATTGTTTAGAGCAGATTACCTCTACATATTACAGACTGCTGTTCAATTTCCTTTTAATTTCAAAGCTTTCTGTGAGTTTCAGGAGACTGCTTTTAAAAACGCCAACATTCAGAGTCCAAGTATGATGTTCTGTTTGGCACTACTCAAACAGTTATTTCAAGAAACATAATAAAGTGGTCACTGCAAACCATTGGAATATGGTTTACTCCTGCCTGCCTATTTACTGCAAGCTGGTTTGATTGTTGGAGGGGGGGGATAGTGTGTGTAGGGGTTCCCTGGAAGTGACTTAGCACCATACTAGACATCATGTTTCCCCATCATCCCACCCTCAAACTTCCCACTGGTTGCCAAATACTTTTGACAACTCTACTTACAAGCATGGAACTCGTTGCACTTTGGGTCACAGGGCAGTTCCTGTGCAGACCAATTAGCTTGCAAATAAGAGGATTGCTTTGTCATGTGCTGATATGCTTCCTTGCAATGCTTCCTTGCAATTAAAAAAAAATTGTGCTAGGAAGTCTTAGATGTCTGGCTATTAATACCTATTGCAGAGTTTTGTTTCCTGTCTTAGCAGACAGATAGAATCATGGAATCAGAGGTTTGGAAGGAGCCATACAGGCTATCCAGTCTAATCTCCTGCTCAATGGCGGATCATCCTAAGGACCCCTGATAAGTGTTAGTTAGCTGCTGCTTGAAGACTGCCAGTGAGGGAGAACCCTTTCCTATGGAGATGATTTTATTGCTAAATTACTCTTACAGTAATTTTATTCCTAATATCCACTGGTATCTTTCTGCCCATAATTTAAACCCATTATTGTGAGTGCTATCCTGTTCTGCCAACAGGAACAGCCCTCTTCTAAATGACAGCCTTTCACATACTAAGGCCCTTTCCACACACGCGCCGAACCGAGCTTCCACCAGCATAATTTATGCCAGTGGAAGCTCGGGGGGCGTTCGCACACTAGCATGCAAGCGGCCAGCACTTCACCCCCAGCCAGAGAGGTGGCTCTGCACAGAGCCGCCTCTCGATCAGCCCTCTCCACTCACTGTCATGTCCAGCATTGCCCTGGAGGGCTGGAGGACAGCGAGGGCGGGTCCCTGCAGCTCTCCAGAGCAATGCTGGACATGATGGTGAGTGGATGGGATGGGGAAAGCAGCGTCTTCTCAGCAGTGCAGTTTGCACCACGCCAATGGGAAGACGCTGTTTTGCAAAAACCTCACTTGTTTAGCGAGGTTTACAGGGGCGGCTTCATGCTGCTCCTGGGCGGCCAGGACGGCGCTGCTGCAATGCTGCAGCACCTTCTGTGCAAACAGCAGCCCAGGGACGGTGTTTTTGCCGTCACTGGGCTGCTGTATATCACCCGTGCAGAAAGGGCCTTAAAGAGAACAACCCTGTTCTCACTCAATCTCTTCTCGAGATGGAACTTCCCAAGTCTCTCAGACTTTCTTCATAGGGCTTGGTCTCTAGGACCCTGCTATCCACATTGCTGTCCTTTGTATCCATTCACTTGAAATGAAGCCTCCACAACTGCACACTGTACTCCTGGTGCTGACCAATATGCTATATGGTAGGATTATGAGATCTTGCAATTTGGATATTATCCTCTGTTTATACACCCCAGGCCATATTAGCCTTTTTTACTGTTGAATTACAATGATTGTTTATGTTCAGCTGAAAGTCCACCTGTACCCCAAGATCTTGTTCACGCACACACTACCCAAAAGTGTATCCCCCATTCAGTATGCATACTGTATGTATGGATACCACTTTTTGGAATGAGATAAAGGGGGGAGATGGAATATAATGAAAATGTGCCATTATAGCATGAGTAATGCAACAGCAAATATCTTTTCTCTGGAGTGAGTAAATCTCTAGCACAAATACAAAAGGCTTACATTCACGTTATTTCATGAGGCAAAGCAATTAAGGTAAAGTGTGCTTAGTATAAAGATTACTCATATGCAGGTTTATGTGTGCCTGACATTTTCAAAGAGGACTGCAATAAAAAGGCTTAGGAAGGAGAAACACTGTGTGTTAGCAGAACACATTGGTCCGCACACCGATAATAATAGGCTTAAGCAGCAGACAATGTTAGGAGGCATCTGTGTTCTTAGGAAAATCCCTTCAGTTCACTGAAATTTGTTTGCCACTCTCTTCATTTTGTAGGTATTATACTCAATATTATTTGACTATCAAAATCAGATTATCATAATTAGATTATATCCAACCATTCAAAACATTCCTATTTAGGGACAAGGGAAAAATTGCATTGCCACAGCAGTTTTTGTGATGTCATCCCAGCAGGTAGTGATATTTTGAATGCTTGATGACATTTCCCTTTGTAAATAGACAAAGGAGTCAGATGGCATTGCACGGTTATACCATTTGCAAAATGTCACTGCACTGAAGAAATGAAAAGGCTTGGGATTCAATATATTTCTTTTCATAAAGAGAAAAAAAAACCTGACATGACTCAATGGATTTTAGCAACATACCTTTTCCTTGTCCTCTTTGCTAATATTGTGCTTACAAATGAGCTTTAGTTACATTTTCCAAGGCACAATCCATAATCCCATATTCAAATATATGCCTAGTCAATGTCCCAGTCCTTATCATACAGAAAACATCACAATAACCTTAACATCTGTTTTCCTTAGCACATGCTTTCCTTAGCATATACATTTATTTATGTATAGTGCCAGAGATGATATAGCTGAAAATCATTAGGGAGAAGTAACACACTATCATATTTATAACAGTCTCTTTGTCCTATGTTCATTCTAAAATGTTATTTTGTTTTTAAAAAGTTGGGTGAATAATTTTAAATATCATTGTTTACGGTATTTCCTTTTTAACCTGATCAAAATAAATGGGTCATTGAAGGAGAAACTGCCAGTTTGGCACATAACAGTGGAGTGAGAAAACATTAGCTGTGAGGGTGGTGGATGTGTAAATTTTCTGTGACTTACCAAACTATTCACCTTAATGAGGAGCCGAAAAAAGGTAGAATGTTCTAGAAAAAAAATGGAAGTTTACTTAGCACATTTTTTTGTGCATAGACTTAAAACTTACAGGCTCCCCCCCCCCCGCCCCCCATGTCCATCAGCCAATTCCTTCTTGTTAGGCTTGGTGTTTTATTCATTGTGTGCCACTCTTTTAAAATCTGGGGGAGAAATCCATGTGAGATTTTATCTTCCAAGTAGGGTGAAGATGGAATTTTATCCTCCTGGTAGTGTGAGCAGTATAGAACAATTAACTTTCATTTGCAGGGAAGGAAGGGAGCTGCCTAAAATTCTACAGCTCTTAATACTCTAATTTTCCCTCCAAAAGTCTGGTTGCTCCACATTGGGGTATTATTGCTGCTACAGTATTAGGTTTTGATGGGTTTGGGGGTGATGATTTTTTTCCCCTACTGGTTTATTGGGTCTTCTTGTTATTAATTCCATCACTATTGTACAGATCCTGTTGTTTAAATGTATTCTTGCAATATCTTTTGTTATGTTCCAAGTTGCCCTGAGCTCTCTGAAAAAGGAAATTAACTAAATAGATAAATAAATGTGTAGTTCCAGAGTGCTATGATGGACTGGAAGAGAGCTAACAAGGAACAGTTCCAATAGTTTTCCAAGAAAAGATGGAAATACCTAAGATTTTACTAAACACGTGGCTATTTATTACTCTGGATATTTAGCTAATTACTATAATACAGTCATAGGAGAGAAGAAAGCTTTTGCCCAGTTTACAAATGGGAGTTTTGCCTCCAAAGCATATCATTGATCTGTGTTTTTTTCCCATGCACAGCTTACCATAGATTTTCCCAGAGATCAACCTGTGTGTTTTGGAATTTTTTTCTGTGAAATCATTCCACACAATTTCTTTACTTCTGTCATTTTGGTCTCTCCTCCCCATTCTCTTCAGTTGCATTCATTCTAAAGCTGCTATGAACATGTATTATTCATAATGTGGAGGGATGTCATCTGTGATGCAGAAGGACAACCCTCCCCTTCAGCCATTTTCTTCATCAGCCATTTTATTCATCATTACTGCAGCAGTCACTTGTCCATTTCTTCCTGCAAAAGCAATTTCCATTGTCAATTTCACTTGTTCCTAACTGCAGACAAATTGTATCTTTGCTTTAACATGACATTGCTCATTCAGGATGAAATTGACAAAGCTGATACAAATGACCAGCTTCTGTCTCTGACCTTATGTCAATAATCCTTTTGAAAATGGAGGATAAGGGGGAAAGAAAATGGCTGAAGTGGAGATCGGGCAACTACACAGGGGTGTGGATAAGGACTATATTTTTGGTGGCATGGAGAAATAAAGACTATGTCAATGTGATCACACGCTGAAGATAAGTTGGCTCAGAAATGTATTGAAAAAATATTTTAGTAAAACTTCTCAGGAAACAACAGAGGGAAAAAAATGAAGGAGAAATGCTTCCAGAACCAAATGGGGGCGGGGGGGACCATGCAGAATTAATTTTAAAAGACAAATAAACATGGCATTTGGCAGCAAAATATGTTGTAAACTCGTGCAGAAAAGGCCTATATCATAGTGAACTTAATTCACCAATAAACTCTGAAATGGCAAACTAATTTTTGCAGTTTTAGTCCTGTGAATACATCTCTGACCCACACAGAGTAGGTTGGGATATAAAATCATGCTGCTTCCCTCTCTCTCCTTTCTTTTCCCTTATAACTTCAAGAACTGTGTAAGAAAGTGAAGCTGAAAAAAATGGCTTCTAAACCAGGTAGATTAATCTCTTGGAAACTTTCTGCTTGAGCTTTCTTACATTAGGTGGCATTTCCTATGATCCAAATAATTTATTCATGAAAGTTTGGGAGGTTAATCAAAAGTTCATATAATTGTAATAAACAGAATACATAATGGACTAATCATGCAATTCAAAGCATTTTGTAATTTATTTGAAATATCAGATAAAAATAGCTAAGAGGTGTGCCAGGAGGAAGCAAATAATTTGGAAACTGATGAGCATGGCCTACCTGCTGAACTATGAATAGATAAGGTAATGCCAAAAAGGATATAAATAAATAAGAGGAAGTATCAAGTGCTTTGTGTGCAAGAAAAGTTTTAAATCATTTTAAATTGGCTTTTGCCTGTGAAAATCCCATTTGTCTAGTCAGGAGGCTTTAGAAATGGTACGTATATACAGTCCATCTCTCTCTCTCTCTCTCTCTCTCTCTCTCTCTCTCTCTCTCTCTCTCTCTCCTTTGATTTAATTTCTACCCTTCACCTTTTTGGGTGAACCCAGGCTCAGAGTGTCTTTCAACAGTGAGTACATACAATACACTACATATATTAAAAGCATGACTCCTAATATTAGACAGATTCAGATGATGCCCTATACTACACCATTACCTTATATAGGCAGACTAGCTTTTATAGAAGTGGATAGTCTGAAGATGCTATCAGGTAGGAACAACTGATCCAAGACAAAGAGTACACAGGGAAATGGAAGAAGAAAGGGAAGGTGAAGTAAGAGAAAACAAGGAAGAAAAAAGTGAAGAAAAGGAGGGGAAAGGATCCAAGTAAGTTAAACAGGAGAAGAAATAAATTGAAGTGTTCTAGCTGCCTGCCAGCTGCTGGTGTCAGGTTACAGTGGCCAATTATGCACAGCACAAACAAGTAGTCCTGGAAACATCTTAAAAAACCTGTACCTTCATTTTTTTGTATGGACAAAAAAAGATGCCAGAGGAGGAAGAGGCTTTTCTCCCCTTCCCTACCATTTCCTCCTGCCCAGTTTAAAGCTGTTGCATCTGACATTTTATGGTGCTGCAGGCGTTCTCCCTGCCTGTAGCCTTTTTGCTTAAGGTTTCCCTGGGACATTTGCTCTGCAGGCTTTAATGCTGGGCACCTTTTCAGCTGAAAAGTACATGGTTGTACTCTGCTCATCCTGCCAATTCTGGCAATATGTAGTTTTCAATTTTAAATGAGCTGTCTTTGAAGCTATGCAGACATGATATGAAAATTGGCATGGATTCTGAAATTGTATGTGCATAGCTTTAAGACAGCTCAGTGAAAAAAATAAAAAGAAAACTATATATTGCTGGAATCAGCAGAATGAGAAGAGTATAACCATGTACTTTTCAGGTTCAAAAGGCACCAAGCAATAGAGCTTGGAGAGCAAATGTCTTGGGGAATTCTTTTGCAAAGGGGCTGCAGGCATGGAAAATTACTGCAGTACTATAAAATGTCAAGCACAAATGGCAGAAGAAACTGACAACAGAGCTGTAATGGTCGGGGGGGGGGGGGAGATTTCTTCAGCTCCTGAACTCCATACAGCAAGCAGGAGATGACTTGAAGACTTCAATTAAAAAGTCTAACTTTTTAGCAACTTCAATTAAAAAGTCTACCTTTTTAGCAACTTCAATAAATGATGACTCAAGCTGAAACAAAGTATCCTGAGAATATCTTGGGGAAAAGTCTATGTGGAGTTCCTCACCAAGATGCATTTTTTTCTGTCCTCAGGACTTCTTATTTGTGCTGTACAGAATGGACCAGTGTCTCTCTCAGCTCCAAAAGCCAGAAACATTTCCAAGAACAAAGGAATTGCAACAAGTCAGTCCTTCAGTCCAAACTCAGGTTTCGAAGAATACATCAGTGGGGTGTCCGCAGGTTCAGTATTTGTTGAACTCGTTGCACGCACACTCAGCAATTCCTGTCATGAGACTTTATAGCCACATGCCAGGATATCACACACAGGGTGCAATAAACATATGACTGATTCCACCCAAAGCTCTGAACTCAACCTTCTCCTACATGAATACAAGGGGGCTGGTGACCCTGGAGAATTGGAGCCATGTGGCTGGTCTGCGCTTGCTAATTGGAGTCAGTTGAGCATTTGGGATTTATTGCACTTGACTTCCCTGCTGGTTGTTTTCTCTCAGCCATGGGCTGGCCACATAGGTCCCTACTCCTCTGAAAAGTCTTAAATGTCATTGATTCCACACAGGCTGGACCTTGACAGAAAGGGTGGAAGGGGGGCCAGGTGATCAATATAACTATTGCTATCTTTAACCAAATGCCTGAAAGAACATCTCCACCTTACAGGTCCAGTGGAACAAAGGCTGTTTCTGCACATGTGTGGAAACGCAGCTCCGCCGGCATGAATTGTGCTGGTGGAGGCTTGGGGACCATTTGCACGCTATCGTGCAAGTGGCCCCAACTTTCCCCCCAGCCAGAGAGGCGGCTCCTCTCGGTCAGCCCCCTCCACTGACCTTCCTGTCCAGCATCGTTCTGGAGGGCTGCAGGGACCTGCCTTGTACCTGATCTGATATTCAGTCTGGAGCCAGTGCAGCTGGTGGAGTGTAAATTTTATGTGCACTACCCAAGGGCACCCAGTACCCAAGGGCATCCAGTACCCAAGGGCATCCAGTAAGGACCCACACCACTACCTTCTGGAATAGTTGAAGTTTCTGGACCAGTTTCAGGGGTGGCCCTGCACAGAGTGAATTATAGTAGTCCAGTCTAGAGTGATCATTACAGGCATCCCTGTGGCCAAGTCAGCATGGGACAGGTAATGAGTCAACTGCCTGGCTTGATAGAGATGAAAAATTGCCATCCTTGCCATATTTGTGATGTGTGCCTCCAATATCTTGAATCCCAACCAAACCTCAGACAGAGATAGCTGGAACCAGTTGCATTATGTCAAGAGTTAGGAGCTGTATCTCTCCATCTGATCCTCCCTGACTTAGCCATTGTACCCCAATCTTCGATGGGTTCAATTTCAGATAATTCTGCTTCAGAAATCCCAACACAGACTCTAAACATCTAGTCAGATCTTCTGGGAAAGCATTTGGCCAGCCATCTGTCAACAGATATAGCTAGGTCTCATCTGCACAATGTTGGAAACGCATTCTGAAACTTCTGGCTGAGCAAGGGGGAACCTTATAGATGTTAAACAATATTGGGGAGAGGATCACTCCTTCTGGAATTTCACCATCAAAGGATGTCATGTTGGAACTCTCTCCCATAGTACTACTCTCTGTCCCCGACCCTGGAGAAATGAGACTAGCCACTGAAGTGCTGTCCTTTGCACTTTAATATTGTCCTCTCTCTGGATTTAGCAAAACCAAAAGCATTAAAAATATTTTTTTTTCTTATTTGCCCTCTCAGTAGATAGCATATTTGGTAAAAATGGAGCTCACTGTTTAACTTTCCTCTTTATTGAAAGACAAAATATAGGAAAATATGGTAAAAAGTTGAGGTCAAAATGTCTGTAAATCCCTTAAGCACTGCTTTTTCTCAACCAATATTTCCTTACAAAATACAAATAAAGGATTTTTTTAAACAGAAGAATGCAATGGAAACCATTTGTATTTTTTTCTAAACCACCTGAAATTTGTCTTTTTTTGTAATATAAAAAGAGCAGCCCTATAGTACAACCATGATTTCATGAAAAATTCCTATATTTAAATCAAACAGCCAAGACCTTCAATAAACAATACAATAGGATTAGAATTACAGAGTTTTAAAGGGAATACAATTAAAATAAAACACTGTCTCAAGCATGTCAAAACCTTCATACAGGATGAGCCTTACAAATGCGGAATTAAAGGTGCTAAAAAGGTAGGTGATCTGTACAATAAAGGTTTCCACAGACTACAGTCCTTATGAGAGAATCATCCCGAGCTAATATATTGTACTGCAGTTCTAACATCACTAAAGTGAAGTGTGCAACAGTATTATTTCCCACCTCACATGGTTATTTATTACTGATAGAAATAACTATTGTAGATATCTGCTCAGGTTTTTCCTTTCCAACATGGAAAGGCATGTGGGAGAACATATTTATTGAAAGCAAATTCCTGTGTTTGAGAAAACTGGATTCCTTTGAAGCTTTGAGTAAACCTCTCTCTCCCAAGGCAACTTTTGTCTAACAGGCACATTTTTTGTCCCTTTTAGGCAATTAAATTCCCTTCCAACCTGCAGTGAACTTACTTCCCTAAAGGCATATAGTTTCTTTCTTTCCCAGTTCCACCTGCCAAAAAAGCAGGTAAACAAGAAAACAGGTTTTTCCCCAGACCATCAAATTCTGGGTTTAATGAGAACTAGTTTTTGCCATATACTTCTTTTCCTCAGAAGCAATGCTTAAACACTTATAGAAAAAATAACGCTAAGTAAGAATGAGTGCTCAACACATTACCATACCACTAAGGATGAGTGAGCTGAAATTTCCATCTTTAGTCTTTTTGCACTGTTTTTATAATGATAAAATAAAGAGACCTATAGAAATTATATGCAAGCATTTTTCCAGTTGCAGAGGCAGTCACCCACATCTCCATTCTCTTTCAAAGGACTCTCTTAGCTGTTGCTTTATAAGGATGTAGGAAAAGTATGATCCCCGCCCCCATTTTTAAGGGTCCCCAAAATGCCATGATTAGATCTCTAAAGAGAAAAACTAAATGCTAAACTGTGTATAATAGGCACAAAAAGAACAGCCAGAAATCTCAAATGGCTAATGTGTATTACATTCACAAAAAACCAGTATTCAAATTATTTTCATGTTACAAATATTTCACATCAAATATTCCAATTACATATAATAAAGTCCAAATAATACAGATCCAGCCAGATGGAATGATTATGGAGATATCAGTTGGAGAAACAATGGACTGTGCTGATGTCATGTATGATGGTAAATTATGATTTATTATCACAGGAAACTGTTGTTAAAGAACCATATAACAGTTTGAAAGAGAGATTCTGTACTTCAAAGTGATGATGCATATTTAATGGTATATGTATGTAGTACAGTCCTCTTACATTGGTAGTATTTAAGATTTCCAGTGATTGTTAGCTTATAATGTAACAGGAGGAACTTTAAGAAGCAGTTGCGGGCGGATGGGGAGAGCTTGCCCCAGGTCACAAATACCACACACACCAATTGTGGAATAAAATTGGGCTGCAGCCTGTTTTATTACAATGAGAAGCTAGGGCAAGCAGAAGGGATCACATCAGAGCCGTGGGCCAGCACCCTTGCTGGGCCCCCCAAAAACCATCCCTAATCCCTATTGGGGCATGGGACAGGGAGTTAGTGGGTGCCACCTGGGCGCAAGCCCTATTCGTGGCACCCCCTTTCTGCTGGGGGTAGTGAACTCGATTGCATAGCCTCCACAGTTTGCGCCATGAGACCCGCCCCACCCCAAGCCTCTTATAGAGGCCCCCAACTATGGAGAAAATCCGGCTCGCAGGATCGGTTTTCTCCCCCAAAGATGTGATCCCCTGCCCTAAACTCGCCAGGCTGTGACAATAAAGTACCATTAACAACAACTGCAACTCCAAAAATCAATATTAACTGTAATACAACTAACTTCCCAACAGTAGGGCGGGGAGGGTGGGTGTTACTGCTGCCCCGGCTGTTAGAGAGACCGAGGCTGTTAGCGAGACTGCCCCCTCCCCCTGCATGTGATCGGGCTTCGATCCCCAACACATGTGAGGGCTTGCAACCAAGCCCGGGGCAGCTCCTTTGACCGGTGGAATGCCCCTTGAGCCTCCCCACCTCCGCAACAGCAGCCCCTGGTGAATCTGAGGCCGCTATTTCTGGAGAATGTGACATCAGCACAGTTAATTCTAAAGCCAACATGGTATAGTGGTTAAGAGCAGAAGACTAATCTAGAGAACCAGGTATGGTTTCCTACTCTTCCAAATGAAGCCTGCAGAGGGACCTTGGCTAGAAACAGTTCTCTGCAAACTCTCTGAGCTCCACCTACCTCACAAGGTGTCTGTTGTGGGGAGGGGAAGAGAATGAATTGTAAGCCACTTTAAGACTCCTTACAGGTTAAGGGAAAGCAGGGTGTAAAAAAACCAACCCGTCTTCCTCAGGCAACACTCTAGAATTCCACTAAAACTCTATGGAGGACTGAAAGTCTGAGTGATGACAATTTAAAATTTTTCCTGAAAGTCTGCAAAGGTTGCCAGAGAAAGGTCTGGCAGCCCTCCAAGGAATAGTCCACTATGCTGCATTGTCTTTCTATGCTATCTACTTTATATGTCCCCGCAGATCAGTCTATTGAGTAACCTCAACACTGGAGAATATTTTCTTTCTGGAAATAGAATACTGGACTAGATGGATCACTGGTCCAATCCAGTATGTTTCCATGTATGTTCTAGAATATCTCATACAAATTTCTGACCTTTTTAAAAAAAAATGCCTAAAAGCCTAATGAAAGAAGGGTTGCCAACTCTGGAAAAATCCTGGAAATTTGGTAGTAAAAACTAGGAATGCTGTTCAGGGAAGGGAGGAGCTCAGAAGGGATATAATTCCATAATGTCACCATGCTGAAATTGTCATTTCTTCCAGCCGAATGGATCTCTATAGTTCAGAGATCAATTGCAACTCAGGAAAGATTCCAAGCCCCACTTTGAGGTTTGCAATCTAAATGATCATGCCAAAAAAGAGAGAGATTTTGTGAGAAAGGTGCGGGATCACTACTATAACTGGTCATTGGTGGATTCCACACAGCATAAATATAACATCTTTAGGATGTTATAAAAAGGTCAATTTGGGGGTTTTGTGTTCCCATAGCAGGAGAGAACACAAGCATTGTCAGCCAAAATGCTTTTTTTCCCTGCCTGCTTCACGGAGGTCTTGTCAGTTTCACAGTGACACTCACCATTTTGTATGCTGCAAAAGGTTCTTCGTGAAGATGCCCATGGAGGTTGCTTGCAGCTCACCCATTTGCTATTTCACTGTAAAAAGTAAACGAAAAAAGTTTGTTTAGCCTAGCAATCCCATGCACTTGCCATTTTTCCTTTTTTGTTTCATTTTGAGGAAGTTGTCCACAAAGCTAAGGCAACACTAATATGCACATCTTGCTGCTTCTCTAGTTGTGTCACTGAAACTTTACAGACAGCCCCATTAAAACAAAAAAAGAAAAATGACATGTGCATAGGATTGCTAGGCTAAACAAACTGTTTTAGTGGGCATTTGTACCTCAAATGATCTGTTACACACTGTGTCAGTGAGAAGGGAATGTTTAGTGGGGTATATATTGTCCATGTCCCAGGGTGAGGAACCAATCAGTAAGCCTTTGGGTGGAACTTGTTATGCAAAGATGTGGTTGATAGTATTGTATTGTGGGTGGGGTTTATCAGTACAGGGAGTGATTCACATTTTCATGCCCTGCAGCAGCAGTAGTATTGGTGTGTTCGGGTGGAGTCCATAGTTCATTAACTTAGCATACTCTTGGGGTTTGCTTTTGGTGTTTTTAAGTACTGGTAGCCAAGTATTGTTAATTCTCAGAGTCTCTTCTTTCCCGTTGAAGTTGTCTGGATGTTTGTGGATTTCAATGGCCTCCCTGTGCAGTTTGACATAGTAACCTTCTGAATTGTCCAGAATTTCAGTGTTTTCAAATGAAATGTTATGTCCAGTTTTGTTTAAGACATGTTTAAGACATGTTTAAGACATGTTTAAGACATGTTCTGCAACTGCAGATTTTTAAGACATGTTCTGCAACTGCAGATTTTTCAGGATAGTTAAGCTGACAGTGTCTTTCATGCTTCTTAATACAAGTCTGAATGCTGCCTTTTGTGGTTCCCATGTAGACCTTTCCACAGCTGCAGGGTATGTGATAGACTCCTGCAGAAGCGAGGGGGTCTCTCTTGTCCTTTGCTGAACGTAGCATCTGCTGTATTTTCCTGGTAGGTTTGAAGATGGTTTGTAGGTTACGTTTCTTCATCAGTTTCCCTATTTGATCAGTGATTCCCTTGATGTACAGTAGAAATATTTTTCCAATACAATACTATCAACCACATCTTTGCTTAACAAGTTCCACCCAAACACTTACTGATTGTTTCCACACCCTGGGACATGGACAATATATACCCCACTAAACATTCCCTTCTCATTGACACATGTGTAACAGACTTCCCTTTGTCATACACCTCTGAAGATGCCAGCCACAGATGCAGGTGAAACATTAGGAACAAGATCCACCAGACCACGGCCACACAGACCCAAAAACCCACCACAACCAGTTGAATCCGGTCATGAAAGCCTTCGGCAAACCATTCTTTGTTGTTTCAGAAATGTTTATCTTGGGATGGGGTACTCAGAAAATGCAGGTCTTTAGCATATTGAACCAGGATGTGCATTCTGCTGTTGCAAAGCTTCCTATCTCTCATTCATAAGATTCATCTTGCAGAACCAAAGAAAATACAACATTTAAAAGATTCAAAAACAAAAGTATCCGATCTTGCACAGTTTTGTATGGGGAAATTACATGCTAGCAGGATAATAATTTAAGATGGAATTTACTACAGTTTTGTCAACATTGTCTTTTTATATACACAATGGAACAATTTGTGTATACTACCTTTTATTTCTTCCTATCTATCAAAATATATTTAACTAGAAAGCTCCAAGGTGAGTCATTATATTAAAAAGCAGTTCAGGGCACTGTTGGGGTTAAGCCAAAATCATTAGAGCTGCTTCTACAGTTACAAACTCCCAAAATTTCCCTCCCGGCAGTGCAAAGAGCTTGACAGCTATGGGCTTAGGTCATACCACTTAAAATCAAGCAACTGTCAAACCTTGTTTTCTTTATGCTGTTCTGCTCATTAGCCAAACTAGAGGGTTTTTTTTTTTGCTACATTGGGTCTGCATATTGAATCTTAACTTAGTATGTAATCCTATGGCAATCCACCATACAGGAAGAATACTCATCTTTTTTTTTTTTTTGGCACACCAGTTATCTATGACATCTTTCTATGTTCACATTACAATATCTGACAGTTCAGCATTCAGCAAGTGAAATAAGCCATGATTTTGCTCTCTCCTTTTAGGTCTGCTATACCTTAAGGAATGAATAACATTCACCAACCAAAATGCACATGCAGAATTGCTCTTACCAGATGGCCAGCATTTGACAGTCTAGTGATTTCATGACAGCATTTGTTGATTACCTGAAGTAACTGAAGCATGTTGTATAATTAAAAAAGTATTTAGAAAATAAATCTCTTCTAAATTTTAAGATCATTGTATCTTGGAAATAAATTGAGATAGTCATAGTTATAGTTATAGTATATAATAAAGATAAGGAGTCCAAGAGCTAGAGTACACTTTGATCAGTAACCTGTTTGGTGGTGGGAGAATGTGTTGCCCCAGACATCTCCAATGTGGTGTCCATGGGCACCATGGTGCCTGCCTACACCTTCCCCAATGTCAGCCAAGTATTTTTGGAAGGTGCACAGGGAGAGATAGGGCTTTTGCCCCCTTTATCACAGTTAGGTAGGTGGGGCTGAGGGAATTCTGAAAGAACTGTTACTAGCTGAAGGTCACCCAGCACGCTTCATATATATAAGTTGGAGAAACAAATCCAAATCACCATATAAAAGTCTGCTGCTCATGTGGAGCAGTGGGGAATCAAACTTGATTCTCCAGATTAGAATCCACTGCTCTTAACCACTACATCACACTGGCTCTCAAGTTTTGAAGATGAGAATTCATGGAGATAATGGTCCTATGCTTTCAAGAACATGAACAATAAAACTTCCACTTCTTTAATACCGAAAGGCAAAAAGTGTTCCCTAATTCTCCTAAGATCTTCTTTTCTTCTGATCTTAACAGTTGGTCACTTTTCCTATGTATAAATATATAACATTCTCAGGGTTTTCTTCAGTTGTCTCACCCTAAATCACTTTAAAATAAATATTTAACCCAGTCATCTTAGCGAACCGAGGTGATCCCTCTCCCTTCAGTCTCTTTATGTTTAACTTCAGATAACCACATAATAAGCTTTTTAAAAGTTCAACAAATAAATAGCAACATTTTATTGAACACATCAGGGGAATAGGAAAGGAGGGGATACTGGTAATAAGGAAAGAAGCAATGTTATGTTACAAGTATGAAGTTGTTTTCAAAGTTCAACACAGGTGGGTTTGGGCTGATTGTTAAAATTACAGTTGGTCACAGCAGTTTTAGCACTTTAAAATATGATAGATTTTCAAGATGTTTAACAGATTTAACCCAAGCTAGCACCCAGAGGTTCATGTGGTAACCCTGGTGTTTTTCCTTCAAACTCCTCAAACTTTAGGATCTCTTCACAGCATTTGAAGTAAATCATTCTAAAGAACTAGGGATGGACATTTATTTATTTTATTTTTATATAGCGCGGCCGCGACTCAAACGCGGCCGCCGTTGCGGGAGGGCGAGGGGCCCGGTGAAGGCTCCAGGCCCGTTTGCGCATGCGCGGCCGTCCTGCGCATGCGCAGAGGGCCGGGCAACTCGGGCTCGCCCTGCGCAAGCGCGGGCGAGCCCCAGCTGATTGGAGGCATGCTCTCGCGATAAGCGGGAGCACGTCTGCGGAGGGGGCCGGAGGCTGGGCCTATAAAAGGCCCTGCCTCGTGGTCGCCGGCCCCACTCCGCAGGAGAACGCCGAGGGATTTTCACTTCGAGGGAACGCCGCACAAGGATTTGTCTGGGTATGGTGGGGGGGGAGTGGAGCCGATGGGTCACGGCAACGGCCGCGGCGCCTTAGCGGGGGGCGACGGGCATTTTCGCCCCCCCCTTTTTCACCACGGGACCTCTGCAGCCTGGCGGCAGCCGGGCTATTAAGCCGGCTGAGTGCAGGCCGCGGCGCAGCCGGCCGCGGCGCCTTAGCGGGGGCGACGGGCATTCTTGCCCCCCCTTTTTTCACCACAGGACCTCCGCAGCGATTGAGCCGGCCGAGTGCAGGCCGCGGCGCAGCCGGCCGCGGCACCTTTAGTTTGGCACCTTAGGGGGGGGAGACCTAGCAAGCATGGTGGCTGGGACTACCCGGGCGCACATGGCACCCCCCTCCTTTTTCGCTCACCAGAACCCCCCCCCAGCCAACGTTGCTGCAAGGGAACAGGGGCATTTATCCCTGAGCAGGGGGTTGATTCCCCACTCCCCAGGGGGTGGCAGACCTTGTATTGGGGAATGGGTTTAATCCATCACCCCCCCAATGAAGCATGTTGGGTGGCTTCAGGCCGGTCACAGTCCTCTCAGAACTCTCTGGCCCAACGCGCCCCCCCCGTTGTTTTGCCTATCATGTCGGCTTTGGGGAGTGAAAGCCGCACAGTCCAAGAGCTGGAGTCTGCGGGCCAAGGGCAGCAGGGGTTGGCCACATACTTTTAACAGTAATCTCGGCTATTTACTAACGTTTTTGCCTTGTTTTGGGGATCTCCATTTCCGTTCCTCGTCCAGCTGGCTGAGTAGCTATTAGACGTTTAGTAGTTGTTCCCATTGTTATAGAGGGTTACCACACTGTTGCTCATTGCAGTTCTGTAGCTCATTGCCCTCATTACTCACTGTTTGTTACATCATGGCACCCGCTAAGGGAGATAAAAGGAAAACCCCGAGTGAGGATCAGGGCTGGGCAAAACAAGCCCCCAAAGTGAGAGTTACAGCCTCTCGTGGGTCGGGTTCCAGCAGACCACAACCGGGCCCCTCCCAGGGAACTCGTAGAGAGCCCCCTTTAACTAGCAGGCCTCGGCGAGCAACGGTGGGGAAGGCGCCTGCTTGGCGCGACCTAGATTCCCCAGCAGGGGCTAGGGCTGGGCAGCCCATTCCTTTATCCCATGTTGCCCGGCCTAAGCGCTCTCAAGGGGCAGCCACTAGAACTTCAGAAGCCCAGAGGAGGGTGGCAACAACCCCTGTGGTTAGACGTGCTGTGCAAGGGGCAGCACCAGCCCCCCCGAGAGTCAACCAGGGGTTTCAGATCTCAGCGCCCAGATTTTCAGTGACTTGGCGAATACATTCGCAAGGTTGGCCAAGAGCTCTTCAGCCAGTGGGGCAGTGGCCTCTTTCGCAACTACATCAGCAGGCCCATCTCAGCCAGCAGGGGACCAGGGGGAGGAGGCCTTTTCACAGGAAGAAGAGGAGGAGGCCGCAAGCACATCATCGGCGGAAGAGGGCGAAGGGTCCAGCCGGGACCGCCAGCGTAAGAAGCCAAGGAAAGGATCTCGCCGGCATGCATCTCGGCGGCGTTCTCCATCGTCTTCCTCCAGTGAGTACTCCTCGGATGAAGACGCTCCTCGGGGGGAGGGAACATTTTGGGAGGATGCGGCAGCCATCCCATCACTTCCCCCAGGCCTGAGCGATCGCAGGGACCGCAGCCTGGGCTTCCCGCCAGGGGCCCCACCCCCACCAGTCCCCTTCAGCGGTGCGAAGCCCACCAAGCATCCCCCAGGAAAACACCTCACCCGTAAGCTGAAGGATAGGGCCCTCAACGGGTATTATGTGGATATTTTTAAATTTATCCGCCCAGGCGCCTCTTCAGGTGTCACGGGGTCCTCCTCCACCGGACCCAAGGTCAAACGGGTGGAGAGGAGCTTTGATAACTGGTTACTGGGTTTTGGGGAATACATGGCATTGGTTTCGGCAGCTTACCCGCTAAGGGCTTGGCACCTGGCAACCCACCAGTGTAATGTGCTACGGGCTCGCCTTATAGGGGGGGACGCTGCGGCTCTGAGTTATGACGAAGAGTTTCGCAAGGATGCATCAGGTTGCAGTGATGCTCGATGGGACAAGTTAAATCAGGAAGCATGGACAATGTTTGTTCAGCCATTTGCCAGCCCCCAAGGTCACTCTTTTAAGAAACGGCCTAATAACCGGGGGGAGGGCTCCCGCCAGGTTTGCTGGGAGTTTAACTTGGGCAGGTGCAACAGGGTAAAATGCAAATTCGAGCACTCCTGCGAGGTTTGCCTAGGCCCCCACACTAAGACAACTTGCACAAGAAGCAAAAAGTCCCAGCCCTTTCGTGGAGCCCGGCCCTCAAGTAGCCAAACTCCCAGAGGAGGGGGGCCGGGCCAATCTGCCCCAGCCGCCACATCCTAGATTGGGAGTACTTGGGTCCTGGGGAACCCTGGCCGCGTCCCCGGTCAAACTCCCCGCATTACAGTCCCTGCTATCTGGCTACCCCAACCGGCCTGTTGCCAAATTTCTTTGGGAGGGGTTAGGGTTAGGGTTGTCCCCGATTATGCTTGGGGTGGTTTATAACAGAGAATATACACATGTAACAACCTACAATACAATCCTTATACATAATTGGGTAAAAATGGAATGTGAGCTGATAACTTACTTCCAGCCCAAGCGAATCCTGTGCACCCATTGGCTGAAAGTGAGTTCTCAACTCACATTCCAACCCATCCCCTGTCCACCTTCGCCAACCCAACAGTATCATCCAGTAACTATTCTTATATCACCCAAGTTTGGTGAAGTTAAGTTCAGGGGGGCCAAATGTATGGACCTTCAAAGGGGGAGCCCCCATCTCCTGTTGGTTCCCTTTGGAAACAATGGGGGGAAACAATGGGGGACCCCCTCTTTGGGGGTCCATAACTCTGAACCAAACTTCACCAAACTCAGGTGGTATCATCTGGATAGTCTCCGGGTGATACTCTGAAATTTCAGTGCTGCTAGCTTTAAAAATGTGCCCCCTGCAGGCTGAAATGTGAAAAATCACCAAAAATGCAAATAAAAAAAATGCCCGAATACCATGTATTCGGATTTGTTCAAATTTGGGCAAGGCAAAATTGGACAATTTTTGTCCGAATATGCCCAAATTCACCCAGATTCAGGATTAATCTGGTATTTGTTTCATCCAGATCTCCAACCCTTCTGAACCCTCAGCACATCCTACCCCCTCCAAAACAAACAAAAACCCAGCACACCAGTGACAAGCACTCTGATCCCCTGTGCACACTTCCCTTCCTTCAAAGACTGAGCAGACAAAAAAACCCAAAACAAAATAAAACTCAAGAACACTTAGGCTCATTCCGCACATGCAGAATAATGCACTTTTCAAACTGCTTTCAGTGCTCTTTGAAGCTGTGTGGAATAGCAAAATCCACTTGCAAACAGTTGTGAAAGTGGTTTGAAAACACATTATTTTGTGTGTGCGGAAGGGGCCGTGGCTACAGACTCTTCAGCATTCAGCAATGGCAGTTGCTCCCAGAGGCAAACTGGTGAGTCTCCCAAATACTTCTCTTCAGCAGCATTAACATGTGAGAAAAAGCCATCCTCTGCATTCATGGCTTGCCAACCTCCAGCTGGGGCCTAGAGGCCACTTAAATAAATTAAATCTCCCATTTTGACACCACAAATGGGTGGTGGTTTAGATGTCATATACATTTCTTCACAAAAAAAAGTATAAAAATGTGGCGTTGTGTGTATTCAGATCTTTGTATTCAGACTTTGCCTTGCCAACCTCCAGGTGTGGTCTGGAGATCATTTTGCCTTTTAGATACACTTAAATCTATTAATTCTGGGCCCATAAATTGAATGTTTGTGTGCATACCATGTAAGGGCATGAAGAAATTTGGTAAGAATCAGTCTCATACAAATATTAAGATGTTCTAGTACATCTCAGGTGGCCTTTGGCTGTTTGACAAGATTTCAGTTTGCCACAGATTTCTAAATTCTTTGAAATAAGATTTTGTGGTAGTTATACAACATTGACTCAGACTTGCTCTCCGAGGTTCATATGTGAACTCTATGTCTGAAATCCAGAAGGATTCACCAAATTTCCTTTTTACCTTCAGACTGCCTCGATCTGCCTGTGGATTCTATTCAGAGCTTCTGAAGTGAATCCACCTCAAAACTAGGGATGGGAATTCTTTTCCTATGTAAAGTTGAAATTCCCCTCCTGGCTAGAGATTGGTTTCTCACTGGCACCATCTCTCCCACTCTCAGCTCCCCCTGTTCTACACACACAGTTCAGGAAATGAACTAGCTCTATTTCCAATAATCCTGTCAGAAGCTCTGACTGAGTTCTACACTCCACCCACTCCCAGAAGTGAGGTCTTGTGAGCTTCACAGCAAGCTTTTCCTTGCCTCTGTATGGTTCTAGCTTTGAAGCAGAATTATACAGAATGAAGTTTTCATATACTCTTTTCCCATTATGGAATACACCTAAGGAATGAACCTGTGCTACTGCTATTGTATCAATTGCTTGCTTCAGGATTACAGTGCATTAACAGCCATCAGGATTACAGTGTCCATGTGGTGTCTTAGGCCCCTTCCGCACATGCAGAATAATGCACTTTCAATCCTTTTTCACGATTGTTTGTGATTTTCTATTCCACACAGCTGCAAAGTGCATTGAAAGTGGATTGAAAGTGCATTATTCTGCATGTGCGGAAGGGGCCTTAGTGGTGTCTGCATTGCATCATGATTACTTATATTATTAAACATTACTTGAAAGAGTGTCTTAGAATGCAGACTTCTATTGATGATAGGAAAGGGCATGTAGAGGTAACAAAAATAAAATAATCAATTAGAATTAAACTTCTCAACTCATATATGCTTCATATATGTTACATCGGATATTAGTGATGGTGACCAATCCAGGTAAATTATAAGTGTCACAACAGAATGCTCGGTGTTTCCCAAAGGAAAAAAAAATCATTTGGCTTCCCTTTTAAATATCAATAAATTGAACATTAACACAGTAATAGAGGTTCATAAAAGATGTTGCAATATGCTAACATGTTACAGATTTGCGTCCAGAAATATAATACAGCCCATCAAAAAAAAAAAAAGACCGTGATGACATTACCTTTGAACAAAGACACAATACCTCCTTTAATACTGAATTTTGTTATCAGTGAACCTGCAGATCAAACCCTTTTGCATTTAAATATAACTAGTCTTTTTAGGATTACAGCACTAATCCAAAATACAAATAAACATAAAGCAGGTGGAGAGTATACGTGCATTTTCCTAAAGATGAATCGTGATTGTAGTCAATCTGTTCAGGACTGATTTGTTAAGATGCTGGGACAAAAATTAAACTGCAAAACAAATATTGTCATTCCAAATCAAAATATGAAAGTAGATTAATACATGATTCATGGGGGTTTTATAATATAATGTGTGCTGTACTGCAGAACGACTTTGAAAGTGGGGAAAATGCCCTATTTATAATCTTTTTTCCACCTCATAAGGTTTTTTTTTCTTTAAAAGGGCAATTTGAAATGTGACCAGATGCACCCAAAGGCTCTGCTAATCAAGCCTGATATTTATGTTCACTTGCTGAGTGAAAATTACTCAGATCCCTTTCCTGTAGTAATTCTCTCTAGTTCTCTGAGCTCATGTATATATGAAATTTATCCCTTGTTTCCAGAAACTGCTCTGTTTACCTCTAGGCAGCTGTAAGCCTAGCACCACTGATGTTAAATATGCTTTAAGGATCAGTAAGCATTCCTTTACAAAATAGCTTCAGATAATTCACCAGAGGTAAACGATGATCTCCCATGTTGTAAAGTGCTGTCTACATATCATGTAAAGTGGAAATAACTAATTGCTGTGCACGTGGAAGCAGTTTGTCGCAAGAATTCAGAAACTGCATCAAGTTAAAGTGGTTACCTTGAAAGAAAGGGAACCACTTGGATTTAATTATGAAGAAACTGTTTTTCATCTAGGTTAATTTTCCACTTTTATTCAGAGATTGGACTTCTAGAGTTTTCCCACAAGTCATGTAGCAACTTTGCCATTAATGGAATACAACCTGTCTACTTTTGGGGAAAGGAAGCTCTTAGCATTCTTCAGATTTTAGTTTCTGTTTCACCACATTAACAAATGACTGAGTACTGGCAGACGACCTTTCTCAAGAAATCTTTATATAGCTTTTAAACACAGAGAATAGAAAACGATATAGGACCATGTATTGTCGAAGGCTTTCACGGCCATATTCAACTGGTTGTGGTGGGTTTTCCGAGCTGTGTGGCTGTGCTCTGGTGTATCTTGTTCTTGTATATAGGACCATATTCTAAGAAGGAACAGTGTCTTCTCTGAATCTGCAGTAGAGTGGTAAGTAAAACAGAAACTAGAGCAGAAACCCATTGGCCCATCTCTCTCTCTCTCTCTCTCTCTCTCTCTCTCTGTGTGTGTGTGTGTGTGTGTGTGTGTTTCTCTGCCTCTGAAGAACTGTGACTAGCCCAAGATCACCCAGCAGGCTTCATATGTAGTATGATCTATTCTAACACACTTTAAACATTGATAGCTCCTGTACAAGCTGTTTGCATTCCAATCCTTCTCTACACCAGGCCTGATGATTATTCCCCCCGACCTTAACCTACCTTGAGCAAAACAGAGTTGTAAATTAAGAACATTGTCATTTAGTAGGCATGTGTGCCTTCCTTCTGCATAAATGCTCAGTCTCACAGAGAAAAGAGGACAGTAAGCCTTTCACTCAGCCATGATCCTCCTTAATAACTTTTCTGTTGGGTGACTATTTACATACCTATTTGTTCAAAATACCAGACAGAAAAATGAAGCTTTACACCAGTTTTTAGCTTTGAGCTTCAAATGAATAGATATTACTGAGGTTATTCCAAAGCAAGTGATTTGTGGATTGCTGTTCCTGCTATGAGTAGGATGGATAATAATTTTCTCAATATTTTCCTTATTCTAAATTCTGTATCCATCCAATTTTTTTTAAAAAAATCTGCTAATACAGGGACTCTCAAATTTCATCAGAATAAGCTTTCCAAAGTCAAAGGGAATGGGGAATGGGTAGGAGAACCGTTGAACTCTGTGAAAATGTATGCGCTTCTAAATAAATGGAAGTCAAAGGGCTCAGAAGCCTGGAACTCTGGCCCTTTCTGCACGGGCCAAAAACGGCGGCCTGGGGATGGCAAAAACGGCACCCCCAGGCTGCTGTTCGCACAGGCGGCGCTGCTGAAATGCAGCAGCACCGACCTGGCTTTCCTTCCCCTCCCTCAGGGCGGTGTCAGGCCGTCCTCAAAAACACCCCTTTAAAGGGGTGTTTTTGAGAAAACAGCGTGTTCCCTGCGGTGCGGTGCAAACGGCACCGCCGGGAACACGCTGTTTCCCCTGTCCCTCTCTTACTTGCCTCGTTGCCGTCGTCGCCCTGCTGTCTTCCTAACCCCCGCCCATGCTGTCCTCCGACCCCTGGAGGTCGGAGGGCAGCATGGGCGGGGCTTAGAAAGACAGCAGGGCGACGATGGCGACGAGGCAAGTAAGAGAGGGACGGGGAAGAGGCGGCTCCATGCGCCGCCTCTCCTGCACCGGCCTCTGCTGGGGCCGCTCGCACGCTTGTGTGCAAACAGCCTCCACCCCCACGCCAGCAGAATTCTTGCCAGTGTGAGGGCGCCCGGAGGCCTGTGCGGAAAGGGCCTCTGTTTAGGATGGCACTGCTACTCTCTTGATGTCAAAGGCAGTTATTTCTAATGCAAAATTGAATTATTCAAGACGGCTTTACTACATAGGCAATAGGGTAGCACTATACAAAATGCCTCACAAAAGTTATTGTCAAAGACTGAAATCAACTGGCTGTTGTGGATTTTCCAAATTTGTAAATGTGTTCTGGAAGCTTTTGCTCCCAACATGATCTGGTAGCTCTTGCTCCTAACAATATCCACCCAAATGTTCAATTCATCATGGGAAAAAAAGAGGAAAATTTTCTGAATGTCATGGTCATCTGCAAATTAAACCAACAATTGGACCACATTGTCTGTAGAATACTGACCCATACAGAGCAATGTGTACATAAAAACTCCAATCACCCACAACAAAAAAGGGACATAATAAAAACTCTAGTAGACAGTGCAAAATGGATCTGCAAACCTCATCTTCTTACTGATGAACTGAATTCCCTAGATGGGCTACCCAAGCTAAAAGGTATTCCACAAAAGAAATCAGTAAAACTATAAAACAAAGAGAAAAGTGCAGAAGTGAGGAAACAGCCTCTTACAGGAAAAATATTTCTACTGTACATCAAGGGAATCATTGATCGAACAGGAAAACTGATCAAAAACATAACCTTCAAACAGTCTTCAGACTCACCAGAAAAATACAACAAATGATAGCATCAGCAAAGGACAAGAGAGACTCCCTTACCTCCACACTAGTCTATTGAATATCATGCAGCTGTGGACAGGTATACATAAAAACTACACAAAGCACAGCACTGACAAGAATTAAAAAAAATGAAAGGCACAGTTGACTAATCCAACCTGAGAAATCAGTAGTAGCTGAACGTACTGTGAACCAAGCTGGACTTAGAATCTTGTTTGAAGAGACAGAATTTTTTAACAATCATGACAGCCACAGGTCAGATGATACAGTGAAGCCGTCACAATCCAAAAAAGATCAAGACAGTTTCAACAAAAAGGAAGAGAGTCTGCAAATCAACAAAACCTAGCTACTGGTATTAAAAAACACTAAAAAAAACCAGATCCATTCAAATGCAACTGCAAATAAACTCCACCTGGACAAAGCTAATGCAATTGCAAATGTAGTTGTGAATGTGATTGGAAACGCAGTTGCACCCAGATGCACAGAGATTCCACCTGGTAAATAACCACAAGACACATCTTGTAATTAAATTGGGCCGTAGCCAATTTTATTGAGGCAGAAGCTGGGCAAGCAAGAGGAGTGCATCCATTTAGCAGCTGGTCAGACCCCTGGCTGACCCTGGCACCATCCCCAATCCATACTGGGGAACAAATAAGGTACTGGCCCACCTGGGTGCCTGCCCGCTATGGCCCCCTTTCTGCTGGGGTGTCAGGCTTGATTGCAAAGGCCTCCAACGCATGCGCCATGAGCCTGCCCCACCCCAAACCTCTTACAGAGGCTCCCAACCATGGGGAGGTTCAGTGCGCAAATTCGTCCTCCCCATAAAGATGTGCTCCTCTGCCCAAACCGCCAAGGCTGCAACGAAATAAGCAGCAAAACCTTGCCCAAAAGGGGAGAGAGGGAGGGTCAGTTTGCTCTAGGCATTGAAAGAGGCCAGAGCAACCGCGTGGCGCCTAATATGTAGAAGCGGGCAGAAGGCCATTGCTTTCACATCCTGCATGTGAACTCCCAAAGGCACCTGGTGGGCCACTGCGAGTAGCAGAGAGCTGGACTAGATGGACTCTGGTCTGATCCAGCTGGCTTGTTCTTAGGAGCGTGCTCCAACCCTTGCCCTCGTGTGTCACGTGTGATCAGGCCGGGTCCCAGCATGCACGCTGCCCCCGTCGCAATTACAGCCTTGTTGATTCTAGTGCCGTGAATGTGATTGCAAATGCAACTTCATAGACACAAGCAAATATGCCTCACCCTCCTGTAAGCTAGACAAAACATACCTTCCCACACAATTACTCCACACTGTGCCATGGAAAAAAAAGCAAATCTTGCCATGACATGCTTCAGAAGATGTCAGCCATATATATGGGTGTATCATTAAAAGCAAAACTTACCAGACCACAGCCACACAGCTCAGAAAATCCACAACAGCTACTTTATAAAATTACTTAGATACATTATTAGGAACTGTTGTCTAAACTACTGTGTTTAGTTTGCTGTAAACTGGATTCGTATGTAATTTTGCACCCTTTGAAGTGCCA
This sequence comes from Sphaerodactylus townsendi, assembly GCF_021028975.2. Lineage (NCBI taxonomy): Eukaryota > Metazoa > Chordata > Lepidosauria > Squamata > Sphaerodactylidae > Sphaerodactylus > Sphaerodactylus townsendi. The sequence goes on along the minus strand of NC_059434.1, from coordinate 53,750,207 downwards.
TGTTAATACTTATCCTTTGGTTCAGTTCTGTTTTTTAGACTTCTGTCATGTTCTACAACCCAAATCCAATTTCATTGTTTATTAATAGTCCAATTGTGTTAATTCCCCTGCTTCTCTCTCAAAGTAATATCACTAAGAACAATACAATTCTAAGAGGCTTTTGGTCAGCCTAAGGGTTTGCTCTTGGGTTTCTCTCTGGTAGATTCTGCATGGGCCAAAAACAGTGGTGTGAAAACAGTGCAAAATGGTTTAAAATGGTGTAAAAGGAGTTACCATTTTCACACCGCTGTTTTTGGCTCGTGCGGAATCACCCTCTGTTTCAGATCACTTAGTACTGATTTTAGTTTTTTTTCTCTCTTAGGGCTTACAGTTTTCCTGCCGGGCACAGGAGATCCCCCATTCCTGGCTGTTATTTTCCCCTGCCACTCCAGTGGTTGGAGGAAGAAAAGTCTTTAAAAGCCTTTGGGTGACAAAACTATATCATTTTCAGAAGGGGGAGCTCAAAACTGATGTTACTGCTCTTGAGAAATTGCTGTAAACTGTATAGTTCTACCATAGAGTTTTCATGGATTTCTAGAAAGGAATGATGTCACTTCTAGGATGTGCCTACAAGTCATGTCACACCATTCCCTTATAGTGCCCCTGTGTCTCTGCCTCTGAATGCTACTGCTGGTTGACAGGACTACCCTGTTTTCAGTTTTAGTCAATGTGGAACAAATCTGAGAGTTGTGAGTTGGCCATTCCAGTGGATTTGCTCTGCTCAAGGCACTTATCTGGAAGAGGGGAGAAGCCAGTGACATGCAGCTGCCATGCCCCCAGCCAGTGCTGGAAGATGATGCCAAAGGCATCACCAGCATCCCAGCACCCTTGTCACCAGATGTGGTCCAGGGTGTGGTCAGGGGAGAAGCCAACTTTTCCCCAGCCATTCCGTGTGCCAAGGTATTGGGCCAGAATTAAGACTTAAGCTACACTTTTGAGTAGCTTAAGTCTATGAAGTCAAATGGGGGCCTTCTCACTGGCAGGAAGGTTTTCACACTTATGCAGTCTCCCCGCACCACTGAGAAGCCCTTTTGGGAGTGCGGGGGCTGTACAGTCCTGGTACACTAGCTGGCCGCCTGGACTTGTGGATGGGGTTGCCCAGCTGTTTATTCTTCTCCCCTAGCAAGAATTATCTCTATTTCTACTGTCCTGAATAGCTTTGCCCTACACAAATGATTCATACCCACTTGCTTCATCCCCTGCCCTTTACCCCTTTTAACAAGCAAAGAAGTACTTTATAGTCTGTTCTGCGCAAAATTAGGACTGCCAGCCTTCAGGTGAGACTGGGAATCCTTTTGGAATTACAGTTGATCTTCAGAGATCAGTTCTCATGGAGAAATACCAACTTCAGGGGACAACTTCTATGGTGTGTCACATATTCGAGGTGAAATCCCACCCCAGATTCTACCCTCCATAGGCACTATCACCAAATTTACAGGACTTACCCAGGATGGAAATAACAAACCTCACAGAGTGCAAACTCAATAATTATGTTTTTGGGCTCCAACATTGGCACCAATCATGAGGTGTAAGGCATTTACTACAGTGTCACACATGCATGTTCATTTTGAGATGACAGCTGGAATAGGGATATTATTACTTGTAGAATTGTTTTGTACTTGAATGAGCATTTGGACCATGGTTTGTTGAATTTGACTACTGAGTGTTAATTCAGTGCTGTCAAATTCTAAAGAAAACCTGCAAAGCTATCTTGAAGGCCTCCCATGTTACCAGGCAGAAGTCTGAGTTTTGCTTACGACAAATTCAACTATGAACAAAAAGAAAATCTTGGAAGCAGTTTTATTATTTAACCTTGGATAATGGAAGCAGTTTTATTATTTAACCTTGGATGGATGAAAGATGCAGTAAATGCTATCAAAACCATTCCATCCAGAAATTCAGGCAAACAGCATAAAATAAAAGATAAAGATGATGTAATTCTTCAGTACAATGCCTCATTAAGTCATAAAAGAAAGGGAAAGTTTGTCTTCTCACTGGTTGAACATTATCCACTGGAGTTATTTGCAAACCACACTGGGTATGTCCATTAAGTGCATAGGCAAAAAAGAATCAGATGGAAAGAACAATTGTAGATAAAAGGGAGAAACAGGACAAGGAGGAGGAGGAGAACTTCCTGCTAGCTTAGTAAGTAGATACTAAAATATGAAGGATTGGTATAACAAACATGAATTATCTGTGCCCAGATCTAAAAGCCTATTTGAGAACCTCTGTCCAGACTACTTCCAGCATGTGAACTGAACCATGAGTTAAGAACCAGAATATGTCAGAACACAAACAATCAAACAAAAATACCCCAAACCCAAGCTTGGGTCCCAGCACAACATTTGATGGGCACTGTTGCAGAATACCCATACAATGCTAGTATGAATTACCGTAAGATCACGAACAAGATTTGTACTCTGTTCCCTGTCTTAGGCTCATTCCGCACATGCAGAATAATGCACTTTCAAACTGCTTTCAGTGCTCTTTGGAGCTGTGCGGAATGGCAAAATCCACTCGCAAACAGTTGTGAAAGTGGTTTCAAAATGCATTATTTTGCATGTGCGGAAGGGGCCTTTGTGAAAAATAACACAAAATTCACATTAGCAAAAGTATGAGTCATAAAGGGGCTCCCTGTATCTTTTCACTTCTTAGCAAGTCAAGCTCATTATTTAAGAACAAGGGTGGAATACAATTAAACAACAACAGAAACTATAAAGGAAAAATGTTTAATCAGTGATATGAAAATCAATTCCTCCCAGTCAGGAAGAGATAGCACTGTTAACCTTCTCCCTCTATTTGGAGAATGAAGCATAAATTTTGGTGCCATAAGTGGACCTGTTCAATTTAGTGCAAGAGATTGGGTGATTCACAATCCATTAACAGTTTTACTGCAGCAAGATAAAAGTGATAGGCAGGTGTGCAGATGTGGCTATTGCTGTGTTATGGCTGGGTATGGAAGTGAGGTGAGGGCTTTTGGAGTGTTTGCATTTCATCAATTAGACAAAGATGAGGTTTTTACTCTGGCCATGCTTCAGGACACTGCCATATAGATGCTGAGAGTCTCATAAAGTCCAACCAAAATGTTTTTTGTTGTTGTTGAAAGAGTCTTTTGTTGCTGCATTCTGGGTATGTTTTGGGAAAAGAGAAGAGAGCAGAATCATGGGTGGAGATGGTCTCCTTACCAGGCACATTGGAGAGGTCTTCAGATCCCGTCACCATACATCCAATAACAGCACTGGTAGTATGACATGGTCCTAATTTCAGAATAGGATCAGAGGAAAAAATATTTTTCTGATTACTTTTTGTAAGATAAATAATTTAACCAAGTCCCACTACAAATCAGCTAACCTCACATATTATATAACCTGACATAGAAGAGGCTCATAGTGGCCCAAATCCAAGGAACAACTTCCAATATTTATAATAGATATGGAGGTTATGACCTTTGCCCCTTTGAAATTCCATATGATGTGTTACAAATTGCCTTTGAAACTACTTATTGCACTGTTAAAAACCTTGCTTCCTGCAACACACTCCTCTCCCTGAAGAGAGACAGAGGCCCAGCAGGAGGGAGTGTGTAAGGGGTGAATGTTTGATAGCTGCCATTAGCCTAGACACACCCTATTCACGCCCACAGAAGACCTTTAGGATAAATTCCTGACAGGAAAAATATGCTTCCATCTGTACTGAGGTAAAAATTGAACCCTGAAAGGCTTTTAAGTGTTAAAACAAAACTAGACGTTATTTGCAAACTTTCTTCTCAGTTTGATGTTACAGAGAGGTTTTTAAGTATTTCTGGTTCTCTAGGCAGATATTACTTTGATGTTACAAATAAAATGCAGTTTCACTTAAATGGCTGTTTCAGTTTCACGAACAAGAGTCTCTGTTTAGGGTAAACCTTTCCAACACGGTCATGAACACTCTCCTAAAACACCCACCCTTAACTCCAAAGGGAATCACACTGGCTTGGGACAAAGTATGCTCTGGGGTTTCTCTAAACCCTAGCTTAACTCTGCCAGTTAAACTAACACATCCTCATGAACTCTCTGGTCCAGTATCTAGGTGTGGTCTCCTCATGAAACAATAGGCAAGTGTTCTGTATGATCTTTGGAATGTCCCTGTGAAATAACTTTCCCTCTTGTCTTTCATCAACACCAGACCTCCTAGCCTCTGATGAAAACAAGACTCTGTCCCCACTCAGTCTTTGAGATTTCTTAGAGAACACTGGCCCCCTAGCCGTTCTCCCTCTCTTTCTCTGTCTCTGTTTTTGACACTATCTCTTGACTGGATCTGAGGACTGAAACAATCTGTGGCAAACTCCTCAACAAGCCAAAAACAGCATCCTTGGAATGATAAAAACACTGTTCCAGGTGCTCTGTTCACACGGCTGCCACCTTTGCATTGAGGCAGCGCCATGCTCCCCCCCAACCAGCGGGGAAATGCTGTTTTCCTGTCTTGCTCAATGAGCGAGGCTTCTGGGAAACAGTGTTTCCCATCCAGCGCCGCTTCTAGGCACCTCCTGCTTTTCCCACACTGCAGGGAACAAGGAGACACACCCATGCACGGAGCTCAGAGGGCAGCATGGCCATGTTTCCTCATCCCTGGGGAGCTCTGCAGGGAGAGAAGGCAAGTGTGGGAAAATGGAAGTGCCTCTGGGGTGTCACCCTCCCATTCGTGGCACCTCAGTGTGTGAATGGCCCTGAGTTACACCAGCATCATATATGCCGGTGTGCAGCTGCTGTGGGGGCCCTTGCGGAATGGGCTTCTGTCTCACTCCCTCTGTGACAGGCACGATTTCTGTGTCAAACCATCTGTTTCTGGTTCAAATCTTTCAAATATTTGTGTTTCAGACAGACTTTTTCTGCTTTTATACAAGCAAGCACACCCCCTCTGTGGCTACTGCACCTCAGCCAGCCAATCAGGTTGATCTCTGGTTAACTCTTGGTGCTCCTGCTCTGACTGAACTGCACCTTTTAAAATTAACCATTTTAAGCACTAATCTGTCACACCTTCATTGTGGGTAATAAGGGGGAAAGCAACAGGAAGAAAGGCAGAACAATCCAGAGAAATAAAGGCATGGATTTTAAAAAACTCCCATATTTTTCAGACGCATATTGAGAAATCCAATGTATCTTTTCATCGAGGCTTATTTGATTCTCTTTTTGAATTTGCTTGTAACATGTCTTTGACTTATTCTGATTTTTTTTCCACAGCAGGAAGAAAATTAGGGGATTCAGGTTCATACTGAAGAGGCTGAAAGAGACTGAGATGGAACAAAAGGAGAAATATTAGAAAGCTACTGGGCTTTAATCCCATAACAAATTAAAGAGTGAAGTTATCTATGACATTTTTGTGCCAGTTTTTAAACGATAGATTATACCGATTCCATTTAAAATATTTAACTTATTGGACGGCTTTACAGATCAGTGCTCCCCATAATTACTTGTTTTATCCTGTCATTCTAAGCCAGGTTTCTCATCAGTTGTTCTGAATTACACTTTGCAGTCCTCTGCCATATTTTCAGTAGGTTGTCTTTTAAAGAGGGCTATCTTATCTCTGCATTCAGAAGAGAGTATGACCCAACTGTCATGTACAAGTCCAAATGATCTGTCTTCCACTTTCTGTGTCAAGATACTTTTGGCAGGAACATAATATTCTCTTCAAAATCAGTTTGTTCACTCGCTTTTTTTCATACACTCCATTTATCTGATTCACCCATTCCAAATACTTGCAGTCCTCTAGATTGATTAGATCCCAATTCTTCTGGTGCACTGTCAACGTATCCCCATCAGAATAACTATTAGGCTTCTGCATTTGTGGCTCTCCTGAAGTTTTGTTTCTCTTTCTGTGTTTCATGTCTATTCTTTGTGATTTCACCTATTCTGCCTGAAGCTGTCTTTTGACAATATGTTGCCACCAATCTCTGTGGATTTGTTCTTTGCCTGCCCAAGTAATTTATTTATGCATTCACTTCTTTTTTTCCATTATCCCAGCTGTGTGACTTTGTGCATACAGTTTTTCATTCAGCCTTAAATCTTTAATATATTATTAACAGTTTGAAACTGTGCTGTATTTTTAACCTCTTCTTTCAATGATGTTTGCACAATAGCTATGTGTTTTAAAGAATTCTAAATGCAGTGTATATGCACACACATCATGAGTTGGTTGGAGCCACTTGGGTATATAATGGCAAAAACTGTCAATTAGAAGAGAGGGGGGAGAAAGGTTGTTTGTGTTTCTTTCTTGGCAGCTAAATGGCATATTTAAAGTAGGTGCCAGAATAAATAAAAATCATTCATTGAATTTCTATCGTATTCTTGTATTTTTTCATTATAAGAAAAATAAATAGCCTTCCAGGTTGCACAAGCCTTCAAAATATGTTCCTTACATGTGACAGAAACTCCATCCCATGGCAGATCCCTAAAAATGTGAAAATAAATTGAGAATCATATTCAACTATAAATGGTTTTCTGTTGTTATTCATTAGTTTCTCCATGTGAGAATTGTGAGATGAAACGAGACATAAAAAACCAAGCAGTAAACTTCACAAATAAGCCTCATTTTTGTTAGTTAGTTTTTATGCAAAATTGCAACATGTTGACAGACCCTGATCTGACATGGGAAAAATGTTGATGACATGCTATTTAATTAGGTTTCTGTAGGAAACATGCAGAAACTGAATTGCTTAGACTTCTTGTTACACCAGATACAAGATAGTTTCTGTACCTGATCACTTTCTTTAACACATTCTGATTTTATACATCATATACTTCCCAGGACGAAAGCTCTGAACATTAGAACCTGTTTAAAGGAAATGGCAGAGGCAATGTCAATGGATGAATATTGGTTTGCTGAAGAAGCAGAATCTTTTCAGCCTTGGGTTACATGTCATCTGAAACCATGTGAATTCATCAGAACACACAAAAAACAAATTACTATACCGAAGAAAGGATATTCTCCTCAGCTCTTGCTATTATTTTAGCATTAAAGCAAGTGTTAGGGGAAGATAGAGGTGGGGGGGGGCAGCAGCCTGCCGCAGGCCCTCTGAGTGCCCCTCTAGTTGAGGGGCACTTCGGTGGGCTTGTGGTGGGCTGCCAGCCTCCCCACCTTTATCAGAGGCCAGCCTGTCAGGAGGAAGGCCGGGGAGTGCAGGAGCCAGCATCAGGTGCCCGCTGAGCCACTCACTGCCTCCCAAGCTCTCCCAGCCTCCCTGCAGGCTTGCAAAAGTAAGCGGGCCACAGGGAGGCATGGAGGGGATGAGAGCAGGTGTTGCCCCAGGTGCCATTTCCCCCAATACGCTTCTGGCTAATCCTAAACATAAAGCAAAACTTCCAGTTATCACCTTTACAAAATCTTACAGAACTACAGCTCTCATCCTACTTGACTTTTTGTACATGAACCTGAGCATAGCCTTCTTTGATATTTGAAAGGAATGCACCTTCTTTTTAGGAAGGGAAGGTAGTTAGGTATAGCTGGACCTCTACAGGTCACAGAAGCTAACTAAACTACACACCATTACAGTGAGAAGTTTCTGGAGTGTGCACTGCTAAACTTTAGCTTCTGCTCTGAGACTCTGGAGGTCTACTGCCGCTGTGGCCTGCAAGCCTGCAACTGGAGCTGCATTGAATCCTGCTTGGAGAAGGTCACTGATCACCAACTAAGTTGGACAAATTAGTTTATTTTTAAATTTTTAAAAGTATTTTTAAACATTTTAATTTATAAGTGTTTTTTAGGTGTGGTGGGGAGAATTTAAAGAGCCCAGGAAGGTCTAATGGTCTTTTGTTTACTTATGTTTGGATTTTTGCTTTTGTTATTGTTTGTTGTATTTTAGGGTTGAATTTGTTTTTTGTACTTTTTATGTTTGTGTGAGGAGGATTCTGATGTTTTAAAAGTTATTTTATTCTTTTCTTTGTACCATTCCTAACTTTTGCTATTTTCCCCCTTGTTCCCTATTTCCTTTTTTGGGTCTGGTAGAGGTGCTTTGTCACCTAGCTTACTTTCTTTCATTGTTTCATACTTTATTTTTTACTTTGACTTCACTTTCTGATTATTTTCTTTGTTAAAGACTTCTGCTCTTTTGTTCTGTTCTGTTATGTAGATGACTTGGGATCTGTTTATTGTTGTCTTTCCCTCCCCCATTATGTTTCCAGAAAAGTTGATTTTGGGGAGATGTTCTTTTGCTGTCTGAAAGGGAAGTCAAGGACACAGAAAATAACAAGCAGACAACCAATTTTTTGTGGAATAAAATTTGGCCACAACCTGTTTATTGGTATGCTGGCTAAGGAAGCAGAGGTGCAGCAAAGGGGGTGAATATGAACACTGGAAAGCTTGCCTGCTGTCCCCCAATAATAACCTTCCCCCAAGCCCAAATGCTGGGGGAAAACCAATGCAGCAAGTTACAGGGAGCCATCTGGGTGCTGCCCTCTGAATGAACTCCCCTTGCTGCCAGGGAGCATGAGCCTGACCTGGGCATGTGGTTTCCAAGGTTGCTCCACCCCAGAGGCCTCTTATGGAAGCCCCCACAAATGGGGAGAGAGGGCACTCAGACTTCTTTTCCCCAGAACAAATCAGTTCCCATGCACAACCTGCCAAGCTGTGACAGTTGAAAAATAAAAGAGACAACAAAACCCAGCATAATGATGCCCCAAACATACCTAAAAACCAAAGAAAAATGGAGGGTGGGCAGGATAAGCTGTGGAGCCAGGGCAAGAAGAGGTGCAGGAACACCCATGTAAAGCCACAGCTCTACCTCCTCCAGCCACTTGCTTGCACCAGAAGCTGGAATGGCCCTGCCCATGCAGATCTGCACACTGACACCAAGCCTGCCCTTCTTCCCAACCCGCTCCCTGCACATTGACACCAAGCCTGCCCTTCTTCCCAACCCGCTCCATCCAGTGAATTGAAGAGGGAAAGAGAGATTCCATTTGACCACCCCAAAAGGCTATGCTGCGGATCATTGGACCTGCATGGACATCTGTGTGGGTTGCGGACTGTGATGAGAAGGGCAATTGCCACGTGACCAGGCCCACTAGTTTAAAATATATTTATAACTGTTTGTAATTGTATTTATATTGGTTATGTTTTATTATGATTTTGGTCATGTATTATGGCAATTTTGTGAGTCCTGAACCCATTTAGGAAGGGTGGCACACAAGATCAATAAATAATAAACAAACATTCGAATTAACATTATTGTACTGCACAAGAACCAAAAATTGTACAAGACAAAACCTGGGGCTTTCTTTAGATTTCATTTTAAAGATAAAATGCTTTAACTGTTGTGATTTCACTGACAAAAACGATATGACATGATACTAATGCTGAAGTACCTAATTATTACCTTTAAAAAGATTTGTTTTATTCATATATTCAAATTGTTTCAAAAAGTATATGATTCCTCTCAGTGGCATGATAATGAAATATTTTAATTTTGCTATTTTGTTGGGAAAATCACCAATAAATCAACAGCAAGAAAGCATGGAATCAAGAAAAAAAAACCTGATCAAGAATTTTTTTCCCTTTACTCCAGCACTAGCAGCTACTTCCTTCTCTGAGATAGTGACATGGGACTGCTGAATCATTCGTATGTATGTAGATGACTTCCAACTCAGTTTGGCCATAATAATAAGTTCACCTGCTGTCAAGCTCTTTGAACTGTTTCATCATTAACTCTAAGGTATTGTATAAAACTATATGAAACATAAATATAGGAATGAAGAATAAATGTATTCAATGTATCATTTGAGCAATTCATCATTAGAAACATGTGACAGGAAAAGTACTTGCCAAATGTCCTTTAAAACAGGAAGATCCAGAACATTGTAATCCAAATTGTTAACTACTTGAGTAAATACTGAACAAGAGACAGCTGTGGATGATCATTTCATCTGATTGGTGGATCCCTCCTGCTGTGCTTCTGAAAATAGTTAATGTTGGAAGATGATTTGCAAGCCAGGTGGAGTTAATTATGGCAAATCAGAAAAAAAATAGCCTTTGGTAACTGTTATAAACCAGGTATTCTAATCGCATACATTTCCATTTGCAGCTATTGTTTATAAAATGTTTCGGAAGTATAAAGTCTTTTAAGAAGGCTAAGACCTGAGGAAAATATTTTGATGTAAATTGAAAAAACGGCAGTGTCTACTTACCTATAAAGCTTGTTATATAGTTTGTGTTTTGTGCTCAAAAGTAATACATAGGATAGATGTGATAAGGGAATGCACCGTGGGAGTCTCCATCCAGTGGAGCCTAATTCTTTTTCAGCTGATCTTGCTGCCATGAGAAGATTTATACAGTCCTGTGTTGAAGTTCCTGGTGCTGAACAAGTAAGTGATATCACAAATTGTGTACCACACCGTATAGCATTGCCTGTGCATAGCAAGTTATACAGGCTAAACAATTATTCAGTAAAGAAGAAGAAGAGTTAGATTTATATCTCCCCTTTCTCTCCTGTAAGGACACTCAAAGGGGTTTACAAATTCTTTTCCCTTCCCCCCTCCCAACAAACATACTGTAAGGTAGGTGGGGCTGAGAGAGCTCAGAAGAACTGTGACTAGCCCATGGTCACCCAGCTGGCATGTGTTGGAGGGCACAGGCTAATCTGAATTCCCCAGATAAGCCTCCACAGCTCAAGTGGCAGGGCAGGGAATCAAACCTGATTCCTCCAGATTAGAGTATGCCTGATCTTATCCACTATGCCACTGCTACTCCAAAATGTGACTAGTCTCTGAAATATGTGTTGCAAATACACTTCCATTTGGAAGAATGGACCAATTTTGTTTGCCTGCAGATGTGTGGATTTTCGCTCACCAATGACCACTGACACATTTCTTAGTTAGAATAAGAATTGGCCACAGCCTATTTATTAATCAACATAGGAAGCTGGGCAAGCATGAGGGGCACATCCTGGCCCCCAGGCAGCAACCGATGAACCTGGCCCTTTGGGCAGCAGCCATGCTGAGCCCGGCTTCATCCCCAATGGGGATTGGGATGGGAAGTTACTAGGTGCCACTTGGGTGTGTACCCATTTTGTGACACCCCTTCCTGCCGGGGGTAGAGAGCTTGAAACAGAGCCTCTGCGGTCTGTGCCATCAAGCCTTCCACTACAACGCTCCCTCATATTGAGACGAGCAGACAGAGGCAGTGACTGTGAGTAATGCCTGTAGCAGGTCTTTTGTGATGGACTGATGGCCATCAGAAGGCCGAGGGGAAGCCTGTTGCCAGCCTGTCATGCCCTGCAGGCTAGGAAGGATGTGGTTAGGTCAGGGATTCCCAACGTTTTACTAAAAAATGAGATGGCTGCTAAGTGGACTCTCATTGTTCATGGAGCCAACCCCCAGACCTTGAGGTTGGTTAAATATTGAAGGGGGAGACCTTCAGGGATCCCTTGCTGCGTTGCCAGGCCCAAAGGTGCTGCAAAGTTCAAGAAGGAGCCAACTGCCCCCTTGTAGGAATGTTGAGTGGCAGGAGCCAAGGATTGGAGGATGCCGTCCACAATCATGTGCTGCCAAGGTGCCACAGCTGCTCCGGGAATGGATCTGGCTGTAGTTGACCTTGGGTGCAAGGGAGTAGAAACGGTCCACCTGCTGATGAGATAAAGCATCAGCGATGCTGTTTGTGACCTCTGGGAGGAAAACAGTCCTAAAAGGATGTTATTGACAAGGCATATCAACACCAACTCTCGAACCAGGTGCATGACTCTTTCTGAACGGCTGGACTGCCTGTTCACTACCTTTATCACCACTTGATTGTCACACCAGAAGCGGACTGACTGATTGTGAAAAAGTCCCTGCCAAATGTGTACTGCAACCACCAATGGGAACAATTCCAGAAATGTCCCGAAGCTGTCCAGACAGGAGGTCACTCTCCCCAGCAACACCGGCCCTGAAATAACTCCCAAAACCTATTCCCCAGGCCGTGTTGGTGTGTACCTGGAATTCCTCTTCAAGTTAAAGGAGGGCTTACCATAGTGAAACACCGTTATAATGCGTTAAAAGCTGCAGCCAAAACTCCAGGTCTTGCCTCAGACCTGCAGTGATCCAAATGTGGTGATGGGGTGCAAGGCAGTCAGCTGTGGATCTTGCCAGGTGGGCACAGAAGATGTGTCTGGGGATAACCACCTGGCAAGCAAAGTTAAGGTGCTCTAAAAGTGACTGCACCTCCTGCAACTTGCACTTCCATTTCTGGATGGTGGCTTCCAGCAGAGAGCGGAGTACTGACAATTTGTCCAGCAGAAGGGAAGAAGTCCCTGCCTCTGTGTCCAGCTGAACCCCAAGATAAGTCAGGTGCACCGAGGGACACACCATCTTGTCAGATGCCTACGGGACCCTGAGCTCTTCTGCCAAGTTCTGAAAGGCTGCTAAACTTGTTGCGCAATCTGCTATACCCTGTGAACCCACAAACAAAAAGTCATCCAAATACCCTTGGCACCCTGTCTCGCACAGCCCGTTCCAGAAACGTCCTGAATGTTTCAAAGGCGGTACATAGTATGAAATAGCCCTTAGGCATGACCTTGTCTACATACCAGAGCCCCAAAAATAAAATCCCAACAAATCAAAGTCCCCTGGGTGGATAGGCAGCAGCCACAATGCCAACTGGATGTCATATTTTGCCAATAAGGATGACCAGCTGGTGCGCCTGATTAGCCCAACCACTTCATCCAGGGTAGTATGTTCTTATGTTCTTATGTTCTTAGTATAACGGACCAAGCAATTAACAGGATTGATAAAATCATTCACCAACTCCTTTTGTATAGGATAAGTGTTGGATCATCCTTTACTCCCCTGAGGCCTTTGGGGCACCACTTTGATGGGAGAGATCCTCAAATTAGGCAAAGGGGGTTCGGAGAATGGACCCTCAACCTGGCCCGCTAAGCATTCCTTATTGATTTTGGCCGCCACAATGTTGGGCAGCTCCCTGGCAGATCTAAGGTTGGTGGCAAACATGGCTATCCTCCTGCCAGAAAAGGGGATATGGAAACCTGATTTAAAACCATCCCGAAGGTAATCCACCTCCCACCTCCAAAGGTACCTGGCCAGTCACCTGCGCAGAGGACCCAAGCGCACCGGGGTAGGAGCTGGGGAATGGAGTGCTGCAGAGATTTCAAGCCTTCTGAGTGAAGAGGAGCCCTCCCTGGCTACCATTGTCTCCTCTGGGGCTGCTGGAGCCAGGGTTCCAGCCAGACCAAAAGAACTGCTGAGCAGGACCCCGAGGGCACTGTCCCCTGGCATGAGCCCCGTAGCAGGCTGAGCACACATGCTCAAACCTGCATTTTAAGTATTTGCAGGCCCCTTGATTGAATCCCCAACAAGTAGGCCTGGTCAAATCCCATTGTAAAGCTCCCTTGCTGCGCTGACCGTCCCCTTGAGCCTTGAGGTTCTTATATTGCCTCAGTAGAAATAGGACTCATATCCATGCTAGTTAAAACCTTACTTTAATGATGCTGCTCATACAGCCAATTTGGCTCTGAACCATGTATGTTGGTTAATAATTAACACATTTTACAGGTTCTCACATTTGAGGTGGTATTAGTCACGAGAAATTATTGGTAAGATGCTGCTGGTGAATGTAGTAGATGTTTGGGCTTTGGACAGCAAAGTAGGAACAAATATTATATGGATAAATTTTGTTGTCAAATGGTAATGTGTGATTTTTTTTCCCCCACAGGGAAGCATAACAGAGATTGTTTGTAAATGCAGGCTGCAGTTCAATTGCAAGCAAATAAATTTAGCTCTACATCAATGACCAAAGAAGAGAGATTTTAGTTAAGAATAAATAAGTGGAGTACACCTTTAACAGCAAATATATTAGACATAATTTAAGTATTGACTGTTCTTTTTTTTAAAAAAAAGACTATTATGGCATGAGGCACAATGATTTTTGATGAATTAGGTGAAAAATCCCACTGGAGCAAAATCAATCTCAGCTAGGGGCCTTGTGCTATTGATCTACCTAAAGTATTATATTACTAATTTGGAAGGCTTGGGAATGGGGGGGGGGGAGGTGTTAGAGAAACTAACTCCATGGTTTTCAATAAGGTGATTTGGCTGCAGAACTAGAACCAGGCAATTCTACATTTGAGATTAGTTTCTAGTACTATTGTAAGTTTCTTTCAAGAACAAAAATTACTTTCCCAATTTATGTAATAACATTCTCAACTTCTTGTGCTTGGTGAATGCAAGAAAGAGCTGTGAACAAAGGACTGTCCAATGCCAGGATTATCTCAGGCCCTTTTCAGCCATTTCTAGCCAGGCTGAATGTATCCACTTGGTAGGGGAGTGAACATGGTGGCAGCAATCTCTACCCTAATTCATACACATTAATTGGCCTACCTTGGCTATGGTTTGCATCCTTCACAGTCAGAGCCTACTGTGGACAACATGGGGGCCAATTAAAAATGCAGTACAAATCTCACAGGGTTTTATAAATTTGCAAAAACTGTATTGGCTGGAATCAACTGTCTATTGTGGGTTTTCTGGGTTGTGTGGCTGTGGTCTAATAGTTTTTGTTCCTAACACTTTACCAGCATCTATGCTTGGCTTCTTCAAAGACCAGTCATGGTAAGATGGGGTTATTTTATCATGAAGTTTTTATCTCTGAATTGTGTTTACATTGTTCATAGTGCTGTTCTCACAGTACTGAACTGCAGAGTTCTTCAGTAAAGCTAGTGTAGCTTCTTATGGGGAATATTCCACTAATATTATTACATAATTTGAAAGAAAATTTCACACCAGAATCATTTATCACCTTTCAACACAAACACATTCACTAGAAATCACCGTTATTGCTTAATAAAATGTGTTTGTTTTTATTTTGTAGTATTGCTCTTCAAAATTGGTACCGCATTCAGGATGCCAGCTTGTGGTTATTCAACAGAAATTCAACTTCATTCAGTACATCTCTCTATAACTTTCTGTAACACCTTTTCATCCTAAGGAAAACCCAATTAAAAAAAATGTTTCATACTGTCTGCAGCCTGGGGTGCACATCATCAGACTAACTGTGAAAACCTACCTCTTTTCTGAATACTCTTTAATTGTATTTTTCCTTATAAGAAGCAATCCTATCTTTAATTTTCATCAACTTGTCTTTATCTTGCCACTAAGATCAATACCATTTCAGTATTATTTTGGTGCATGGTGTATAACTGGTATAAAAGAACAAAACAGCAAGCACATGATATCGCAGTAGGATCACACTCATGATGCAAGAAGAGGAAGAACCAAAGCAGTGGCAAGATCAGGAATGTGACTATGAAACAAGAGTGCTACAGAAAGAAAGCTCTACTTTTATTTTAAGGTTTCCAATCTTGATAACTATAAAGGCACGGTTCTAAAGATTGCCTCTTTATATTTAACCCATGTTTTTATTAAAGATCTCACATGATGGTTATTGGATATCTGGAATTTTTTCATTGTATTTGACCATAATCATTCTAGTCAACCATATTCTAAATTGTAGTTTCTGAATGCCAACAAATTAATATTTTTTAGTTCAATCCAGTCTTTTAACCATACGAGAATGTTCGCTACGTAGTATAAATCGGGCAGGGCTGGTCCTCTTTCTTTTCTTGATATCATAACTTTATATTTCACTCAAGGTTTTCTCCCTTCCCAGATTTATTTGGAAATTTCATTCTTCCATATTTTGAAGGGTTTCTGGGTTTCTACAAATAGAATGTTCTGTAGTAGATACATGAACCTAGGCATAAGTGACATTTTAATTAATGCAATTCATCCTAATACTAATATTGATATCTTGAAATATGAAGAGAATTAGAAGTTGGTTTTGTGTGAGTGAGCTTTTTTTTCTGTTACCTGAAGTAGCTGGCAACATGGAGGGGAGGCAAGGGAGAAGGCATGCAAAGTAGCATGAGGAAGAGGTAAGGCAGGCCATGGGTAGAGGGAAGAGATGTGGGGCAAGGCTGGGCCCACTGGCAAATTTTCCCACTCTGGTGATGAAGCAAATTAAAAGTCATGCTAAGAGTGGTTTTTCTCGCCACAGAAAGAATGGAAAGTAGGTGTTCAGAAAACAGGTAAGTCTGAGAGATTTTGCTGCAATGGACATTCACCGTGATCATGCCTCAAGCACATTGTGTGTAATCAGCCATTTTAAGACAGATATCAGTGATAAATGCTTTTCCCCATTTGCATTGTCTCAGATCTTACTCTATTCAGAGGAAAAGGAGTAGAATCAAATAAAAACATAATTATGGCAAAATAGCAACATGACAGAGCTGGATCTAAACAGTTTTTTCTACTGATGTAAAGGAAGGAAAGTGTTTTCTTTGAGCACACAGAAGGTTATGCTGGATATCATAGTTTCCATGGGATCAGATGCAGAAGATAAGTTTTCTAAGCTAAATTAAGGAAAATGAAGATACTATTTAAATTCTTTGAAGATAGTCCTATACTTTGGTCATATGGGAGAGTTAGAACTTCTTAGGGTTTTTTGTATGTCTTTTTTGCTTAGTGTCTGGGAATGGAAATTAACTGCTTCAAAATCTATTTTATGATTTTCAGTCCTGCATTCTTCTGAAGAATATATTTTGAAACAGTATACCAGATGCTGGACTTGTTTATGATAGACTGTTTTTGAATCTATATTTAACCCACATGAATGTACTTTTGCTCTTATAAGCATCACTTCTACTTGTGTTATCTTAAGAATTTTCTTTAATAGTTGATACATCTTCTCCATTATAACTATACAATATGATACATGGAATGTTTTTTCATTGAGTTCTGAAATATAGACATTTGAAGGTATACAAAAAATATTATTTGCATGATAGGAATACTCATTTAGAAAAAAGAAAACAAACCCTGGAGTCCATAGCTTGAATACTGACTGATTCAGCTCACCCATCTGTTCACTGACTGGAAAAGGAGTCAATCAATTCGCTCTTCATAGGTAGTTTCAGTCTGTTACTTTTTAAGTATTCAAACAATATGCATAGCAATCAGCACTGTTTCATGCATGCACATCTCCATAGAGCAGTAGTAGTTGTACTTTCTCCCAACCTTCTCATTCACAGCCCTGTTTGTGCTTCAAATCAATCAATAAGTCAACAATTATAAGTAAACTTATTAAAGTCATACGGTTTGATAGTTAGTTTTGAGACCAGTAGCACCTTAGAGGGTATAAGCTTTTGAAACTGATATTTGTATAAGATATTGTCGATAGTATTTAGAGGCATAGCTCGGGGAAGTGGAGCCCGGTGCAAAATCTAACTTTTGTGCCCCCCTCCCGGTATGGGCAGCCCTCCCCCACTACGACCAAGGAACAATATTTTGCACCATGTCATCTCAAAGTCACCATCACATTATAGAACATGCCCCAACTCACAAATCTGAACACACCCAGGGATTCCTAGTTTAAACAACATTGAAAGTGATGCTGTTTTTTACAGCATCAAAAAAAAATGATGCTCTGAACCAAATTTCACCAAACCTGCCTGGTATCAGCAAGAGACTTTCCTGAAGATACCACCCAGGTTTGGTGATGTTTGGTTCAGGGGGTCCAAAGTTATGGACCTCAAAATGGTAGCCCCAACTACTATTAGCTCCCATTGAAAACAATGGGGAATGGGAACACCCTTTGGTGGTCCATAACTTTGGACCCCCTGAACCAAACTTCACCAATCCTGGCTGGTATCATCAGGAGGGTCCTCTGAGGGTAGCCTGAAATTTTGGTGCTGCTAGTATAAAACTGTGACCCCTGCCAGCCAACTAAGTAAAAACACACAAAAAAGTTTTGAAATATATTTTTGATTTTGGCACCCCCTGCAGGCGTGCACCCGGTGCATTGAGCACCTCCCATCCCCTGGTAGCTCCACCTCTGATATTATTTCGTACATGCACATTTTCACAAGCTTTATGAGAAATGTTGTTTTCTACTGTTCTTGACTATCCATGACGATAGGTAAAATCAGTCTTATCTACTGTGCAGATGCAAAAGCCCCTGAAAGGCAAAGAAATGAATCTCCTCTACCACAATGAAATGAAACATGTCACAATGAAATGAAATATCTACTACACAGGGGCAAACTATCTGACAATAATTTTAGGTGATGGACAGGTGAATAGATTTAACTCACGGGTAATCATGGCTATCAAGCAAAGTACGTTTGTCTATTAAGTGTTCTTTCTGTTAAATTTGTGGCATTTCTAATGTCAATAGCTGATTTAGAATGAAACTTGTAACAACATAGGTAACAACATTAAGACACTTTACTGAAAGCAAATTTAAATTGAAAACTCTTAAGGTAACTTTATATATTTGAAAAGTTTTACGCAATTTGTTTATTGGTACCAAACAGGAAATTGTGTGGAATGGAATCTATTTATGCTTTGTGAATTTAATGCCAAATAGTTTCAAATGTAATTGCCCAAGTGAAAAAGCAACATATGAAAACATATATTAAAACAATGGATGACACATCCATTTAAAGTTTAGACTTCATTCTTCCTGTAGAATTTCCTGATTAGTATTTTAGACTGCAAGAGAGCATTTCCAGAATAACAAAAAATTTAACATAACCCAACAACTTTCTTGTATCTCCTCAAAATTTCATATTTAAAGTATTTTAGCTTGTTCATTTTCACTGCACAAATGCAGTAGCTCAGCAGATTTAAAGAGTTTTATGTTCTTTTTCTAGAAAGTACCAGCATTAAGAATAGTCGGGAAATAGAGTCTACACTACCAAAGGTAATGCTACCACAGTAACAAATTCAGCTTCCTTTTTACCACATTAGCCTTTGATAACTGTTTAAATAGGACTATTTCTGTTTCTCCATATAGTTTGAATACAGTACAGTAGCTTGGAATATGCTTGAAAAATTATTTACTTTTTGACAAATTCAGATAGCACCAGTCATGTATGAGAATTACAGGAATTCATTTTAGAATGAGAATGTCAATAGGATAATGTTCCTGAAGAAACAATGTGAAGTGCTTAATATTTTCTGAAGCATAAAGCAGAGTACTCAAAGTCATCCCACAAACACCTTTCCTGGTGCCTACCATGTGCTCTGTAAGCTGGAGAAAGGCTTTTACCCAGCAAAGCTTCTGATCAGTCATTGGAGATTTGATTGGCTGCACTGATTTTTAAAAATATCTTTGGCTACTTCCGCACATGACGCCGACCCAACCCCCCCGGGACCATTCGCATGAACGGTCCCGGTAACGACTGGGAAGGCGGCACCGCACTGCGCTGTCGCCCGATTGACTTACTGTCCCTGCGACCGGTGCGTTGCCGAGGCCAGGGGACATGCCCCCCTGCCCTGCATGACCGCTCTGGAGTCGCAAGGTGGGGGGGGTGTCCCCACGCCTCGGCGACACACCGGATGGTCACAGGGACGGTAAGTTGATTGGGCAAGGGGGGAGGGATGGCGCCTCCCAGCCGCTGCCATTCAAATGGCAGCGGCTGGAAGCCGCTGTTTTCCGAAAACCTTGCTCAAGGAGCGAGGTGGGAAAATGGCGGCTTCGTGCCGCTGGGGAGGAGCAAGGGCGTGAAGCAAAGGGTGTGAACCCAAAGGGTGTGAAGCAGCTGCGCCCCCCTTGCGAACAGCTCCCTCGGGACGGCGTTTTTGCTGTCCCCAGGGCGCTGTAAAAGTCCCTTGCGGAAAGGGCTTTGAGACATCTGTCAACATAGTGCAAGGATCTTCAGTGTGTGATTGAAGATAACTGAAAGTCATCTTTTGGTTAGCCCCACACCTCTGGGAATCATTTTTGGCAGTTGTTTTGTGGCTGTACCCATGATATTGCATCAGATTCCAAAGATTCCTGCAGAGTCAAAAAGATTGGGAACCCCTAGCATAAAAGATTGCTGTACTTAGACAATGTCTTCACATATTGAGTATATATGAAGCTTTCTTATATATTGAGCCATCTAGTTTGGAACTTGTACCTGATCACTGATAACATTCCATAGTCTTGGCTGGTTTTTAGCTGGCAGTTCCAAGGAATGAAATTAGACCTTACAGTTGCAAAGGAATAGATCTATTCCTAATCAATGGTTTCCTTCCTTCCCTACAGCTGTGTTTTTGTTGGAATGCTTTTTCAAATACAGATGAAAACATTGACCCTTATCACCTGAATACTTTTTTCCCTCACTGTACAATTCTTAGGGTAATTATTGCAACTAACTAACAATAGATCTTGAAACTCATGAGGACAGGAGCCAGAGTTTATAAATGCAAGCATAAAAGTTATCTAATTTAGTAGTGTTCAATTTTTTCAACCAATGATACAACTTTTGCTCCCAGGGAACAGCATTTTTATTTGATTTCTGGGACATGGGAGTCACTAAACTGCAAACACATGACATTACAGTAATATGACATCATATTCATGAAGCAAAAGGAGGAGGAGCTAGAGTTGTGTCTCACCAGTGTTAAGATAAGGGATGTGGCAGTAGCACAAGAGAACTATGGAAATAAAACTCTAATATTTGCTTATTGGTTCTCTGTCACCATTGTCCCTGCTTGAAAGTGAATGCATCCTATTTTGGGTACATTTCCAGAATCAGTATGAATGATTACTAATATTTATTAGTACATTAATTAATATATGCAAAAGAATAATCAGTGATGGTTTATATTTTAACATGATCCAAAAGAACATGATGCTGACCCAAATAGCATGCAATGTTCAGTCTGACTGGGGGAGTTAACATAGAAAAGAGGAAGGCAAGGTTATCAAAAAAAGACAGATCAAATGTAATTAGGCATAGCATGCAGATTGATCTTGCACATGAGGTCCTGAACTCATTCAACTGTTTTCTTTGAAATTCTAGTTGATTATTGTAGTCTACATGACCACGCTATCTACTAAGCAGCCTTTTATCATTTTGCATATTTATATCAAGTATGAATTGTTTCTTGCAAATGTTTTGAATAGTTATTGTCTCTCACCAGCTCTAAAACATTCATTTAGGCAGAAGGGAGCATTGACTTTTCAGGCAGCATTCTACTATAGTTTATGGTGGGAGCTACAATTCTCAGCAGCTATTTAATAAAGCGTGCACATGGCAGTATCAGTACACATACCCCAAAATTACAAGATGGGGAAAAAAAGCTCTCAGTAACAGATGAGGCCCCTCTTCCCTCTGATATTCAAGGTTCCCTAAGAAAGCTCATCATTATTGAGTTGATGCAGAATCAAATCTTGTATATTATACTCTTTGCTACACTAGACAACTCTATGAAATACAGAGTATGGTTTCACACATCCCTAGCTCTACATACAAAAAAAGTCACATGTGACACACTCCTGAACAAGTTACTCATTTATATTTCATCCATTTACTGCATAAGTCCTGGGACAATGTGATCTTTTATTATCAGACTGACACTAAAAAGAGAGAATGATCGTCATAATCATATGTTAGACAATTTTCCTTTCAAAAAAGGAACTTGACAGTTTAATAATTTTGGAGTGTATTTTTCTCACATCGCTGTAGCTTGACTTTCTGCATTGACTGCTGATGTTTCAGAATGATTTATGAAATTATCATTGAACCACAAAAATGGAAAATGCCTGTTAAGCCATTTTCTTTTCTTATAAATTGTAAGATTCATGCCCACATAGCATTGCTTAACAGTTTGTCCAATCTAGGTTTAAATTACTCCCAGAGTTAGCTCAAATGTTACCTTTTGCTCTTGGTAATGGCAGCTTCCATTTGAAAACATGAACAGATGTACCTGTTATTATGTTTAATGTCAGATTTTCTTTGATTAGTATTTTTCCCTGCTGTCCTGGAATTCTGTTCCAAGTGTGATTTTATTTTTACTTTGCAGCAAATAGGGCAAGTAGACAAGGGGAGAGGGGAAGAAAAAGGTAGGAGTCAGAGTAGTTTTAACCTACTATATGAGAACTTTCAAAGAGGCACTCAGACATCCCTATAAGGGACTGACATGACTTGCCAACTGCCCACTTTCCCAGAACCTGTCAGCCAATTTAAATTGTCTGCATAGAAGGAGCGCCAAAGACCACTTTAGGAAGCTTGCTGGCCCCACAGTTACTAGGATACTTTGTATGTCTAAATAGAAATTATCTCAAAGCTATCAATAGAAGATAAGGAGGCCATACACACAGGGGGCTTATGAAATGCAATTTGGAAGTAAAATGACAAGATAATAGTCAGAGGTAAAACACCTGGTCTGGCTATGTTATAACCACAATGAAACAATCACAAAGAGAAGATTCAGATCTAATTTTTGAAGGGAGGGACAAAGGTACCAAATGGCACTTTATATATACATATATAATCAATATATATATTATCAACAATTTTGTTTTAAATATATTAAATTATGCTGACCACTTTGCACTGTTAATGAATTTGTCCTATTTTCACAGGTACCCTGTTGACTCCCCCCTGACTCCCCCTCCTCTTTGCAAAGCTGGACTTTCCCAATCTTCACAGGCACACTGCTGCCACTCTTTGGCAAAGCTGGAATGCTAGAGGGGCATAATTTCACCATTTTTTGTAGATATGTTGAATCCACATTTCTTCCCCTAGTAGAATTAGTTATTTAGAGCCTGTTGTATTTTTCACACAACAAATTTTATCATTAGTAAAATGAATAAAGCAGCATTCTGAACAAGTTCACTTTTAACTACTTCCCAGCTCAAGCTGTCATCTCTTTATTTATTTGGAGAAATTTCTATTGCCCAGGAATTCCCTCCAACTCCCACCAATCAGATGGGTTGACTCTGAGATCATCAATGTTCTGCTCGCTTATGACTGGGAAAAATCAAATGCTTTCTTCCCCATTATTTATGTGCTCTCTCCACATAGGTGAACCCCCCCCCCCCATATTTGCCCAGTATTAGTGGACCTTAAGACATTCTACTGTGCTGTGTGCCCCCATTTCATCTTCTTGACATAGTCAGAACTGCCTTGTAAGATAGGTGAACTGTCACTCTACCAGGACTTTGGTTTGGTCTAGTCTAGTCTATTCTGACTCTAGTAACCATCACTGAGTTCTAAGCTTCCTGGTTTATGTAGGGTCCATTCCACAGATGTTTTTAAAAGGAGTTAAATTGTCCTGCAGATGTTTTAAAAACATTTTTAGTTTTTTTCTCCGGCATAGCACAAGAGAAATAAAAAGTGTTACCAACCAAAACATTTATTTTCCTTCCCCTACCTTGATCTCTTACTTTTATTTTCACTGCAGCTTGTGCCCATCCTTTTACGCCAGTTTTAGAAGCTTTTGTACAGTTACCATTTGCTGAAGGTTTCCCATGTAGGTTTTCTCTGCTAGAAGTTCATCTGCTTGCTATTTCCCTATAAAAATTTCATGAATCAAGTTAATTTTCCCTAACAATCCTGAGCACATGTTGTTTTTATTTTTTTTTGTTTTGAGAGAGGTGTCTTTGTAGTTATGAGGATACCATCTGAGAATCTCAGCCACTGGTCTACCCCCCCCCCCCACTAGGCAGCAATAGCTAGATGTGGGCAAGGTCTACCCATTACTTTCAATCATGGGTTTATATGTCGTTATAAAGCATAAGGTCAATTAGTCTTTCTCAGTCTGCTCAACACCACTAGGTTGCTGTGAATATACAATGGAGGAGGGAAGAATTATGTAGGTCTACTCGAATTCTTTGGAAGAAAAGTGAGATAAAATTTAATTAATACATTAATAAAAATAATCAGTTATCTTTTTATTAGCATTATTTTATTATTTATTAAACTCGATATCCCACTTCCATTTCTCATAAATAATGTTGTCTAAAATGAATTCAATTATAATCTGTGTAAAATTATATAAAATCTAAGGCATCATCACAGCCAGGGTGGAGTGATACAATTTTATAACAAAAGGAAGAGGAAGTGGGGGGGGGGGGTAAGAGGCCAGTCAAGATAGACACAACATTATTGCTGTCCTCAACTATAGGCCTGATAGAACAGCTCTGTTTTGCAGGTCCTGTGGAATTGGGAGAAGTCCACAGGGCCCTGGTCTCACTTGACAGAATGCTTCACTAGTCAAGAGCAGAGGCTGAGAATGCCCTGGCCCTAGTAGAAGACAGCTGGACAGCTTACTCATTGTACAGGAAGTATGGGTATTCAAATACTTGTTTTTGCTGCTATGTTTGTACTTTGATATTACGAAGTCTGTGTGCTGTGTTTTATTCTTCTCACATAAACTGTCTCAATTGTGTTTTCTGCTATATCCAGTTTGCAGTTTTCCTTCCAAAATTGTTTAGAACTTCTGCCAGTTTGTAAGATCTGTAGAACAAATTATGACAGTGAGTTCAAATATATTTATTTTTTCCTCCTATCTATGGATTCAAATTTATCCATAGCTCCTAGACAGGAGACGGGGATGGCAGAATAAATGTTTATTCCTTACACTTGACTATTTTGGTGTGTAAATGAGATCAAGACTGGAAAATGAAATATGTGTCTAAGGTACTTGTAAAAGACCCACATATAGTTTAAAATTCACTGATAATTGTTTCAGTTTTGTGGGAAACACAATTTGGGGGCTATTTCTACTTCTTCTGGACCCAGATTTAGTGAAATTTTCAAATGTTACACCCGTGGTATGCAATACACTTTCTACTTAAATTGTCATGTCATCACTTTCCTCAAACAATGGCACAGATTTTGCTTTTTTTAACCAAACATTGATATTTATTCTAAAGTGTATTGTAATGTATTGTATATATTGCAAATGCATTGTATATGTTTTCATATTACATTCCCACAATTACCTCCGTATCAAGCCTCTGTCCACCTTGCCAGATGAAAAATATTGAGTAATAAAAGAGCATGTTTTAAAAATCCTGACAGGATGGGAGGTAGAAGCTTGATTGATGGGTGTGTTCAAGTGGAAAAAAGAGTCTCTCTCTCTCTCTCTCTCTCTCTCTCTCTCTCTCTCTCTCTCTCTCTCTCTCTCTCTCTCTCTCTCTCTCCTGATCGCACCTTCTCTCCAGCAGCAAAACATCTGCAGGTTCAAGTGAAGGTGGGCATCTCTCAGAAATATTTTAGACATAAAGATCCCTACCTGAAAATGGAAAACCTGCTGAGTTCCTCATCTAATTCTACCAAACTTATTCAGAGTATGCAAAAAGCCATGAAGATACTGACTGATATTTAAGAAAATGCCCCCGGGAAACAGTGGAGCAAATTGGAAGGAAAAGGGGAGTTCATTTAGAAAGAGAAAGGGAGTATGAGTAGAGAAAAATAGGGCAGTGGAGAGGATGGATTGGGAGGTAAATTACATAGTATACCAGTGATGTACAATGAAGGTAATGGGTGATAGAAAGAATAAGGTTGACAGCAGAAGAGCTGTGACAGAGAGGGGTGAGGAAAGGTCAGAGAAAGCAACATCTGGTGGTGTTAGAATAAATGCTGTATAGCTAGGCATTGGCTGCTTATAATGAAATTGTATTTGCAGTGGAAATCAATCACAAAACCTTTGATATCTGGTTCACCTCTAATAATTACTGCTAGTAATTCAGTCATCATAGGAAATAATGGAGGAAAGAGGACACCCCTGCCAGGTGCCCTTTTGTAATGAGAAAGATTCACATCATTAACTCTTACACTGAGTTTGGTTTCTCATAGAGTTTTCTGAATGCATTCTGTGAATATTGTTCAGAAACCAGCAGGCTAGTGATTGTTGGAAACTGCACAACTAGCTTCTCACATCTTGTACCAAACAAAGACTTTTTAATAATAGTACATTTTCCATGGTGTACCGGATCCCAGCAAGAAATTAGAGTCCATTTGACCTCACATAAATGCCTGATTGTCCTTTCATACCTAATATAAAGACATCTCTGAAAATCAAGGGAGGAGAAAATATGAAAGATCTAGGAAGAGAGATGGAGTGCATAATTATCTTAGGGATCACAGGATAGCAATAACAAGGAAAAGTCTCACATTTTATGTTGAAAGGCTCTGGGGATCGCTGTACTTTATCAATTACCACACAATTGCCTGCACGACCTAACGAACAGGTTATGGTGTGGGGGATCTTGGAAAAATGTCTGGGAACAGAAATATTTATTTATAAACTTTGGATAAATTCTACAGTCATCTATAGGCATTTCCAAGTCATGCATACAATCATACCTTTGGCTTTGTAGTCTGGAGTAATTTCCTACCCAAGTTGCAGTTGATGTGTGTGCTGCCATGTATCAAGAAGAGTTTTGATTTAGAAGAGTTTGGATTTATACCCCCTGTCTCTCTTGTAAGGAGAATCAAAGAAGCTTGCAAAATCTATTCCTTTATTTTCCCCACAACCTGTGAGGTTGGCAAAGCTGAGAGAGTTCTGAGAACAGTGATTAGCCCAAAGTCACCCAGCAGCAGTGGTGGGATCCAAAAATTTTAATAACAGGTTCCGATGGTGGTGGGATTCAAACAGTGGTACTGCCGCACACACGCACCTCCAGTCCCTATTGGCAGGGAGGTTGCTTTAGTAACCCCTTCTCGGCACTCAGAAAAAATTAGTTACCAGTTCTAGAGGAGTGGTGAGAACTGGTTGGATTCCACCTCTGCCCAGCAGGTATGGAAGAGTGGGGAAACAAATCTGGTTCACTAGATAAGACTCCACTGCTCAAGTGGAGGAGTGGGAAATCAAACCCGGGTCTCCATATGAGAGTATACCTGCTCTTAACTGCAACACTATGCGCCAGTGGCTCTTAACTGCAACACTGCGCTTGCACATTTCTCCACTTACCCCGCCCACATTCCTCTCTGACGCTAGTGACACATGAGCATCTACAAATGAAGCCTTTTTAGGACCTCCTTCTTCCATATGGTCAGATAATAATCTGCATAATTTTCTTCTTACAGTTTTTCACATCAATCACTGTATTTTTGTTTACCGTACTGGAATGATTTTGCTGTTTCTAGAAAAGAGAAACAAATATTAAAAGGCTTAGAACTCTAATGAAAAAAATATGCACTTCCTCCTTTATACCCCCTAAATGTGCATTTGCCTAAATCCATTATCATTTCATTATTGACTTATCAAGACATTATTTCATAGTACAATATCTCAATTCCCCTTCCTGATTTTACTAGACCTCTGTGAATTGCTATCATACCTATGCACTTTTTCAGACTCTCTGAAACTTTAACATACAATTTTAGTTTCTTTAATATGGACATATAGGTAGCATTCAATGCATTAATGGTTTTTGCACTGCTGTATGAAATCAGGCATTTTTAACAAAGTACCTATTTCTTCAGCACATGTTTTGGTATAGCAAATAGCTCACTGTTTCAAAGTGATCCCTAGTGGAAGGAAATAAGTTGAAAATGGAAGCAAACACATTGGTATATCTTGTACTTGAGTGTTTCCTGTCAGGTGATTTTAGTCCAGAAAACCTAGTAAGCTTTATTTATGCAGTAGTTCCCCATTCCTTCCAGCCTAACAAACTGTTTCTCCAACTTGTGGCTCATCTTCTAGCAAAAGATCCACCTAAGTTGGACGAAGGTTCTATTAGGGAGTTACAAACTTTGCTAAGTGGAAAGTTAACATGCAGACCATGATGTCTTTTTTTTTTGGTTAATATATTAGTGAAACAACACTTGACACATTTTAATTTTATCTATTTTTATTTCATTTTATAAAATGCATATTTATTTATTTATTTATTTATTTATTAGATTTTTATACCACCCTATCCCCGAAGGGCTCTGGGCGGTGTACAACATTTAAAACGCAATATAATTAAATAAACATTTAAAAGCAGCGATAAAATTTCCCAATATAATTACCAAGTATAAAACTCAAGTTCAGATTTAAATTTAAATTCAAGATGTAGGTGGCGTCCAGCGTTCCGAAAATATAAAGTCCCTCCCTCCCCGCGGTAAAGGGAGGCATGGCGAGTCTCATTAGGTGGTTAGCGGCCCATTTGATGTTAAGCGCTTCAAGGGAAGGGCACTCATTAGCGGCTGGTTCCCTCTCCAAAGGCCCGGGGGAACAGCTCCGTCCTTTACAGGCCCTGCGCGAACTCCCCTGAGTCCCAAGCAGGGCCCGGACAGCTGGTGAAGAGCGTTCCCACCAGGCCGGGGCCAGGAGCTGTAAAGGTCCTGGCCCCGTGGTGGAGGCCAGCCGCGACAAGCCGAGGGGCCAGGGACCACCAGTAGATTGGCCTCCGCCGGGATCCGAGAGGCCGCGTAGGGACGTATGGGGTGATGCGGTCTCGAAGATCACGATGGCCCCAGGCCGCGAATGGCCTTAAAGGACAGCACCAACACCTTGAAGATGATCCGGAACTCCTTACTGGAAGCCAATTGCAGCTGCCGCAGCACAGGCTGAATGTGCCCCCTCGAAAGCCGCTTTCAGCCTGTAACGCAGGGCGATCGCTGCTGCATGGTGAACCAGTTTTTATCAGCCCGGGTCAAAGCGCAAGGGAAGGCCCGGCGTAGAGCGAAGCTACAATAGTCTAATCTGGAGATGACCGTTGCATGGATCACAGAGGCTAGATCCGCTTTGGAGAGGAAGGGGAGGCCAGTGCCGCCCGGGCCTGTGACGAAGGTGGAAAAAAAGCAGCCAGGGTTGTATGGAGCCCACCTGGGTCTCCATTGAGAGAGACAAATCCAGGTGGACCCCCAGGCTCGCAGGGACGGAGGGGGTCGGCGCCAATGTCGCGTGACCCCCTCCCACACCGGGCGCTGGAAAGTCCCTCCCCTCTCACGGCCGAGCCAGAGGATCTCCGGCTCGATGGGATTTCCAGTTTTAACCTGCTCTGTCGCAAAATCCGAAACCAGCAATGATCGCTTCCAAACAGTGCTGTAGAGCCACAGGGGCGGGCGGCTGCTCCCCCCTCCATCAACAGAATTGAAGCTGTGTGTCATCAGCTGTACTCGGATGGCAAATCAGCCCAAAACTCCCGCATCACTCAGCTGAGCAAGAGGTCGCGATGTAGATGTAGAAGCAATAACAGCGGGGACAGTAATGCCCCCTGGGGTACACCGCATTGGAGCGGGCACTTCCGGGAGGCCTGGTCCCCGCACCTCACTTGCTGATTCCGGCCCCGGAGAAACGAGGTTATCCACTGAAGGACAGTGCCCGCCTCGGAGGCTGACCGGAGGCGCCAGGTGGGCCAAAAGGTCGTGGTCAACCACATCAAACGCTGCGGTGAGATCTAACAACACCAGCAGCGCCGATCCGCCTTGGTCAAGCTGAATACGGAGTGTATCTGTGACGGCGACGAGAACAGTCTCCGTCCCATGCCCAGCACGGAAGCCGGACTGGAAGGGGTCAAAATATCCCATCTTTCTGCCATAATAAGACCCACCATGGTAGCTAACAAATTAATAGCCCAGTCCAGAGGCTACTGGGGATGGCTCCACTCGGGGGGGGGGCTGTGTGGAAACTGCACCCGGGGTACAGAAGGAGGGATTGCTGTGTGAACATCAAATGAAACAAAAAAAGTCTTCCCTAGCTGAACTGGTGGAATGTGACAATAGAAAAGCACAGATGAGCTTCCCTAGGGAACAAGTTTCAGAGTTCCATATAGGGCTTTAATGATCAACACCAACATTTGAACTGTGCCCAGAAACAGATTGGGATCCTTCATAGATAGGCAAAAACTGGAGTGATATGGCCCCTTTGACCCACTCCAGTCAACATCCTGGCTACACCATTCTGCACCAATTGAAGTTTACAAAAACTTTTCAGTGGCAGCATCTCATACAGTGCATTGCAGTATTCTAATCTAGACATAATCTAATATAAAGGAAGTCCTTTTTTTCATTTTGAGGAGCTTAAATGAATTACTAGCAGTCATTTCTTTTCTTCCAGGGATTGTCTTTATTAAGGTAGTAATTATGATGAAGTTGGAGAAGTTGCTTGGTATGTTTCCATATACTATTCCAGGACGTACTGTTTTCCATTCCTGTCTGTCATGTGGACTGAGTATTATAAACTGTGTCACAGATACTTTGACCATGTTTTCACTACCACCTAACAACTATAGCTTGATTCATGTATGCTTAATCACCTGTATGTTCATATGTTGCAAACAGCACTTTCAAATACTTGAAAAAGTCTACTTTTTCAAATATTCAAAATCAGATTGTGAAAAATTTGAACAATCACATTTTCACCATTTTGATTCCTTGCCCATTTTCTTTGAAAGACGTTGACAAATCAATTCACTAAAAAGAGATCTTTTGTACTGTTGGTGCGTTAATTGTATGTGAATTGGGGCAAGCTTCAAGTCTTGTTTCTCTACTCCAGTCTTGCCTATTGGCCTAGATGATTTAATACAGTAATAGTGAATCTTTTGAGCTTTACATGTCAAAAATTTGAAAAATGCTTGACTCAACAGGAGTGTTACATGCACAAATAACCGCCCCCAAACAAAATAGAATCAATTCTTTACATATTCACATCACTATCACTCATAATTCTCAAGAAAACAGGTTGCATGCTGATACAGATGGTGAGAATCCATTTTAAGCTCTTGGTGTTAAGTGTTACATATTTCTTGTATTTCCATCAGTTTCTTTGGTAACTCAAACAGTAATAATAGTTGTTACTGGGTGTTGGTGAACATTGGTGTGTCATCCAAAACATTGTGGCATATCACCTTTGACATGAGTGTCATAGATTTGCTATCACTGATTTATGGACATCCTATAGGGTGAGGGGTGAATGGGCTAATAGAGGCAGTGCAAGGCTTCATCAGCACATTTGCCCCCTCACTGGCATAAGAGGCACCCCCACCACTGGAGAGGGCAAAGGCACCAGTGACCTAGCACCCCTCAGCTCCATGGTGGCAAAACTTTCAAGTGTGTGCTGCCACAAAGTCCAAACTAATGCCAGAGCAGGAAAGTGGGCCAGGACAATCTCGGCATTGTGACTCTGTATTCAGATTATTTCTTTATTATGAAACAGCATCAGGAAAAAGCATTTAGACTTCTATTGCCTGAACTGAAGTTTACACACCAAAGCACACTTCATTATATCCCCTCATCACCCCATCTCCATCACACAGTGCCACCTCTGAACCCTGACTCCCAGGGGAGTTTGGCACCCCTCCAGTACCTGAGCGAGCATTGCCTTCAGTTAGGTCAAAATAACCCACAATCCTCAGCACTGAATAGAGTAACAGCTAGCACGTGTCTAACTTGATAAAACATTGCAGGAATAAAATGAAACTATATCAACTCAGCATTCTCACTGAAATGTATTGATGACATCAGGAGGGAGGAGATATTTCCCTATATAAAACTGAGAGGCTTTTTGGTCTTTAGCATTCCCATTGTTAAGAGCTGTTTGCCTCATAACAACTCTGAGTTAGTCAAAGTGTGGTGCTGCTATCAATCTGAGGACTGTATGAAAGCAAAAATATATAGGCTGGAGAGAACTGGATTATTGAAAGGCCAAGCTGAATAGCCATATAAACCAGGGAGGAATATCTTCCAGTGAGGGAAGGATTCTTTATATACTAGTTGGTCTGGGATATGGGGTTTTGCTTTGAGTTTTCTCAGTTGGCTAAACTGAACTGTAACTATGAAATGAAACTGGGCACATACCTAAAAACAAAGACTGCTTCTCTGCCAAAGATCGCTGTTGCAAATATATATTTTTGCTGCCTTATCTGTTCATTTATCCAAGTTATTCATCTCCCATTCTCATCTCCTATCTTGTTAAAATAAACGTTTTAATCTGTTTAAATTTTACTTCTCTGCCTCAGTATGATTATTTTGGTGTACTTTATTAAAGGGATTTGCCACAGAAGTTTTTAAAATAATGTGAATCCTTTACCTTCTTGAAGTGTAACAGGGCTGAGGGAAAGTGCTTCTTGTCACCAAATACTACTATTTCTGAAGCAGGGCTGAGGTAAAGTGCTTCTTGTCACCAAATGCTACCATTTCTGAAGCAGCTGAGTCCCTGAGGTGAAAAAAGTGAGGAAAATCTGACAAGCCTGGTCAGTGGTTGGTTTCCCAGCCTTGGTGATATCGGAAGGTGTGTGGGTGGCAGGGGGTGGGGGAGGCATCTCAGCATCACATCAAAGAATATTCTAGTTTCACCTAGTAAAAATGTTGTGAGACTTATGTTTGGGCCACTTATCTCTTAGTAAGTCATGAATAGATATTTTAATCTGATCCTGAATACCCTTTCTGACAGGGTTGCTGAGGATCAGCTATTTAAACTGTGGGGGAAAATGGTTTGAAGTATAATAAATCTTTTTATAAGCATATCAACGCTGGCACTATTTTTATAACAATGTTCCTTTTCTTAAAACAACTGCAATTTTATTTACATGCTTTACAAGTAGGAGGAAAAACCAACAAAAATGACTTGTTCAAAGTTTTCTGAGCTTGTAAAGATATAATTATTGTATCCTAATAAGTATAACAGACGACATTTCTTTCCCCTTTCTCACTGTTTGATCTGAACTGCACATTTCTGATCTTCTTGTCAAAGACAGAGCTGTTTGTATGGGAATATTCTGAACTTTGATGAAAGTTTTATGACACTTCCAACAAAACATGCTGCTCATTAAAGTTTCATATGGAGAGAGCTCTATCTTCATTGTTTTTTGAATCTCAAATAACACATAATTGTTATCAATGAGCACTTGATGCAATACCTGTTCCCAGAAATGTTATGTCTGCTGTTGGGAATTTGCTCTCTCAGATGTCTTAGTGGGCTGGCTTTCTTCAGTACTTTGGTCACACTGGTAGCCCATAAAGTCAAATAATAATTAATATAGTATGGACTTATAACGTTTTGCAAAGCTTTTAAAAAGGAGAAAAATTAGTTAGTTTTTAAATCTTATTCTTTCCTCTCTGACACTCTCTCTGCCCTGAGCAACACTAGGGAGATCCATGTCCCATTAGCTTAGCTTATACATATTTCATGACACAGAACAAAGTACATTTGTTTTAAAGAAGGCAAAGAATAGTGTAGATCTCTGTAGTCCATATGAATATAAATTGTATGGCTACTTTGCACAATTTCACCTTAATGAGCTTTAATGGTTGTAGCCTTCTGGCAAATGATAGATAGATAGATGGATAGATAGATAGATAGATAGATAGATAGATAGATAGATAGATAGATAGATAGATAGATAGATAGATAGATAGATAGATAGATAGATAGATAGATAGATAGATAGATAGATAGATAGATAGATAGATAGATAGATAGATAGAAAGAAAGAAAGAAAGAAAGAAAGAAATATTTTCACCATAATTTCCTGTTATAGTGACATTGGTATTTCATTAGATTAGTAAACTTTGCCACCCATGTTCAGTTCAAGCATACAA
This sequence comes from Sphaerodactylus townsendi, assembly GCF_021028975.2. Lineage (NCBI taxonomy): Eukaryota > Metazoa > Chordata > Lepidosauria > Squamata > Sphaerodactylidae > Sphaerodactylus > Sphaerodactylus townsendi. Next base: position 53,716,906 of record NC_059434.1, on the reverse strand, counting down.
CAGGGAATTCACTTCTTCATTCATTACCACATGTGTGAAAGCACTGCTGTTTTAACTCAGTTTAAGTCAGGCTGAAACTCAGTTGTAGGTCTTGATCCACTGACTGAAAATCAGTGTTTTAGTTGTATTTCCAGCAGAACCATATGATCAGTGGCACATAGGGTTACAAACTCTGGGGTGGAAAATTCCTGGAGATTTTGGGCAGAAGCATGGGGAGGGTGGAGTTTAAACATGAGAGGGACATCATCAGGGTATAATGCCATAAAGTCTACCCTCTAAAGCAATCATTTTCTTCAGGGGAGCTGATCTATGTAGTCTGAAGATCAGTTGCAATTATGGGCGATCTCCAGGTGCCCACTGGGGTTCTGCAAGTGTAGGACCCACCAAGATTAATTTAGTCACCAGCAAACTATTGTGGATTTATGAACACTTGAAAAACTCTCCACTGGCTATGTGGTTTTGGATGGAATTCAGGGCTCAGCTGCAGTGTTCAAATGTAGGTTATAGTTTTACATTTAAAGTATACATTAACACCCAAAGGGAGAGCCCAGAATATCACAAAAATCTAGACTTTAAAACTACTTAATTGCACTGTTGCTCTTCATTTTTTCTCAGTCTAAAGCAGGAAAAAAGGAGAATTGAGCCTCCTATGGGTCACTATCTTGTCTGGTAGCCTGTGTTTAGCTAAATGGAACACAAAATTGTGTTGGCCTGCTAGACAACAACTGCACAGGCAATTTGATATTGCCAAAGGCTCCTTCTATTGAATAAGCATGACGTTACTGAAACTGATGCTATATAAATAGGATTAGTCTGGATCCTGAGACTTTTCTGATTTTCCAACTTCAGCATTGTGATAAATATCAGAACAACTGTTTTGCTAGAAAGATATATCTGAGTAAGTTCAGCTTTTGATATTGTGTTGACAGGTGACTTTGCATGAATATTGTATTTATTTATTATCATTTTAAGTTCATTGGTGCATCAAGAACTGCAAAGCTGTCAAATGTTTGTGGCAGTGGTAGCTTTCCTTTCACCACTGTCTTAGAATCAACGAGTAGAACAGAAATTGATTAAAGTTGTCCTAAGCTTTAGACCCCTTGCAGTTCTTGATATCTTGTGTTTGCCGAATACATCAGAATAGTGTTCTCTGCTAATACTTTTATGCAATTAGATCAGGTTAGCAAGTAAATTGTTTAAGTATGTGACGATGGCACCTCCATAGCACAGAAAGGTCAAATTCTTGCTTTAAATGTTGTGTTCAGATATGAAAATTGAAGAATAAAATACATGCACATTTTGTCAATTGTGAAAGTAAAAATGCATAAAAAATCAGTGTATGTCTCTTTACAGTTTTACAGGGTGTGGTCCAATCCATTCTTGGTTGTTATCCCTAGCACCTAAAAATCTTATGCAACACATTTACATGTTCCTAATTAAACATGGATTATGATGGAAGATATTGCTCCAGATTTCTGCTGACATGCATGTCTAGATATCAGTGGTTATCTTCTTGTCATTTAATTCCATATTTCTTTATACATAGTGATTACTGTTGCATATGAACTAGCAGGCATTTTGATGTATAATGAAGATGGTAGAAAAGATATAACAGTGCCAAAACTTGTAGAACTATAAAATCATAAGCTCATTATATTATCAATGTTATCTCTATGTACAACTACCTTGCAGCACAATCCAGAGCTTTTGGTGACCAGGGCTGGCACTGCTACAGTGCCAGCTCAGGGGTATAGAGGGGTATAGCCAGGTTCTAAAGTTAGGGAGAGAAAGCACATAGAAAAGGTGCCATGACTCATGCCAAGTGGTAGCATGGGCCAGAGCCTGGGGGAAAAGAGCCAGACCCCGGGGGGGGGGCAAGGCTTGGGCTGGTAGTGGAAGGGATTTTAAAAAGGCACCACATTTCAAAAATGTGCCCCCATTAGTCCCATTAACTGTGCCACTGGCCACCCCACCTCCTCAAGAGGGCTTTTTGGCAGTGCAGGAGGCAGGATTCACAGCAAAACCTCTCCATTTTCAAATAACCATCCATTGGACGCAGTGGACTTATGCCATCCAAAAGGATGGTGTAACTTCAATCCCTAGGCCACTTCATATCTGGAGGCAAAATTAGGATGGAAGCCAACTAACATCAGATCCACCGCCATCTCCATCTCTGAATGATCCCACTATGCTGGTGGAGCCAGTGGTGGCATGCTGGCACTGATACAGCACTCTGCCCATGTCTGGGTGTTTGGGCAGGCTGCAGCAGTCACCCACCACTGGATTTGCCCTCTGCGAGGTAAGTGCCCCAGGGAGCCTGTACTGCCTCATCAAGTTCCTTCAGCACCCTTCCCCCCGGGTTGTTGTTGTTGGAAATGGATCCAGTTCCTTCAGCTTGGAAAGCAACATAGATATGTTGGTGCCATATGACTGTGTGTTAATAAAGTCATAAAAAGAAGGAGATACACAGTATCACAGGTCTGGAAATAATAACGGAATACAAGAAGGGATCTATATAATTCAAAAATTATGAACATTACTATAGAATGTGATTGAAATTACAGAACATTATTATTGCTATTAGTGCAAAAGTACAAGGTTATGCCATATGTCCACAAATCACAGCCATTTTGCATAACAAAATAGTCAGAAATAATTTACTACAAGTTTCCAATTTATCCCAGTGCTCTAAAAGGAAAGCTGATTATGCTACTATTTTAACAATCTGGAGAACATAGCAGTGCTTTAATACTAGTAGTTTGTTTCATTGTTGATGTTTAGACGTTTGTCCTAGTCAGGAGACTGTAGTCTCTTGCAGGGCAGAACAGAGAACTGTAAGAAGGACAGAATAAAACTTTGTATTAAAGGTTTCTGCCTGCCTGCACCACCGAAACACAACAAGCCATTACTTGTGATGAAGGATGTACCTATCATTCTGCGCAATGGGTTTGCTTATGCCTAAAGTCTTCCATCAGTGGAAGTACAATCTTCTAGGATGAGAAAAATAATTTCATATTTCTGATTTTCCAGTTTGAGGCATCTACAAGTGATAGTGTAATGTGGCTCTCTTAAAAATGGCAGCCAGCTCTGAGGTCAGTTGCTACAATGCAATAAGCAGCAATGAGGTCCTCCTCAATCTTTCAGTTTGCTTCACAGTGCTAAAGAATGGAAAGCTCCTTTTCATGTAGGTAGATTGGGGCTGCATAATTTCAGAAATGCATTTTAAAATCAATGAACTGATAAAGCTGTAATTTGGGTGACTTCTCAAAACCTCAACAGGTATTCACAAGAACTTTATTCAAGTAGGAAATCTCTTCCAAAATCTCTCTAAAGGAGAAACAGGTGTCACCAGTTCCTCATTGTCTAGAGAAAAGTGCCTTAGGCTCATTCCGCACACGCAGAATAATGCACTTTCAAGCTGCTTTCAGGGCTCTTTGAAGCTGTGCGGAATGGCAAAAACAGTTGTGAAAGCAGCTTGAAAGTGCATTATTTTGCGTGTGCGGAATGAGCCTCACTGTCTACTAAAAAGAGAGTACAACCTACCTGTGTAATAGGGTTTATAGTTTGTTAAAATGCTTGATGATCCAATATCATTATCTTCAAATTAAGACATCTGATGTGATATAAAATAGCACCCATTCATGGCACTCATTTATCTAGCAAGTCAACTCAAAGCCAGATTACAAAAAAAAAAAAAAAATCAGCAGTACATTTTATCAAAAAGGTGTTCAAGCAATCAATAAATCTGCTTCTCACAGTGCCTCTTCCACAGCTTTCAGCTCCATTTAAGAAGCCTTCCCACTCCATTCTGAGTCACTGTGAGATTTTCTCCTTTGCTGTTGAAATGAGTGGGAGAGTACTTTAGTTTGAATTAGACTGCTTGGACGAGTGTTGTTCATGGTGCCTTTTATGCATAACACCTGCAAGGCATTTTCATTCTCATTAGTGTGACAATATTTTAGTAACCTTCAGTAGTTTACTCAATAAGGTGGGAGGCCAAAAGTATTCACCAAGCTGATCATATTTGTCTGCTGCTTTTATCACTATTCTGATCTACTAGGAAGTAATAGACTGGAGACCCAGCTTCTGATGCTTGATAGAAAAAGAGATTTATGATATCCTCTTCTACCTTTATTTTTGGTTGATATCAAAAACTGTACAAAGATGCCAGTGTATGAAGAAATATCTTGGTTTAATTAGCGGATCTGACATCCACCTGTGTTGTTTGATCTTAAACATTTTTATATGAAGAAATAAACATGACCTTTGACATATTCTCACGGTGATACATTTCAAGACAAATGGAGTAACTACACTCCAGTTTTCCGAAGGCAAGAGAAAAATACAGAACATGCAAAACAAAGCTTCTCTCCAAGCCATTTTGAGGATACCAAAAATCCTGCCTGAAACAGCATCCAAGTAGCTTACCTTACTTGCATAGTATGAGCAGGTAAGAAAGTGTCCATGGCTAAAATCTCAAGGAACAGAAAGCAATGCTGGCTAAAATGGCTGGTTTTGCCTCCTGCCCATTATTAGGGCAGCAAGAGGTCCCTGGCCCAGGCCTATTTTCAGTTTGCTCCATTCCTCATGGGATGGGACAAAAACTCTTCCTAGTCCTGTTAGGATGAGGAACAGCATTATCAGATGTTTAGACCCCCTGGAAATAGGCCACCGCTGAGAGCCCTTCAAGGATTGGGGGATATAAGAAAATAAATAAATAAATAATAGTAATAATAGTAATAATAGTAATAGTAATTATAGTAATAATAATGATAATGTGACAAAACAACTGGAAAAATATTTACATTGCAGGAGTAATGCAATGGAATCTAAGATGTGTTTTCAAGCCCTAGACAGAAAATTGATACAAGATTATTAGTTTGATATCTCAAGGTAAAATATCATTCTCATGAGTGCCATAGAGACTTCTGAAATCACAGAATCAATCTTCTGTTCAACAGGGAAGAGTTTGAGAATACTAGCTTCACTATACACCTTCAGCCTGTGTGTGTGTGACACTGAAAAGAAATGGCAATTTAGAAGCAGGATGTTTTTCACAATGACCCAAAGTCTTTCTGTAGCATCAAATTGAAAAAAAGAGCAGATTCTGCCATTTCTCTTTCTCTTCTTATTTTTCTATATTTTTAGTGCAAACAAATCATCAGTTAATTTCTTTGCTTATAATTTAAATTTAATATTCATTATTATGCCGAAAACATTCTGAAAGGAATGGCATGCTGGTACTTCACTTGCAATTTTAGCTTTGTTTTCTTAGTCTACATTTTGCCTTTTTCGCAATTCTTATGCATTTTTATGGGCAAGTCCAGTGAGCTCAAATCTATATCTATAAATGTGAAATACCGCTGACTCACTGACTGACTCATCAAAAGAACTAAAAAACCACCAAACCTACAAAGTTGAAATTTGGCACACCGGTTCATTATGTGATTTAGGTGCTCACTAAGTAAGGATTTTTCAAAATATTCAGTTTTACTCAAGTTATTACACATTTACTGTTTTAACTGCTCATCTCTGGCCATCTGCACGAACATTCTAAGGGCAAACCAGCCCCTCAGTCCACAGACATGCCGCACCAGCATTCATAAGGGTGACAGTTAAATTACCACCTTAGCTTCAATTCAAACATGGGCTTCTAAAAAAAAGCAAAGTATTTTTTGCTTAGAAATTGTCTACCTCTAAAAGTTCCGCATAAAACAGGCTGTGAAAAGGTATTCCTCCACCCACCCTCACATTAACAACACCGCTACAGCCAAATACAATCAAAACAGATTACAAACCACACTATCACCTTGGACTACTAAACATTTGTTGGGTTTTGCATATGGACATCAGATTGATTACTGTGCAGACAAGTTTACTGCTCTTGGCCTCCGATCACCCTGTGCTTGGTGTCGTGCTCTGAAGTGGCGGGATGAGTCCCCAGGAATGTGCTGCAGTGGTGGTACAATCCAGCTCCCTGCCCTTCAACCCTACCCTGAACCTCTTCACAGCTTTCTCACTCATTAGCATCCAATGGCAGAACACTTCCTTTCTGCATCCTAAAAATACAATGGCTGCTTCCACATGATGTCTTTTGGAGCCCACCAGGTAAAAGAGAGCAATAACACATTGCATTAGAAAAAGACAGCTACAGGAAACTGCTGCAAAATAATGCAAAAACAAATCCATCAGTCCACAGACAGGCTGTGAGGAAATATGCAGCATGTCACCCCAAAGTTCACAAACAGGCTGTAAAGAAGTATGTTGAATGTCACCCCGAAATTCATAGAGAGCCTGTGATGAAGTATGCGTAGTGAAGCACGGGTACCCTGCTAGTTATTTATAAAACTATTTATACAAACCATGTAAAGCATAGTTGTTAGAAGGTCAAATTAGGATCCCGGACACCTTGATTCAAATCTCCATTCAGCAATGATGCTCACTGGGTGGCCCACTTCCAGCCCAATTAAGCCCATCCCATGGAACCATATCAAAATTAAAATGGGGGAAAGAGTTGTGATGTACTGCCAGATCTGTCTATGGTTTCCTACCTGCCAATATTCTGCTATAGTTCTGCAATAAAGAATATCATGTTCCAGTTCTGAGTTCTTCGTTTGAGACTATGAGCACAGGGCATGACACCTATGATGGGAACTGCAGCTTGCATTGTGCACCAACCCCCCTTCTTTCTCTAATGAGAAAACAGAGCCTTCAGGAAAAACAGAGGGAAACTCTGTTTTCGGGGGATGGATTTTTAAAACGTACAGGCACTACCCCTTTCTCTCAATCAGTCACACTGGTACTTGGTGAAGTTTAAAACAAAACTAAAGTTTATTTACAGACTGGTTTAGCTTCTCAGATGGAACAGAGAGGTTTCAAAAGCATTTTAGGTTTCACAGGTAGATGTTTCTTTCTTAGATGTTACAGCAGTTTTCAGAACAGACTTATTCACCCACAGGTGCCTCTTTCCCTACCACAGGGAAAACTTTCCATGCGCAGTCAAGCACACTCCTAGTTCACCCACCATTTATCACCAAAAGGGAATGGTCACTGACTTTAGGAGGGCTCCCACGTGAAGTTTCCCTGTTCCAGAGATCCAGACTATCTAGCCTATAACAAACACTGTTCTTCCCTGACGGTCTGAGATTAAAGCTGTGGTTCTCAACCTTGCTAATGCAGTGGCCCTTTAATACAGTTCCTCATGTTGTGGTGACCCCCAACCCTAACATTTATCCATTTTACAGATGGAGAACACTGATGCAGAGAGTCTTAGGTGACCCCTGTGAAAGGGTTGTTCATCCCCCAAAGGGGTCATGACCTCCAGGTTAAGAACCACTGGATTAGAGGAATCTGGCCACCTAGCCTTCCTCTCCCTGTCTCTCACTGGCTTCACTGCCATTAGACACAATCTCCAGACTGAAGGAACCGTGAGCTGACACGATCTGTGTCTGACTTCTGAATCTGCGTGTCTCTCCACTCAGACTCAGTTCCCACCAAGTAACACTCACAGGCTTGTTCCTGCTTTTATAGCAGACAGCACACCCTATCTATGGCTACCAGCTAAAGCATTACAGCCCAGCCAATCAGGTTGCACTCTAGCTGTTACTGTGGTGTTTTGCTCTGGCTAACTGCACCTTCGCACATTAACCCCATAAGAGCCTAATCCGTCACACATTGCATAGCCAAAACAGAGCTTCTTGGAATGTATATTAATCTTTTTAAAAATTATTATTACCTTCCCACTTGCATGCCGTTTCCTGCTTTTTGAAGAGGTAACTATCTTTATGGATGAAATTAGCTTAACAGATGTCATTTTATATTAAACTATTCATTTTAGCTTTCCTAGAAGGAGTGCAATTTGGGAAAATATAATTAAATATAGTAAATGAAAAAAAAATATTATTCACTCCATTGCAATTTACAGTGCACTTTTGGTCCACTTCCCAGATGTAGCAGTGAATTGTAATGAAGGTTAAATTACACAGCATACTCGGTGCCCCAGAAATATATGTATTCTTTCAGCCATTGACAAATCTCTTTATATTCCTTGAGAAATTATGACTTTGTGGTGGAAGGAAAAGAAGTTTATACAGAATAGAACAGAATATGTGGCGGTAGGGGAGTAACAATACAAGGGAAAGCCAACATCAGACCTGCACACAGAAAAAGATTAAATGTTCTAAATGCCATGCAGGCTACCTTCTTAAAGTCACAGATTACTTTACTAGATACCTTCAGCCTGAAATACACTCTGGGAATCATTCAGAAATCAAGAACAGCGACATGCAAGTGTAATGAATGCAAAGTGCAGCTTTCCTTCCATTTCCTTCCTCCTCTCTTGCTGTAATGCTAGGTTAGTAATTTTCAGTGATGGCTGACTACGGTGCCACAGTAAACCTCCATACAGAAAACAATATGCACTCAGTTAGCCATCTGAATGCTATGGCTCAGAAATGAAATCATGCAAAATGGCACAGTTTAATGTGGAAGGAATTTATAAAAAGGAGCACTATATCTCCAACTTCTGCTTTCATTATGCTTCCAACACAAATGCTCCAAGTAAAAGGCTCAACAAAAGAACCGGGCTTCATTAGAAGGCTGGTAAAAACGGAGGGTAGCAAAAGACTGTAGTTATCATCTGGGCTTTAGCAGTTTGAGGCTGCAGGGTGCAACATTCCCAGTGCTACTTTGTTTCTCTTCCACCCACTTTTATGTGCTGAACAGCATAACATACTGCTGCTGTAGCAGCTACTGCATCCTGGGGAAATAGTGGCTGTTTTCTGTATCATTGAAAGATTGTGTTGAATGGTCAGAACCAGAGAACAATGCCAGCATAATGCTACTAATAAGTCATTGGGGTGGGGTGGGGTGGGGTGGGGTGCAGTGAGGTGGGGTACATAATGGAAAATCAGTATATCCATTTAAGCTGAAATAAAATTGAGCAACTAGTTCCCACATAGATTCTTGACATGGTAAGGAAATATCTACACTTTATGTGATTCAGAAGTCTGAAGAAACCCATCCTAAGCCTATGGTCATAATGTTGTGTTATGTTTACTATGCTACTGAAGAAATAAAATTGATTTTTCTTTTAAAAGTTTATTACAGGATAGAACTGTGTATATATCTGTGTTACAGATTGGTAAAGGCACTGGGAAATGAAGCTTGGGTCCTGTTCCACTCAGGGAGGGGAGAGGGGTAGACTCACAAGAACATAAGAAAACTGTTTTTGAACATGAAGGAAGTGTAGGTTGGGATGTGTAGAGTTGCTCTTATATGAGGAAAAGTTAGAATTTATGCTGAGGCCCACAGAAATCCTCCAAGTGTCTGTAGCAGTTTTTTAAAACCTTACAAGCAGAGGCTTCCAAGGAGCAAGTAGGGATGGGCCTTATGTGAAGAGGTTGCTCTGGTTACAGTATCAGGCAAAACAAGGGTCTTTGATCTCTGGATAGGAAACCAAAAGGAAGCTAGTAGCCAAACATGGTAGAACAAAAAACTGGTTTACAGCATGGCCAGAAAACGGAGTTTACCTGAGAACTCAGGCAAGGGAACAAAGGATATTCTAATCCATGCCAGGCAGGCAAAAGCACCTCCTGAGCCCAGGTCTGAAACAAAGCTTGCCTGGAATTGTGCTGTTAGCTGAGAAATATCTGGATCAGAATGTTTCTTATTTTCTGTTTTTTTTTCAATAAAATCTGCAGAAAACTCAGTGGTTTGAGTATCTGGAGGAAAGAACCCAGGTTTGTAAGACAGGTGTGGATTCCCCCCCCCCATTCCTCGTCTTGTGACAATATCCTACTTTCCCTGCCTTTGCTTCTTTCCATCCCCCTACCCCTCCTGTCAGTCACTTTCTCTCCAACTCTCCCAGTCTTTTTCTCTTTCCTATCACTCTTTGTTTCTTCATCCTTCCCCATGAAACTTGGTGGGAGGGGGAGTGGCTCACTCACCTGATCCTCTCTGCTGCTGTGCCTGTCTGAGTAACCTTGCCTGACCATTCCCCCAAACCCAGCTGCATGCCCCTCTGCTGCCCAACTGCCATGCTGGTGTTCTAGCACCAAACAGGGACATTGAGGGTGGGGAAGTCTCCTCAATCCTCGTTATCCATGCTCTGGGAAGTAATGGAGGTGTCCGGGGGTCGCTGCGGCGACGCGCCCCGGACTCGACCAGCCGGGGGGCGGGGCTCACCGCAGCTCGGCAGCTGAGCCTGGCGGCAGCCCGCCCCGGCTGGGAAGCCCCGGCAGGGAGCCGAAGCGGCCGGGCGAAACCGAGGCGGCGCAGCTGCCGCTCATCAGGCCACCGGTGCAGCTGCGGCGCGTTGCAGCAGCTGGGCGCGGCCGTGAAGCAGGGACCGCCCCAGAAGCCGGGAGGAAAGGATATAAGGGGGAGGCAGCCGGGAGAAGGGGGCTGGTCGTGACGGGGCGAGGTAGGGTGTTGCGGGAGCCCGGAGAGGGAAGTGCGTTCACGGGAGTCAGAGGGGCTGCAAGGCAGTGCCTGGACAGAGGGGAAGGAGAGCCGGGGAAGGAGTGGAGAGAGGCGGAGGCTGAAGAAGGAGAGAAGGGAGAGACCCAGACGGAGAAGGGAAAGGAAGAGGGAGAAGAGAGGGAGAACGGGGAAGCGGTGGAGGAGGGCAGCGAGGCGGAACGCAGGCAACGCTTGGGGACTGCCGCTGCCTCTCTGAGGTGCTGGCGCGAACGTCCAGCCCGGGCGCCAGCAGCCCCTTGGGGGTAGGACAATTGGGGGTAGGACAAGGGCCTGAAGGGAAGGGAGGGGCTCTTCCCCCCCTTCCGGCGTGACACCCTGTGGTTCAGGCAGCTGACATTTCTAAGACCCCCAAAGACCGGGGCTCGAGACGAGGAGACCAACACCTCGGAAAGGGACGGTGGGACGGCTTGTCAGCCTCAACCGCAGGAGGGGGAGGGGGATCGCCACAGGAGGTGTATTGGACTTGATTTCCTGTCCCCACCTCTACTGTGACAGCCTATCCAGATACCCCATTTCCCCCATTGTGCTACTAGCACCATCTGTCATGGCAGTGGGACAGCAGTGGGGAGGGGATCATTGGGGGATGCAGCAGAGGCTTAAAGTCCTTTTCATTCACCATTGAAGCAGTGTGAGGTAGGAAGGTCAGAGGTGAATTTGAGATGTAGAGATATGGTGGTATAAACTTCCTGTTTTCCCATAGCATTATTTCTGCAAAGGTTCAGGGGTAGGGTCAGCTCACTCATTCATTCCCTCTCTCTACTGTGCCTGGCTGTCCAACTCTTCCACATTCCACGTTTTGGCTTCTAAGCGACAAGCTTTACTTTTCTGTTCAACCATTTGATTGAGGTTGTGGCAGTGGCAATAGCTGCTGCTGTGGTGATAGAGGGCGCAAGGAAAGCTCATACTCCTTCTTGCCCCTCTCTAAACAGTAGTGGAGGTAGGGAGTCAGAGGCTTGTGGGGGATGTGGGGGGATTGGTAGAGGAGGTTCCTGGTCATAATCCCCTATCTACACACTGCATTCCATCAGAGGCTGCTATCTGCACCATATAAATGCAGACAACTATTTCCTTTTTTGAGTTTTTAACCCTATCCTAATTATAGGTTGGGGATTTTTCTGCAAACCTGGAGGAGACCTCAGATTTGTAGAAAAGTCTTCTACAAATGTCAACATGACTCTGATCTATGGATTTATGTATCTGAAGATGGGGTAATGTTGAAAATTAGATGTACTGGTTGTTTCCTGCTTACAGATAATTTGACAGATCAGGCTAAATGATTTATCTTTCAAGAGTTTGTCTTTACTGTAACACAGTAATATATAGATTTTATGGTTATTACAAACCCATTAAATACTAGGCGGATGCAAATTCAGATTCAGGGATATTCTGAAGCACCACAATTTTATATTCAGAATGGTTACAAATAATTCCAAATCCAATTTTTATGGTTCCAAATATTTGAAATCCAAATATTTAGAGTTGCATTGACTCCTATGCAAAGCATTCTAGGCTACTTCTGAGTGGAGGAAAATGAAATCTTTTCCTCAGACAGCTTGGCCTGCCTTTTTTGAGAAAATAAACTGAAATTCTCCAGGCAGCTTGGCAACCTCAGGGTGGAGGGGTGGAAAAGGAAAGCTTAGTACCAACAGAGGAAGGAACAGAGTGAAAGCAAAGCCTGTAGCTGATGTCTGTCTGCACTTATGAAATGATGGAGCAGGAACAGACACCAGAAGGTATTTCACCTTGATTTTTTTCCCAAATGAAACATGCACAGAGCTGCTTACCGTATATAATTCCTCTGCAATCCCCTGGCCATTTATTCTGCTGAAGCAGTCTTCACTGTGCCTTTTTCTACATTTGATTCCTTCTGTACATCTCAGTTTATATTACTAATAAAATTAACAAGACTGTAGATTAATACAAAAATTGTTTTTTTTCTTTCATTCTTTCTTTATTACAGCAAAAACATACTGTTATTTTTTGAGAAGTTTCTGCCAGTAATATAAAAGATGGGCATGGTAAAGGAAGCTGGACGCTGGCAATAAGAAGGCTGCAGAAACATTCCTGGGCTTTCTTGAGTGTACTTCAATGAACATAGAATGGCAAACTGCAGCCAACAGCATAAGGCCTGCCATGCTTCAAACTTTTGCCTCCTCTTGCTGCTGCTTCCCCCCTTCCTTCATCCAACTGCACTCATTTATTCAACTGTGTTGTGCCCTATGTTGTTGGGGTAGTTCCCACCCATGCACCCAGTCACCACTGTGTCATCTGCTTCAGTCTGCCTGCCTATACTGCCAAGGGTATTTACCTATGCCACAACACCAGCAGTCCTCTTCTCCACTGTGCCATGTCCAATCCTGCCCTGGTGGTATTTGTGCTGTTCAGAATTAAGAATTCATGCCTCACCAGTGTCAGCCAAATGTCAGCACGTCTGACTGGCAACAGTGGCTATTATGGTGGGCACTTGCCACATGTCAGTTCTTTGAGATTTGTGTAGACACTGGGAAAGGCTCAAATGGCTGGGGAAAACCTTTTAAAAGTGGTTTGTCTTTTTTAACGTGGGAAATGGCTATTGCTATTGGCTTTAATGGAGTTTCAGATATTCAGAAAAAATGATTTTTTTTAAAAAAATACGAATCTGAATAATGATCCAGATTTTGAGGCTATTCAGAACACCTAGGAATATGAGATTTCCATTTTGTGCAATAAGATATGAAATCCTTACTTATTTTTACCATGATATCTATGAGTTTATTATGAAAAACAATAATAAGGGTATTAGAAGCAATAAGAATAAGTATAAGCCTTCGACCTAAAATGTGGGAGCTGGAGTACAGAGTTTTGAAAAAGGACATTGAAATAGTGGGCATCACAGAGATATGGTGGAATGAGGAGAACCAGGGGGATGCTGATATCCCAGGTTACAGGCTCTACAGGAAGGATAGGACAGGGCGTATTGGGAATGGTGTTGCCCCCTATGTCAGAGAGCATAGTGTCACATAAAATAGACACTGCAAGGGGAACTGATTCCCCTACAGAAGCACTGTGGATATCAATACCAGGTGTGCAGAATAGTCTGATATCCTGATTAGGGATATATTATCGTCCCCCTGACCAAAGCGCAAAAAATGATTCTGAGATGGAACTTTAAGTGATGACCATCTGAAGGTCAAATTGCTGTCTTGCTCAAAATTTGAGCTACTTGCCCCTTCATTTGACCATTTGGCCTGGCCGGAAAGATACTTAACGTATACTCATTTACTGCTTTTTTTCTTCAGCCTTAGAAGATCTCATGATATTTTAAGTCAGGAGTATCCCCGAGTCTCACTGGTATACGAAATCTGTACTTTGCAGCCAGTAGGATTGTCACTGCTGTTGCAAACATAATGCAAAATTTTGCTTTCTCCTTGGGGATACCAAACCAGATTGGCTGGTTGTGTGGGGACAGTGCTGTACCACCTCACCCTCTCCAAATGGCCTCCCCATTCAACATCAACAACAAAAGCTGGCAAAAATCACCCATAGAGGATAACAGATACACCATGAAAAACATGGCATATTTCCATTTTAACATACTGGTTACATTTAACAGGCAGATTACATATATTTAAAAGCAGTTACATTGACAGGTATGCACCTCAATCACCTATATACAATCACTGACTATATTTTATATAGCCCTGACCCAGAGTTAGGAATGCTTCACAGCTGGCAAATGAATACAGGACCTTAACAGTCATTAAAAAGCAAGGCAAGAGCAGTACCATTTTTCACTATTCAAAACTTGACTCTTATGCTGATTAATGTGACCACTTTTAAGCAGAATAGAAGTTCATTCTGGAAGCAGCAGAAGTGAAGATATAATGTGAGTGCTCTTTACTCTCAGTTTAAAATGATTCTGCTCTACTGAACTCAAAGGGCTTTTTGCCACTGAAATGAACTGAAGAAGAATCTGTCTGGGTTCAACAATTTGGTTGTGAATGGAATCTGATTTCTTATTATTTTCTTTGTTGTCCCTAAATCAATGGCTTAGATGCAAAAAACCAAACTTTTGGAGAATGCAGATGGCATTTTGAATGCTCAGTGCCTAGCTACTTCTAATTTTTTTGTTAATATACAGTGACAAGAATGTGAGAAAAATGCGAATTTGGGTTCGTCTCCTTTGTGAAGAATAATATAACCATCTTAAAAAATGGTTAAATATTTATGATAGTATTGCAAATAAAATTAGAGATAATTTTGAATTTCACAACCCCCAAATTTCTTTTTCCTTGTGTGAATTAAACCCATCTATATATTAATTTTCTGCTATTTTATGTTTGGGGAACTTTTTGATAAAATGTACATATTTTAATGTTATTTTGTGAATCAATACATTATACACTCATTGTCCATATAAACAATGTACACTGTATGTGTAAAAGATGGATAAATAGTGTCTAGGATCTGTATGAAATGCACACACACACACACACACAGAGAGAGAGAGAGAGAGGTGGATGGGGCTCAGATTGTACCTGGAGGCAAAACCTCCTCCAGATGCCCCACACACACCCACGGCACAGAATGGCACCCTTCCCCCATCCCCCTCAAACCCCACTCACCTGAGCCGATGAGGGAGGGATTCTTTCGCACTGGGGCTGGAAAGAGAAGCCATCTGCATGGCAGCCAACTTGGCAGGAAAGAGAAGCCATCTGCATGGCAGCCAACCCCTCTTCCCTGACCAGCAGGATCCACAGTGCATGCAAGGGATGGGGACAGAAGACAGCAGACTTCTCTCCAGTAGTGGGATTCAGCAGGGATGGGAAGAGAAGCCTGTCCCTGCACTGGCGGTGCCAGAGAAGCCATGGGTGAGGGGAAGAAAAGCCTGCAGGCTGCTCCTCCACTGGCTGAGAGGAAGGAAAGCGGCCGCAGCTGGAGCTCCAGCAGTGCCCATGCCATTTCCCTTCTCTCTGAGCAGCCTGCCTGCTCGGAAAGGAGGGAAGCAGCTGTGACTGGAGCTCCAGCAGTGCCCATGTCATTTCCCTTTTCTCCGAGCAGCCTGCCTGCTTGGAAAGGAAAGAAGTGGCCATGACTGGAGCTCCAGCAGCATCCACACTATTTCCCTTGCCCACATTGTCCTCTTCAATGACATGGGAAGGCTGAGGGAGGGCAAAGACTTGGGGCAGGGAAGGCTTCTGGTCACATGGGGGTCTGATTTTTTTTACAAAGCCTAAAGATCTAAAGATGTTTAGATCTAAAGATGCAGGAGCACAGAAGCCATGGGCAATAGCAATGATACAACAGGACGAAAAGCAGGAATAGTCAGCAACAGGGAGGAGGTGAGGGGGAAGTGTGCAAAGCAGCATAAACGAGTGGTGGGTAAGACTATGCCAGTTGGCTGCTAGTGGAGGGAAGATGTCCAGGGCAAACCTGGACCCACTGGCGAATCTGTCCCACTCTGGCAGCGAAGCAAAATTAAAATTGTTCTATAAATGGATTTGCTTGCTACAGAGAGAGTGGAAAGTGAAAGTGGGACTAGAATAAATATATCCATACAAGAAATTTTGCTAGAGAAGACATTTGCTTCCACCACGCAGCAAACACCTTGTGCGTAATTGGCCTTCAACAACTGGAATGTCCATGGTAAGATACAAATGTTCCAAATGCCTCATATAATGTGCAACATATATCATTTAAGGGAAGGCAGGAATCAAAGAGTAGAGCAAGAGAATGATCTTCTAAATTCAGTCTTCCAGAAAAAGGTTGGGTATAAATGTAATGTAATAAATAAATATAAATTTGAGTTAAAGGGAATGGTCTGATTTCAAAGTAGTGGCCCCAAATATCAGGAAATATCCAAACAGGTATTCCAGGAAAAGCAATACCCATGTGATGTTGTGGGAGCTGGGGACTTACATTGCTGCATAAACATGTGTTGTTTGGAGCAGGTTAGGTTACCAATTCTGGTTCTAATCTTGAGCCTTTGGAACACATGGGTCAGGATTCTCAACGCATTATTCTCAACTCAAACTGAGGCCCCTTCCACACAGGCCAATAAACTCAGACTAACCATAATATAAAACCTGTGTTGCAGGGGGACTTCACACGGATCCCACTCCTAATGTGAGTCTGCTCTGCATTTCCCACACACACACACACACACACACACACCCAAGTTTTTCAAGAATTGCATTATCAGCGATTCTTCAGTTTTAATGTAGATTGCAGCCATGGCCGAGTGAATGGCTTCCCCGGGAAGTGCGCTATGTGGCTACACTTCCCTTTATTC
Organism: Sphaerodactylus townsendi; assembly: GCF_021028975.2. NCBI lineage: Eukaryota > Metazoa > Chordata > Lepidosauria > Squamata > Sphaerodactylidae > Sphaerodactylus > Sphaerodactylus townsendi. The sequence goes on along the minus strand of NC_059434.1, from coordinate 53,700,153 downwards.
AGTCCACGCCTCTCTGCTGCATAGCTATGGAGAGGCACAGGGATGGCAGCCTGGCTGTGGAGAAACTTGTCTGCCTGATTTCATAGCTAAGCCATGGAGGGAGGTGAATGAAAAAAAAGCGCCTCCATGCAAATGCGCGATGGCAACCTGCATGGGCTCTGCAGTCTCTGTTCACTGCCTGCATGAGGGCATATGAATGCCTTGATGGCAATGTGGGTTGCTTAACCATGACTGCACCCACTGCACTTTGCCCATGAGGAAGAGGCCTGACAGTGACTGACAGTGACATCTATGGTCTTATGTAGAGGTGTTTCACGTCACCTGATCCTTTTAGTTGGAAATTTTGGGGATTGATTCCCTAGATCACAATTGACCAAGAACTTCTTCAAGAGAACTGTGAATGCAGTCTTTATTTCTTAAGAATATAAGGCCCTTTCCGCACAGGCCCTTTCCTCCGGGCGCCCTCATGCTGGCAAGAATTCTGCCGACGTGGGGGTGGAGGCCGGTGCAGGAGAGGCGGCTCCGCATGGAGCCTCCTCTTCCCTGTCCCTCTCTTACTTGCCTTGTCGCCGTCGTCGCCCTGCTGTCTTCCTTTTTTTAATAGTTTATTAAGAGTTTCAAGTTACAATTTTAAAAACAACATACAAATTTCGCACAGTTCAATAAACATTACCAAACATAATTCCTTCAAAAATTAATTTCTGTTCCCTAAAGAAAATATTACACAATTCTGTAAGATCTAAACCTATTTCTCTCCTTCCATGTTTATTATTTTTTTTAATATTTCTATGTTTCTCTTCAATTAAATAAGTAATATACAAAAAACCTTTAATTATATTTTAGAATTTTATGCTTATTTCTTTCCATCCTTCTTTAAGTATAAAACATGGAATCTCTTTCCGGGAAACCTTTTTCTCAGGAGTTATAGTTACTCCCGTCCTATAGCAATTGACATTCTATTGTCTAAATCAAATATATATGTTATAACTTATAATACTGCTTGAACGGCTTCCAGATTTCTTCAAATTTTTCTTCATTATCTTTCAATCTCCAGGTTAATAAGTCAAAATCCATTATTTCTTGCATCTTTTCTTCCCATTTTCTCACAGAAGGAGTTTCTTTCTTTTTCCAACATTTTGCAATTTCAATTCTAGCCACGGTTATCATATAAAGGAAAAGAACATCATTCCTTAATATTTTTTTATCCTTAGTCATTCCCAACAAAAATATTTCTGGTTTTAGTTGTATTTTCGTTTTCAATATCCTTTGCATTTGTGTTAGTATTTTCTTCCAATATTTTTTTATACATCTGCAACTCCACCACATGTGTATAAAAGAACCTTTCTTTTTCCTGCATTTCCAACATTTGTCATGTTTTTTGTTATCCATTCTCGACAACTGTACTGGTGTATAATACCACCTGTTGTAAACCTTTATGAAATTTTCTTTTAAACTTGTAGTTAATGTAAATTTGATTTGTCGTTTCCAAATTTTTCCCCATTCCTCTAACGTTATTTTTTTTTTTAGGTCAAATCACCACTTTAACATCACTTCTTTAACTTCATTCTGTTCCGTTTTAAACCTTAACAATAATTTGTATATTCTACTAATTAATTTTTTGTTTCCTTTACTGATTAGATCATCAAATTCATTCTTCTTATTATGGGTATCCAATTTTTCTCTATCTTTTTTGAAAATTTCATAAATTTGGTGGTATGTATACCAGTGGCAAATGGCGTCCTTATTGTAGATTTCTTCTCTGTTTTTTAATTCAATTCCATTATTTAATATATTTGTTGTATTTTCATATGTTGGCCAATTCCATTCTTTATTAAATTCTTTTATTTGCAATGTTTCCGCCCTCGAAACCCATCTAGGCATTTTCTGATATAATCTTCTTTTATATTTAACCTATATATTCCATAATATTTTCCTTACATAATGATTTTGGAAAGTTTTATTATCTTTCCCTTCTCCTGCTGGCCACAAGTATCCATGCCGGCCTTTTACTAAACCATACCCTTCTAATGTTAGTATCTTCCTATTTTTTTAAGAAGATCCAATCTGTAATCCAGGCTAGCATATTTGCATCGTAATATGTCTGTAGATTGGATAATTTCAGCCCTCCTCTTTCTTTTTCATCTATTAGTGTTAGGTAATTTATTCTTGATCTTTTTCCATTCCATATAAATTTTACTAATATTCTCTTCCATTTCTCAATCATTTTTGCAGTCAACATCACTGGGACATTTTGAAGGATGTACATCAGTTTAGGCATAATATTATTTTTTATTACTGCTATTCTCCCTAGAAGGGATAAATTCAGTTTGTTCCATCTTTCTATATCATATTCAATTTCTGTCCACTTCTTTTTATAGTTGTTTTCATACAATGTATTGTTTTGGTTTTCTAATATTATACCTAGGTATTTCACTTTCTTTTCCACCTTATATCCCGCATGTTTCTGAAGTTGTTCTTTTTCTACACTTGTCAGGTTTTTGGCCAAAATTTTTGTTTTTTCGTTATTTACTTTAAATCCTGAAACTTCCCCAAAGTCAAGTAACTTATTTTGGATTATTGGAATATTTTCTACTGGGTCTTCTACAAATAGGACTAGGTCATCCGCAAAAGCCCTGTATTTGTATTCGCAATCCTTAACTTTAATTCCTTTCCAAGTTTTGTCTCCGTTTATTTTATACCCCAAGATCTCCAATTGTAGGTTAAATAGTATTGGCGATAATGGACAACCTTGTCTGGTACCTTTGTTTATACTGAATTGTTTTGTTGGATTTCCGTTTATTAATATCGATGCCCCTTGATTTTTATATATTGCATCAATTGCTTTTTTGAATTTCCCCTCTATTCCTATCTTCCCTAAAACACTATTCATAAATTGCCAACTCACGTTATCGAAAGCTTTTTCAGCGCCTAGAAAAACTAGCGCTGCTTTTTTCCCTGGTTTATAACTCAAATACTCGATCATATCTATTACTATTCTGATATTCTCTTTACTATTTCTCCCTGACATGAACCCTACCTGATCTTCTCCAATATATTTTTTCATAAATTTCTTTTTTAATCTTTCTGCCAGAATTTTTTTAAAAATCTTATAATCCACATTGAGAAGGGAAATGGGTCTATAGTTTGATACTTCTAATATTTTTTGTTGTGTTTTTGGTATCAATGTGATAAAAGCTTCTTCCCATGTCTTAGGTATTCCTTTCCCTTCTAGCACTCCGTTAAACATTTCTAGCATGTTTGGTAATATTATTTCCTTCATTTTTTTGTAGAATTTTGGTGTCAGACCATCAGGCCCTGGGGCCTTATCATCCTGTAAGTTGTTGATAACTTCTATAATCTCTTCCCTCATTATGTTCTTATTTAATTCTTCCAGGTCTTCTATACATATCCTTGGGGTTGTCATATCTTTTAAGTATTGTTCTATTAAGTGTACAGATTTTCCTCCTTCTTTATATAATTTCTCATAGTATTCTAGAAATTATTTTTTTATTTTGTTTTCATCTGTAATAACCTCATTTTTATCTCTAATTTGTGTTATCATCCTTGATTCTTTTTCTTTCCTTAATTTTTGTGCCAACCATTTTCCTGGTTTATTACCCCATTCAAATTCCCTCTGTTTCAAAAATTTTAGGATTTTCACCGTCTCAGTTTGGTATTTTTGATCTATTTTCTGTTTCAGGCTCTGTATCTTTTTCCTAATTTTTTTGTTCTCCGGTCTCCTAATCAGATCCTTTTCTAGCTTATCTAATTCTTCTTGAATTTTCTGTTGTTCTTGTTCTTTTTCTCTCTTAATCCGTGCTTCTTGCTCTATAAATATGCCTCTGGCATATGCTTTACTCGTCTCCCAAATTATCTTTTCATCTTTTACTGAACCATTATTTACCTGGAAGAATTCTTTCATTTTTAACTCATTTATTTCCAACACTTTCTTATTTTGTAACAACCAATTTTTGATAGTATATCCTCTACTCTTATTTTTTTAATTTATTATCTGCCAGCTGACTGGATTGTGGTCTGACACCACCCGGGGTAGAATTTTTATTTTTTTGTTTTAAAGTTCAACAGCTCTGTGGCCCATATCATATCAATATGAGTATGGCTCGCATGTCTGTTTGAAAAGAAGGTGAATTCTTTTGAATTGTTTTCATTCTCTCTCCACACATCTTTCAAGTTTAGGATATTTACTAAATCAAAGAAAGATGTTGGAAGTACACCACTAGTTATGTCTTTCTTCCCTTTTCTATCCAGTATGTTATTTACTATTCCGTTAAAGTCACCCATTATAATTATATTATCATACATGAATTGTGATACTTCTTTTAGTATATTTTTGAAGAACTGGGCTTTATTTTTGTTTTTTTGCATATATTCCTATTATTAGTGTTTTCATATTATTTATTTTTGCCTCTACACCTATATATCTTCCTATCTGGTCTTCAATGATGAGTCTTGGATCTAGTCTTTCTTTTACATAAATTGCCACTCCTTTTTTTCTTTTATCGCTCGTCGTTTGGAACAACAATCCTAATTTTTTACATTCTATAGTCTTCCTATCCTTCCTATAGTCTTTGTCCTTATATGAGTTTCCTGCACACAAATTATTTCGTGTTTAGTTTGGTATAAATAACTAAAGATTTTCCTTCTTTTATTAGGACTATTAAGTCCGTTTACATTTATAGATAACAAATTAATTGTCATAGATTTATCAATTCATCTATAGAGTGGCCTGTGTATTTAATTCCCACTTGAGACTTTATCTTACATACCAAATTAGTTAATCTAATTAGCATATTTTAAAAAAATATAGTGATAATCATAACCTTAGAATCTTCTGCAAAAGAAAAAGGAACCTTCCCCCACCCCAAAACCGAAGGTGGGTTGAAGCCCCTATACTTTCCACAGTAACAATGCATATTTCCATTACTATTCATTCCTAATATACACATAATCACAAACATAATATACAAAGTCCAATTAATTATTCACATGGATCAAAAGGTAAATTTCAATCACTTACAATTTTTTTTCCTCCCTTCAAATTTTTGTTCCCTGTTTTCTCTTTCAGGAAGTCTTGTGCTTGTTGTATTGAGTCTATTATAATTCTCTCTGAGTTCCATACAAAGCTTACACCTTCCAGCATCCCCCATCTAAATACAATGTTGTTTTTCTTTTAGCCAATTTTTCAGGGGGGTATAGTCCTTTCTTTTCCTTAAAATATGATTTGGGACTTCTTTCAGTACTATCACCTCTTGTCCTAAAATTTTAAGTCTTTCTTTAGAGTGTTTCATAAGAACTTCGTCCCTTGTTCTTTTCCTTTCAAAAAGTATTATTATGTCTCTTGGTGTATGATTATTCCTTGCAAATCTGGAGTTTACTCTAAAAATCTTTTCTATATCTTGATCCAGATCTTCCTCCTCTATTTTTAGGAATTCTCCTAACGCGATAATCAGCTTTTTTCTTACATCTTCTTTTCCTTCTTCCTTACATCCTCTTATTCTCAATTGGTTTTCTTTTAATTTTAGGTCCATCAGAGCCATTTGATCTAATAATTGTTCTTGCTGGTTCTTCATAATTTCCACTTTACTATCAGTCGCTGTCATTTCGTTTTTTATACTTCCTACTTCTTTCTTAAGATCCACCATTGAAGTTTCTATCTTCTTAACTTGGCTCAGGTCCTTTTTTATTTCTAGTATTTCTTTTTCGAAGGATTCAAATCTTTGATCTAGTTTGTCCAGTTTACTCAGTTTACCGTTTACATCTCTTTGGAAGGACACTATCAGATCTGTAAGCTGATCCAGTCTCGTATTCATTTCCGTATTATTTCTTTCTGGAGTTTTCCCATTGTTACCATTGTTGCCAGTCTTAGCTCTAGTCGCCATTCTTGTAATTATTCAACTCTGTTTGTCTCTTTATATCTCGCTGTCCCGCAATCTTCCCCTCTAGCTTTTAAGTCTCTATTCTATCGTCCTTTGTGTTGGCCACTCTGTGTCGTTTGGACTCTATGGTCTCATTCTGCCCTTTTAATTCCCAACCGGAAACAAAACAGATTTCAAGCTTGATTGGCAGTTAAAGCACCTCCAGTTCTGTACTGTTTCCGGGTCTCGTCCTATCACATTAACCCTTGTATTGTCTGTCTTTCTGGAGAGCCTAGTTCAAACAGCGTCATCCAAATAATTATACGAACTTAAAGGTTTGTTCACTCACCCTTTCCGCTTTATATAATTTCTTTACTGCAACTATTGAGTCTCGGGGCTTCGCATTTGCGGCTCCTTTCTTCCCCTTCCGACTTTCCTTCCCGTTGCGGCTGCGTCTGTTTATTTTTTGCGTTTCTTTGAAATTACACTCTTGCTATAGGTAATATTTAGGTTCAGTTTGTATTCCGCTTCTCCGTTTCGCTTTCGGTAATATTTCCGCCCTCCGTGAAGCGGGCGTTGACTCCCTTCGGCTGTCTTTTGAAATCCTCCCTTCACCTTGCAAATGGCGCTTTCTCCCGGCGTCTTCCCGTTCCCCCGGCAAAAGCCTTTTCCAGACTCTCCCCGAGTTATTGGGGACGCTGGGATATCGCAGCGATTCCTCGCCTTTTCACCCTCTGCTGGCTCTGCTTCAGAGGTTCTTGGGTTCCGTCTAAAAACCTCAAGAATTATAAATAAACAAGGTTTGGGACCGCAGCCTTCTCAGGTGCGGCTAGCCGCCTCGGAGCCCTACCGGAAGTCCTCACCCTGCTGTCTTCCTAAGCCCCGCCCACACTGCCCTCCGACCTCCAGGGGTCGGAGGACAGCATGGGCGGGGCTTAGGAAGACAGCAGGGCGACGACGGCGACAAGGCAAGTAAGAGGACAGGGAAGAGGCGGCTCCATGCGGAGCCGCCTCTCCTGCATCGGCCTCTGCTGGGGCCACAAGGCAAGTAAGAGAGGAAAGGGGGAAACAGTGTGTTCCCGGCGGTGCCGTTCGTTTAAAGGGGTGTTTTTGAGGACGGCCTGACACCACCCTGAGGGAGGGGAAGGGGAGCCAGGTCGGCGCTGCTGCATTTCAGCAGCGCCGCCTGTGCGAACGGCGGCCTGGGGGCTGCGTTTTTCCCGTCCCCAGGCTGCTGTTTTTGGCTCTTGCGGAAAGGGCCTAAGAAAGAGCCTTCTGGATTAGACCAGAGTCCATCTAGTCCAGCACTCTGCTACTTGCAGTGGCCCACCAGGTGCCTTTGGGAGCTCACATGCAGGATGCAAAAACAATGGCCTTCTGCTGCTGCTGCTCCCGAGCCCCTGGTATGCTAAGGCATTTGCAATCTCAGATCAAAGAGGATCAAGATTGATCGCCATAGATCAACTTCTCCATAAATAAATTCTTTCTAGGGTTTCAATGCCAAAGTGAATAAAACATTTGATAACACATTAATCGCTGAATTCTGAGCTAGGTTAAAGAAAATGCTTGTTTTTCTCTGGGGCTTCCATTGTTAATCAGTGTGTGAATTATGAGATTATGTTGATATGACACTTGGTCCTGCCCTCACAGTACTTGCTATGTTTCTTTGAACTGCAAGTGACACAAAACTCATTCTCTGTGTCTCATATGGTTGGCAGAAAGAACTAGTCTTGGTTGCAAAAATGGAGGCAGACAGAGAAATCACAACAAAATGCCAAACAGATTGCAGCAATTCCTAATTCCTAGCATAGTTAAAAAATAAAATATAGATGCACAGAAGCATTGTGACACTTCATGGGAAACTTGTAACTTTGGCTGTTATCCCTAACATCTGCCTGAAACCCTTCCCTCCCCTCCCTTGCATGCCACCCCTTCCTCCCCTTCCCCTCCCTCCGCTACTGTGGGTGGGCCATGTCTAGATGTCGGCCCCCCTTCTGCTGCATGCCAACCCTCCCCCTCCCTCCCTCTCCTTTCGCTTGGGTGGGTGGGCTATATCCAGATTCTGGGGCCCCTCCCCTTGCATGCCACCCTCACTCCCTTCCCTCCCTCACTCCCCTTCCCTTGCATGCCACTCCCTCCCCTCCCTCCATTAGGGTTGGACTTGTCCAGAATCCGGGCCCCTCCCCTCCCTTGCATGCCACCCCTTCCCCTCCCTCCCTTTCCTCTGCTAGGTGGGTGGGCCATGTCCAGATGCTGGACCCCCTCCCCTCCTTTTCAGGCAGATGTTAGAGATAACAGCCAAAGGGTTTCATGGATAGGAAGCTATAACTTCTGATTAACTCTTTTACTGTACATTTTTTACTCTTGCATTTAAACATCATGCTTATAATCATTAATGGACCTCTGTACCACTGATATTCTTCAGTTCAGTCCTTTTTTCATAGCTTCTTTCAATTCTAGAAAAAAAATGGAGATTTAACAATTAGAGGGGAAATAAAAGATTTTCATTAGATGGGAAATGCAAACTATGTGTTCTTACCTTTTATATTCAAAAAATACCATGAATTGGGGATGGATCCTTACTGGAACAGTGACATAAACTTTTTTCTCTCCTTCTTAGAAACTGTATCTTTGTTTCAAATTATGGAAGGGGAATAGTCCTTCCTTTCTCTTTCTATCAAATGGCTTAGTGATACTCTTAGTATTACTCAAAAATAGTATTTTGAAAGGTTTTGACTTTTTCAGATCTCTCTCTTTCTTTTAAAAAAAGTGTTGGGGAAAGTGAGCTAGATTGGCATTAATGTGTCCTGAAATCCATCATAGTTGCAAACCTGTAAAAAGCTTCTCAAGGCTCTGGCCTGAGCCACAGAGCAAGTTTCTCTGAAATTTCTGCCAAGTTCCCATAAGGAAATTCACATAGCCACCACTTTGCAGCCTTCAGAAGTGACATATTACAGATTTCAAAACACCCCCACTCTGGCCATGAAGTCCCTCGTGCCATAAATGCATTTGACACTTGACAAAATGAATATATTCAGCTGCCTCCCACAGGTGTCTCAGCAGGAAAAGTGTCCTAGCAGCTTCCCTGACCTTTTCAGGTGGAGTTGTATATGTCACCTATATGCGTCCATTGAGTTCAGTGCTGAAGGTCAAGTCAGCCAGGTTGATTTTAAGTTGAGAAAAATACAGAGCTCGTATCTCTTGCCTACCTATTAGAAAGTTCAGAGACAATCATTTGACTCCAAATTATGTCTTATATAGCTGTCTTGATATGAAACTACAGGGATGACATGACACTGTGGCTGAATAGTCAAGTGGGTTAGATAATCACAACTTAGATACTGGGATCTGTGGGTTTTTAAATTAATAAATAGATGATGCTTCAAGATGCATAACTGATTTCTCCAGCTGGTGCTACTGTTAAGGATTTGTTCTTTTCCCTGGTGGTGCTTTTATGCCAGTGCATTCAGTTTTATAAATGTAGTTTTCCTACATAGAGTTACAATGCTGTTCAAGCCACACAAGCCTTATACATCTAACTCTCAGCATGGCCCCATCTGTTGATACTTAAATTGAATGAAATGGACCTTGGACAAAAAAAAGACAAATCTTCCTACAAATAATTAAGCAGAAAAAAATCTGAAATCTAAAATGAACTACATGGGAAGGGGGAATAGTAAAAAACACAAAACAATGAAAGGATCACATGTAGCTTTAAGAACCAGATGGTCTCAGTGGAAATTGCTAAGCAACCACAGCAGTATGTCAAGCTTACGTGTCTATCAGGAAAAGGCAGAGGGAGGGTTCATGATTGGTGCCCTTTCCAGGGCTGTTTTTGGCTTTGAGGAAGGACTCATTGGAGCTAGGCCTGGCAGAAGACAACTGGTGACTTACTACTATGCAACATGCATGGCTTATACAAGCTTGACTGCTTGCCATCATTCATTCATACCCCCTCCCAAGTCCATGAAAGCCAGTGTGTCATAGTGGTTAGTGTTTGTATTAGCATCCGGGAGACCCAGGTTCAAATCCCCATTGAGCTGTGAAAATTTACCAAATGACCTTTGGTGGGATATACTTTCTTAGTGTAACTTAAAATGAAGGGGAAAATGATACGTGCACAAATGTCAGCAATGTCATGCTATGAAAAAGGAGTGGAAATTATTGTGGAATAAATAACAATATCATATGATGAACAGAAGGAAAGAATAGCTTATTACAATGATATGTATCAGGAGAAAAGAATGTATTCAAGGATCAAAGAAACAAAATTAATGATTAATAGATGTTTGACACTTCATTTTTTTCTTTTTTCTTTCTTTTTGCTGAACTTTTCTCTTTAGAAAACTACATTAACTTCTAATTGACTCTAGTCCCCTTTTAAAAATACTCTGCCTTTTTGATAATTTTTTATCAAAAGGTAACAACTTTTCAAGAGGAGACTGGTTCCTTCTACACTGCAGTGGCAATGTATGAACTACAATTCACATGTGTGCAATTGCCAATAGGGCTATTTCCCTTTCCATGCCAATGCTGTTACTGGCCCTGAGATGGATGAGGATGACCTCAGCAGAAATCTCATTAACTTGAAATTCTGTTTTATTGGAGTGCATCTAAAGGAGATGGCCATAATTGCTTCCAAGCCACAGATAAGACATGACAATTGGTTCTGTGATTTTAAATCCTATTGTCAGAATTCATACCTAGGATAAAAAATAATTGTACAACTAGTTCCTCAAAGAACACTTGCACAGATAAGTATTGAAATTATCATTTTTTTAAAAAAAGTACAGCAAGTGGAAAACTAGTTTCTTTACAATTTTTTCTACTGTTTTAGAGAAGGTCTTCCAATAAATCACCACAAATCAAAGATTATGATCTCTAAAAAGAGAAAACTGCCACCTCTCCATTGGGTACTAGATGGCATTCACACGGAAGATGTTAAGGAGCATGGTTATCTTGATATTCTCTTATCTTATAGTCTTAGCTGGAACTTCCATTAAAAAAAAACACCAACCTGAGTCTAATAGAATAAAACCTGTTCTTGGGGCAATTGTTTATTATTTTTATACCAAAGGTAGGAAAGATATCCCTGGAGGTATTCATTTTTTTAAACTAAAAAATATTCTTTTTGGTGCTGCTATTTAGGTAACTGTTGTTAAAGAGTCTATAGAGGGCCCTATCTCCAGATTTTACAGAGGCTGTTAAGGGCCCCTTTGTGTATTACTGATGTTCTTTGTTCAAATTTGTCTTGATTCTTGGACATGGTTGTTTACCTTTAAACTATAGTTTAGGCTGGGGGTTTTTTGCGGGGGGGGGGCGGGTTAACACTGAGGAATATCTACTTTTTTGAAGCATGACATAGATCCTCAGGCCAAAAATTTTTTGATGAGAAATTGTCACTGATGGGCATTTAAGGAGATATTATGAAAGTTCTTGGGAAATTAGAGGCTTTCTCTGAATAAAAAAAAATTTATTAAAGAGATTGATTATGTTAGCATCCTGTTTCATGCTTGTTGTGTTTGTTCATCTCAGTTCTCTAGAATTCCTTCCCCACATTACTTGCCTGTTTATATTTCTTGACAATTCCTCATTTCTTAAAAGTTTTTTTTCTTGCTTCACTAAATGCTAACCATTCGATGGTTATGCAAGGTAAATACATTAATCTACCATATTCAGAAAGTATCTGCTCATAGTCTTCTGGCTCTATCGACTTGCACACATGTTCCTGGAATGCTGCTTACATGAGAAACTAAGGGCCTTTCCCCACTTCTCCTGCTGCCGCCGTCGCTGCACGCTGCTCTGAGAGCGCGGCATCCCTGGCGCGCATTCCGGCGTCCCCACGACCCCGCGCTCTGCGCGGGGTCATCCAAAGGCACCGTTTTCGCCAGCGCCAGGGATGCAGCGCGCTGAGCGGGCGCAAGAGCGGCAGCGTCGGGGTGGCTGCGCTGTTGCCGCCCCTGACGTGGGGAGTGCAGTGGGACCCCGCGCTACTTGCGGAGAGTAGCGCGGGGCTTAAGGTAAGTGGGGAAAGGGCCTAAGATCAAATTATATACCGGTATTTCCTCTTTTAACAGATTGGTATCTCTGAATCTGAGGCCAAACCTTATTTATTAAGTGTTGCTGATTCTAAGGTTACATTGGCTGTAGAAAAATTTCTCAGTTCTTATATCAGTTGAACAACATGTTTAGAACTATGCTGCTCAAGCTTTATGAATCAAGAAATTTCTGGGAGGCGGGAGGAAAGAAAAGAAAACTAGTTTTCTGTTAATGGCCAAAAATATAGAAGATATCTTCCTCAAATAAAGTAATATAACTAAACATATAAAGTAACAGCAAAAAGAAAAAACATATTGAATGGTTAACTAACTTCCTTGTTACTTTATCAACACATTGCACTCACTAGCAGAAAAGTTAGTTTTTTCTACAAGTCTCAAAAAATGACCCATGTTTGTGTATATGTACATGTTTGTGATAGAGAAAGAGGTAACCATCCCCCCCCCATAATATAAGCATCTCCTATAGCTTTAAGAAAATAATATCCTCTGACTGTTGTTGGCAACCACAAAATACTTCTAACTTTCAGTCCTTGGTTTCTGTAAGTTAAAGGAGAAAGGGCAGGGTTGTTTTGATCTTTACAGGTAGAGCCAGCACAGTATAATGGTTGAAAGTGGTGAACTCTAATCTAGAAACCAGGTTTGATTCCTCGCTCCTCCACATGAAGACTGCTCCATGACTTTAGACCAGTCAAGTTGGAGTTGCCAGTTCCAGATTGTGAAATACTTAGAGATTTTGGGGGTGAAGCCTGAGGAGGGAAGGAGTTTTGGGGGGGGGATGTAATTCAATGGGATATAATACCATACAGTCTACCTTTAAAAGCAGCCATATTCTCCAGATGAACAGATCTTGGTCACCTGGAAATGTTGTAATAGGCTCATTCTGCACATGCAGAATAATGCACTTTCCCTTTTCAATGTACATCATTAAATGGTGCTGTCTTGTTTTTTTAGTATAAGGTAACCCTTTCCATTCCACAATGGAACTGTACAGAGTGCGAATCCCGCTGTCCATGAGGCTGGTTGACACGCACAGTCCTGGCGTGGGTAAGGCAGAACTGGGGCAAGCAGGCTATCCCAGTCAGGCAGCAGAGGCAGGGTGGTGAGGCATTCGGATCGAGGCCAGCCCCCTGGGTTCTTAAAGGGCCATGTGCTAAAGAAGCGGAGCCAGTAGTGTTGGTTCACCCCCACCCCGCGGATTTTCTTAGAAGAAAAAGGCAAACTCCAGCTCGCTTTTAGTAAAAGAGAGCTGTGGCGAATATGGGTGAGGAAGTGCGTAAGTGGTAGTTGGATGTGAGGGAGGGCAGAGTGAGTTGTGTGAGAATGGGCTGGATGTTTATTGTGTGGTAGCAGTGGATGAGGCACAGAGAGTGATAGTTACCTGCGTGTGAGGAGGGGGGAACCCCACCTGACGTCTCACATGGCAAAGTGTGTATGTGTTTCACTTCCACTCGTATTACCTAACAGTATTCCAGTGTTCCACTTCCACTCGTGTTCCACTTCCACTTGTATTACCTAACAGTATTACCTATTTACTGTTTTCAATGTTCTGCCGGGCCTTTGGAGGGACCAGCCGCTGAAATGGTGCCCCAGCCGGCCGGTCACCTAGGCTACCATCTGACGTAGCTCGCCGCCTCCCCCCCCTTGCTCTTCCCCCTGGGAGAATCTTAATGAAAAAACGGGGCTGACGGACGCCTTCCTACTATTTCTTATTAGTATTGTGTTACCGCTGTTTTAAAGATTTTAATACTTTATTTATTATGTTTTAAGTTGTTGTACACCGCCCAGAGCCCCTAGGGGATGGGGCGGTATAAAAATGTGAACAATAAATAAATAAATAAATAAATGCTCATCTGTGGCCATCTCTACGAACATTCTAGGGGCATACCAAGGCCTCAGGCCACAGACAGGCTGCACAAACATTCGAAGGGTGACAGTTAAACACAGCCAGCTTCATAACCTGGTGCGCCAGGAAAAAGACATTTTACCTGGTTCAGGTATGGACTTTCAGTGATGTGAAGGTCCGGTTACCTGCCCAGAACAGGGAGGAACGTGCTGTGAAAATTTGGGGGCAATCCGTCCAGCCGTTTTGGCGTTAGGGCGTGACTAACAGAGTCACTGTTAGCTTTTTTTATATAGAGATTATATTGTACATATTTTGTTGGAAGCTGCCCTGAGTCTGTCCTGATTTGGAAAGGACAAAATATAAATAAATGAACAAATGAATGAATGAATGAATGAATGAATGAATGAATGAATGAATGAATGAATGAATGAATGAATGAATGAATGAATGAATGAATGAATGAATGAATAAGGAAAGGATAATTCAGCAACTTTAAGAAATTATATCATGCAATGTACACCCTGAGAAGAGATCCCATTATCAGAAAAAGTAATAATAATGATGCTCCTTATTCAATACTCTTGAATAAGAAATAAGAATGCACATCAAATTATTTTGCCAGAATTAATCAATTTGGGTTTTATTTTGGTGTAATCATGGTTGTTTTCAGAAACACATGACCAGGGGAAAAAACAGTAAGTAATTGACAAGCAAGTGAGATGATCAGAGCCCTCCGGGGATGGGGCGGTATAAAAATCTAATAAAATAATAATAATAATAATAATAATAATAATAATAATAATAATAATAATAATAATAATAATAATAATAATAATAATAATAATAATAATAATAATAATCAACTGCCAGAGAGATTTGGGCAAGTAGGAACTGAGTGTACCAATCAAATTCACCCTGCCTTGCCTTACATCTGCTCAGCTTAGTGACATTTGCTAGAATCTTGCAATCATAGATTATGTTTCCAGGAATATTTCTCAAAAAATGCATCTAAAAACATTTATATTCACAACTGTCATGTCTGCAAGATTGCTATTGAAACTGTAATAGAACTGCATATTGTAATGAAAGCCATGAATGCTGATAGTGATGCTTGTCCAATGGAGGATGGAGTAAGTTTTGATGGACGATTTTCACCATCTATTTTTTTATTCCCCCGCATTTACTAAAAAACATATGCAAAAACCTTTTCTTAACTGACATGAAATTTAATAACATACTTCCATTAATCTGATTGCAATATGCCACATGGTTTCCCATATTTTATAGGGCACACATCATTTAAGCTGTGAAGAATACTTGCTTAGTAAAAAAACAACAACAACCCAGCTGTAGCCAAATTATTCAGAAAGGAAATTACATCTTAAGCAGTTCAAATATACATTAGGCAAAGAAGGTTGCTAGGTGAAAGCTGTTTATGATAGCTGCTCTTTTGTTTTCTTATGCTAGTTATTTTCAGTTATCAGTATAACAGCCACACATGAAGGCAGGTGAAAGGTGTTTGTTATTTGGGGGGAAACATGTATGTTTATTTAAATTTCTACTCTACCAATCCATGAAGCTCAGGATCATTCATAGTGGGTATGATCTATAACGAACCTCATCACCAGAGTGACCAAAAGTTCAGTTCTATCCTTATCTCTCATTGCCTCAGAAAGACTGATCCAAGCAACCGTTCCCCTATCAGAACTGGCAATTGTATGATGGGTAGTAGATTTACAGAACAATCCTAGGCTACATTATGTCCTTCTATGCCCAGTGACTTCAATGAACCTAGAAGGATGTATTTCTGTTTAGTACTGCATTGTTAGGAAAGGAAAAATCAGATTGGAAGATTGCTGCAATTCACAACCTTGCTAGATGGGAATACCAAAATTTTCCCCATATTTATAATTATGCAGAGAGAGGAACATCAGGGTGATACAGTTTATATTTTCAAAATCAATCAGGGTTTAAAACAGTGTTCTATGTTCTTCCATTCATAACAATGCATGTTTATATAGCAGTGGCTTTTTGTTTGTTGGTTTTTTTGCTTATTTGTTTGTTTGTTTGTTGCCTTAACATTTTTTTGGCATATTTCATTATGAATACCTTGGGATTCCTGGCAGATTTAATCATTTGTTTAGAAAAGGGTGGCTACAATATAACTGACAAATGAAAATATGTAACAGAAAGTTGTTTCTTTTGACTTTAAAATGGAGTAAATGAAAGCCTAAAAAAAACTCTGCCAGTCTCATCTGATTTCACATTATCATCACCTATCTTAGCCATACTACTTCTTTTCACCATTCTATCACTTTCATTATTCCAGATTCACTCAGGCCAAAACTGTCAGACTAGCCATTTTATCACATTTCAGAACCTGGTACAATTCTCAATACCAGGTAGAATTTCATTTGCAAGGCTGAGTTATCAATGCTGATGTGTCCTTATAGTTTTCATCAGCTTTTATCTGTCTGCAGACAGAATCCATCTTGTGATTTAGCTGTTTGGCTACAAAGAACCTGGAGCTGTTGAACTTCTGGGGTGGGTGGTATAAAAGTCAAATTAAGAATAAGAATAAGAATATAAGAATTCAAAAACCTGTAATTTTAGAAGGTTTTTTAAAAAGGTATTTCTTAGTTTTATGGACTCAAAAATATTCCCACCTTTTTAAAAATTAATTTGTTTAACTGAATGTTATTTTTTTTTTATTTTACACCCATTTTGTACTTTTCTAATTTTGAGTGTTCAGCACTTTACCAATGGATTATAATGTTTCCTGGTGAGTACATTAACCAATTATTTCCAACATTACAGGGGAATCTGTTCCAGTTCCTGCCAGTTAATACCCACTATAGACATTTTGAATCATCAACAAAACAAAATAATGGAGTCAAGTGAGCTGCATTTTATAAAGGTCTATTTTTAAAACTTCTAACTCTAGTTTTTATGTACATGCTGACTGGGCAAAGAGTAGTGAGGTCAAAGGTTCTCGTTGTCTATGGTACCTAACAAAACAATTTAGGGATAAAAGTAAACCTCTTACAAATGGTTTACTTTTATCCTTACAAATCAGGAAAAATAAATAGGTAAATGGGTAGTTTTACTCAATGAAGAAAAGTAAATTGGAATTCCCTATCCCCATATTTGCACTGGGATCCACCCGTCACTTTTCCCATGAAAGATATGGTATCAGAAAATAGCAAAGGGACAAACTTTGTAGGTAACAGCACATTATTTATCAGGATAGAAAAACCCAAGCTGACTACAAAGTGATTTCATTTAAACCAGTCTTTCAGATTTATACGGGCAAAGGTTGGGGTATAAATAAAATAAAATAAAATTTTCTTAACCTTCAAGCACTTTCCAAAATTTCCCTTTACCAGGGACTTTTCTCTCCTGACAACACCAATTGAGGAATATTAGCCAACATTCATATGAATGAAATGGAGAAATAAACATCTTAACAAGCTGCAGGTTGAAAGGAAGTTACTTTTATGCTCAAACCATTGAAAAACATTAATGACTGCGGATGTTTGGTATTCTGAAGAGGTTTGTCTATAATCTACAGCTTAACAAAACCAAACAAAGTTCCAGTCAAACTAGAAAACATACAAAATTTTTCCATGTCCTTTGTACGTGTATGCCCTCCAGTAGAGAACTGTTCCAGCAGGAGGAATGAAATCACCAAAGTCTTTAGAACCAAAGTCACATTCATACTTTGGAAAGTTTCTCCTGAAGTTACATTTCTACATTGTGTGGTTTTATTCATCTTATAATTTATTTTCAGAAATTTTAATTATTTCTGAATACTATATATTTTTATTGTAGAGTTCTTCTCTGCTTTTATCTCCTTTTCTTTTATATGACCTAAAGTTTAGGGCTTAAATTTTAGGTTAGGTTTTATGTTCTCCTGAATTAACCATTCAGTCTTCCTGTTCTGCAGCTCATAGTCTTTCTTCACCTTTTATGGTTAACTTTATTTTTATAACCATCATAATGTTCTGCACTCATTGTGTGTCTTGTAAGGCCTACTTCAATACATGGATTCAGCTCCATATTCATATTTGTATTTAATGGTGAATAATAAGACAAAATAGGATTTCCAGTTAGTTGCAGTCCCTTGGCATTATAGATTAGATAACAGAAGCTGATGTCAAGGGCTAGTGGGAGTCAGGACCTGCATAATAGAAAACTGCTGAATAGAAAATAATGCCAGCAAACTTTTCAGTGGTCAGCAGAACACTGGTTTGTCTCAAATAAATGTATTGCTTTGTCTCGCACACAATGTCATCAATCCACAAAACACATACTTTAGAGTGACCCTGTTCAAAAGCATTTTTTTAAAAAAAATAACATTTCATTAACATTAAATGTAGACAACCAAATAGTATGATTGAAGATAAAGATACATGTATATCTATGTTCCTCTTCATTTTTTGTTTTTTTTTTAAAATTTTGAGACCTCTGATGTAAATGTGATGACCAGCTGAATTTACCTCAAACTCTTCATTTACACATGAGTCAAAATTCCTTGCCAGCCTACAGTGATATTGATGATCAGTGTTCATTTTGAATGCCACACTAAGCAGCTTTGCCCCTGTAAAGAAGCTATTTGTACTAACCAATCATAGTCAAGACAAATAAGTTATACTGGTAATTTATTTCTGTGTAGCTGCTTGTGTCCCATTTTGCATTTACACTTCCTTCTCTATTATGTGGAAGACATCTACTTCCAGGTCATAGTCAGGCCTTTAAAGTGACCTTCTTTTCAAGTATGATGGTTGAAACTGCCATCAAGTCACAGCTGACTTAACAACACTGTAGGGCCATTTCTGCACGGCCCAAATACGACGCCTTAGGGACGGCAAAAATGCCGTCCCTAAGGCGCCGTTCACACAGGCGGCGCTGCTGAAACAGCGCTAACCTGGCTTCCCTCCACCTCCCCCAGAGCGGCGTCAGGCTGCCCCAAAAAACCTCCAGGAGGGAGGTTTTTTTAAAAACAGTGTGTTCCCGCTGGCGCAGTTTGAATGGCACCACCAGGAACACGCTGTTTTCCCCGTCCCCCCTCACCTCCTCATCCTGTGTCGCTCTACCGGATTGCTGAGACCCTCCCTCGCTGTCCTTCGACCCCCGTAGGTCGGAGGGCAGCGTGGGCGGGTCTTAGTAGTCCAGCAGGGCAACGCAGGATGACAAGGTGAGTGTGGGGGAGAAGGGGGAGAGGCGGCTCCGTGTGGAGCCGCCTCTCCTGCGCCAACCTCTGCAGGGGCCGCTCGCACGCTTCCATGCGAACGGCCCCCACCCCTCCACCGGCAGGATTCCTGCTGGTGCAGGGGTGCCCTTTCCGCACTGCAGAAAGGGCCTAGGATTTTTTAAAGATAATAGACCTTTAAAGGTGGTTTGCTGTTGCCTGCTTCTGCATGGGCTGAGAGACTTCTGAGAGTTGTGACTGGCCCAAGATCACCCAGCTGGCTTCATGCAGAGGTCAAATACAGAGAATGTGTAATGAATACATATCCAGACAGCCCAACATTCCTTGATAGCAGTAAATTATGGTTAGGAGTGTGCACCACTTAAAAAATATTTTCGGGTTTGGCTTTAAAAGATCCAAAAATTTTCCAAAGAGTCCTCCCCCTGCAAAAAAGCCAAGCCTCCATGTTGGCTTTTTAGCCTTTTTTGTTTTGTTTAGGTTTTAAAGCTGAACCAATAAATTTCCAGCTGCAGAGTTGGATCCAGGGCTCAGAGGGCCAAACCCCAGCATTCAGTTCTCCCAGCTGACCCATCACTTCTGAAGATCACTTGGATTTCACGTAAGCATCTCATATAGTTAGTTTTGACAAACAAGTCTATACAATACATATTTTCTGTCACGTCTTGGGCCCGTAGTGACAATATCTTTCTTAGAGATATTCTTTTCTTGCCTGCTAGGTGATTTCTGCTACGTGACTTCTAACAAACTGACAAGCTTGGCCTAGAGAGAAAAACCTTTTTTGAATCTTTGGTTCTTATTAATCCATCTTGCTTTAATATCAAATACAATTTTTAGACATTGGTTTTCCCAATCTCACAAGTGTGCAATTTTTATGTAGGAGTCACTGCTGTTCTGCTCTGAAATCTAAGCAGACTGAGTTCATATATTTCGTGAAACAGCAATTTTGTTGGATGGCTTTTGGCAAGTTGGCAAGTTTGAGAAAACTCTCCACATTGTAAGATGTGTTTGGGTGTTTTAATGGCCAATCACAAAGTGTAAAAAAAATCCTTGATTTCAAAGAGATAAGCTATTCCTTCCATTCCAAAATGCGTAGGTGGGTGGAAAGTTTGAATAGACAAGTGACATTACAGAGAGGAACAAGTGTCCATTCTACACAGCACAAATAAAATGTTTTGAGGTTGAAATATAAAATGTTTTCTGCAGGAATTTTGCACAGCTTTTTTCTCAAAATGTTTGGAAAACATTTTATTTTTCCTCAAAAAGCTTTATTCCAAAAACACAAATTAGCATTTCTTTTCCCCTAAAATATTTTCCAGATGTTTCCTGGTTGCTGTGCTAGAAAGCAGGAAATGTTTTATTCTTCCTGCCTGGGTGTACTGTTTCTGCTTTTACTTTCTCGCAGCTTGCACCCTCCATTTTCTACTACTGCAGAAAGTTTCCGTGCCACCTACCATTTACTAAAGGTTTTACATGGTGGTTTTCTCTGTTGGCATCATGTCTGAGTGACTTTTTATTGATTTAAGTGAAGGAATCAACTCAGCATTGCTTGCTGATTTCTCCATAGTCACTTTGCACTCCCCCTTTTTTTTTTCAGTGAAGCACCTTTGAAGTTATGAAGACCCAATACGTGAATAGAAATATGCACAGAATTTGAGTCTGCAGAGCTTCAAAACTGCCTCACTGAAAATAACAACAAAATGGGGAAGTTGGCGAATATTCCTCAAAAAGGGGAAGTGACATGATGCCAAAATTGGCAGGCAATACTGGATTCCTGTACTTAAATCAGTGAAATGTTGGCCAGACATGATGTCAGCATAGTAAACTTCTGTGGAAAACCTTCAGCAAATGGCAGTCAGCACAGAGAATTACAAGCACCACAAAATGGTGGGCACAACAAAACAAAAATGTCAAGCTTTGCAGCTGGGTGGCAGGTAAAGAAAAAGATCCATTTTTGCCTGGAATGCTTTATTTTCCTGTACTGTGCAGGGGAAAAAAAGCCAAAACAGTTTTTTTAAACTGTTCACAAGATGCTCCTTTGATTGGCAGGCAGTGTATGCCCCACCCTCTCTTTAGCAGCTTCCCAGGGTCTTTTTTGAAAGAAAATGTGGAATGGACAAAAAGAATTCTCAAACTATGAGAGGTAGGAGCTACAGCTTTAAGTATTGTTGAAAAGTTTTAAGAGATTGTTCTTTTATTTGTTAAAAAGCTAATTTCGAACAAATTGTTATTATATTCTAGCATCCTGTTAAAAAAAAAAGTACAATCTCTTTTGCAGTTTAGTTTTTGCTTGTTTAGTAAAAATAAACCAGCCCTTGACAATTTATCCATTAACTGATCTTGGCTTTTCTTCTCCTTAATGTTTGTCATCTCAAGTGGAAATAACCTTTGAATCTCCCGAGAAGAAAGATTCAAAAGCAAGGAGATGACACTGTCCTATATTGTTTCTGGATGACTTTGCTTGTCCATATTTGTCGGGTTTTCCAGCTTGATGGCTGCATCAGTAACATTTACCTGATCTGTCAGTATCACAGAGCTTTACTTTGTCAGCTTTGTAAAATGAACAAAAGCTAACCATCACACAAAAGCAGCTGAAACCAGTGTTTACCAGCTCACTGTCACTGTACAAGAGTTCCCTTCAAGCCATTAGGTCTTTAATTTGAATCACAATGACAATGCATTCAAATTTTAGAAAGCACGAGGACAACAGAGTTGCTTCCAGATTTTGCTTAAAACAGTGTTTTGAGGTAAAGTTTTATTTTATTATTCATGAAAAATTATAAGGGATGCTGAAAGGCTTTCAACCTATCAACTTTTTTCCTTAAAGGAGGTAATGGTTACTTTGAAAGGCCATATTGCCTAAAGATTGCACCCCTGGCAAGCATTGAGCTGTGACCCCACTCCCCAACACCACATGCAGTTCAGACTTCAAGACTGGACTTGGCTGAATCTAGATTTACACTGCAGAGTCCACTTTCAAAGTCACATGGACTTTGGAGGTGGAGCCAGCAGCACAAAGTTGGTTCCAGCCAGAACACAGCCTGCCGTTCAAGACTGACTTCACCTGGCTGGGTCCAGCTTTAAACTGTGGGCTCTGCAGCCTGCAGTTTAAAGCTAGACCCGGCCGAAACCCAGCCTTGAACACACACACACACCCACCTCCATGTGGAGTTTGGGGGCAGAGCATGCAGTTGAATACCAGACCTGAGCCAGTCATGAAGTGCACCCCTGCCCCTGAACTTGAGAGCAAGAGGTGTAGTTTGATGGTGGAGGGCAGGTCTTGGGAAGGGCTCCGGGGCTGCTTGGCACACCCCTCAAGCAGTGCCCAGGCCACAATCTGTGATTTGTCCCACCCTAGTTACACCCTTGTTACCATGTATTCTGTCTATCAGGAAATAGGAGTTAAATCCAGGTTTTCTTATATGGACTGTGTTGGAACACTGAATTTAAAGTTCTGTTTTCACTATTTTTTTGCACGAGCTGGTTTGGAACCCACAATAGCATATGTGCACAAGCTCTTAGATGAATGTTCACTGAACAGCAGTGGTGATTGTTTGCTTTGTGCTTATGGTTACCTGAATTCAACCACATGTTAGTACAAACAGCAGTTGTTAGTAGGACTACTAATATTGATTTTATAGTTTCTAGTAGTGTTAGAGATGTTGAAGTCTTTATTTGCATTTTTGTGTTTTTTACAGTCACCAACAGTCCCACTAAAATTATAATGGAATAAACCAGTGTTTTACTTACTTAAAAAAAAACTTATAGTAAACTGTTGCAGAAAGTGACAGTGACAAAACATCACAATGATGAATGCACATATTATGCTTTAATAAAATAAATAGCAAATTAGTGAGATTCTAGCCTAATGGCTGGGTGCAGGAAGTTGTAAATCTCACAGACTAATCCAATTTGAAATCAATATTTTTTTTCTCAAGCATTTTTAGAGAAATGCTTAAAAAAGAATGTGCTTTGTAGGCATGCTAAATGTAATTAAATCCTATGAGCTAAATTATGCCATCAAGTGTTATGGTTGCAATACAATAGTGGTAAGCATGGGATAAAATTGCAAAATCCTTGCAAAAAACAAAGTGGCCAAAAGCAAACTTCTGGTATGTTATTAATTTGTGTTTTTTTCACAGGATATATTTGCCAATAAGATGCTGCATAATAGCTTACTACATTAACCACATGTATTGCCTCCACAAAATTCACATGACATTTGTGCTAAAACTAATCATTCTGACAGAAACAAAAATCTATTCTGCCCTCCCTCTTTTTGTGATCCCAGTGTTGGGTGAGTAAGAAGTATGGAACTGAGAGGTATGGAACTGAGATAATATTATCCTGGGAGTCAAGCTGCTAATATTGACTTTTTCAGGCAATCTAGAAATACCATCAGATTCTGATGGAACATCTCTCACAACAGTCTAGAAATGGTTGTGAGAAATATAGGGCCAGCATCTTCCTGCTCACAATGAAGACAGTGCTCAGAGGCAGTCTGACATAGTCATTAGATGTTAGTGTGTAAGAGTGGGGAAACCCTCTGATCCACATAGGTTGATTGAATCACTTGTTTATTAAAGTGTAATTTAAGAAGTTGCATTGTGTGCACGTTTGCTGCCTTATGCTATTAGGTGAAATTAGTGACTAGTCCTCAAAAAGTTACTTTCAATAAGTATGGAGCAGAAGACTGACTACACTTCCACAAACAGCCTCATCAACAAAGGTGTGGGTCCCTGTGAGAGAGGACTGCTGGTGCAGCAGCTGCGATTGTGACTAGGCAAGATGGAGTCATACAGTTCCCTGGCACCAGCATCAATGCCCCCCAAACTGGCATAAGTGCCACTTACACTGCATGAACTGGCAATGATGTTGATGCTGGGGTCACATCAGCTCCACATCCAATTTGTGCCCCCATCCCCAGATTGCACTGTAAATGAAATCTCTGCATAATAAGAAATTTATGGTTGAAACACCCTGATTACAAGAAATTTTTGGTTGAAATACCCTGAAGTTATCAAGCAGTAATAGAATCATTTGCATTGGCAAATGCTATGTTGTTAGCATAGGAAAGTTCTACCATGGTTCACTAATATGTGATAAATCTTTTGCATAACAAAGTGGGAATAAATACAGCTGTTACTTCATAATAACCATTGTGTGAATCAGCTGGGCATATCTTCTGGAGTTAGAATCTGTAATATCAAAAGCCTGCCCTGTTTGAAACATCTACTTACTTTTGTGATTTTCCATTTGGTTTTGGTAAGTTTACATAATAGCTGAATAAAAAGTAATCACTTTCACAGATCCCTCTTAACATTTACATTGAAACTATTTGGTAGACTGACCTACTTCTCCTGTGTCAGAAGATGATGCCAATTATTATCTATGTGCCTTGATAAAAGGTTGAGTATCTTCTCTCACTGCTTCTATCCAGACCCCCCAGTTGGCACTCAAGAAAAATCAATGGGTTGATTGAATTTAGCTTCCGAGAAAGCTTGCCTATTTTTTTTTCATTTCTGAATTTTGCCCAAAGTCTCCTCATCATCACCTCCTTCCGCTTTTTAATTTTCCTCTATGATCACTGGCAAGCAAGAGCAAAATCAAGAGAGGGATGCTGTCTGATCGAAAGAACAGAGAAAAGGAATAGGGGAAAAATCTCACCACAGAAAGATAAACAAGTCAGTATTTGTATGAGTTTGTAGGGAATGAATATAGTATAATTTGGTGAATATAGTTTTGGTTAACCTACAGATATCAATAAATATATTAATATAAATATATAACAACATTAATATGACATAATATTAATATGTTAATACAATATATGTATAGTAATATATAAATATATTCTTTATGTTAAAACAACAGATTATTTATGGTAAACCTACACATTACCTGCAATACATGTCCTCCTAACACATGCATTGAAATTATTGCTATAAGTCTTACATATGTATGGTGATCATATATGTGACACTGGGATTTTTGGAAGGATGCTAGTTTTTTAAAAAATTTCTAAATACTATCTCCATGGACTTCTTTCAAGGAAAATGACACAGGGATTAATGGTTAACCCTATACTACTCCAGTGCCATGATCCCAATCTACATTAGGCTCTTCAACAGTTGCTGTTTATTTTGAGGATGAAAAATGCTTTGGAGCTCCTGCCACATCATTTTCAGCATAAGTCACCATTTCTTACAGCATCATGGCTGCTTAATTATACATTTATTTGAAAACCTAGTTAGAAGGAAAACTATATGAGACTGTAAAAGATACAGCAGCCCAATCCAGAGTGATATTATGCCCACTCCCAGTAACAGCATGGATCATACACCCACTGCCAGTGATAGAAAGAGATCTATGCATGTATGCGGAGCCATTCCCAGTGTTAAAATATAGGGGAAGAACTTGCACGGGTGTTACACTTGGCATTCTCACCATGACTCCTCATGTACCGAAGAACTCTAATCTGGGATAATTTATTTCTGAAATCTACTAAAAAGAAATGTAGACATTCATGCATATTAGTCTTGATGGATACATTTATTACTGTTTATATTTATTATCTATATCTATTATCAGTCTCTCAGTGTATATTTAAGTGATAAATGGAAAACTGTCAGGATCTGGGATAGATGTGACCTGAATGTAACCCAAGAGTGAATGTCTGTGTAACGAACTTGCCCCACCCTGAAGGGCTGGCGTACAGCAGGCCAAAGGGAGAAGGCCTTAGCAACAGCCAGAAAAAGAGAAAAAGGCTCCACAAGTAGAGAACCAACCTGATTGGTTGAAAAAGGTCCAATGGCGTTTGGCAAAAGCTAGGGGGAGCTAGCATGCCCCACATGGCCACTGGAGAGCTTTGATCAGGGGGTCTCGTCAGAGAGAGCAGAGCAGAGTTGGGCAGTCTGTCAGCTCTGACAAGAGAAGGAATCTGACTCAAGCTGAGGAAGCTTGAGGGAGTGTGTGGAAGGCCCTGAGTCTTGGGGGAGTGTGAACCCATGGCTCCAGGTGCCTGGCAGCCTAGCCTGCCCAGACCTAGGGTCTGTCAGATCCCCCCCGTTCTAAACCCAGTCACCAGCAGTCCAGTCCAAAGGGGGGCATTTTTTAGCGCCCAGTAGGAACCGATAGGTTGGAGGTGGCTAGTGTGTGCCAGTCCTACCAGACTTAGACTTGGGGTATATGAACAAGAAAGGGGTGTGTGGAACAGAGACCATCTAGTGTCTGTGAGGTAACATCTCACGAAATAAGTTTTTCCTTCTGCAACCGCTAAGCTTAAGACAAACTTATTCTGTAACCGACAAGCTTTTGAAACCTCTCAAATCACCTGAGAAGCCTCTTTCAAGCCATAAATAAACATTCTCAGTTTTGTTCATTTAAAATCTGTTCCAGTGTTTCTTTCTGTCTGTGTCTGTGTTCCCCAGTCAGGGTGGTGTCCCCCCTTTACGTTACAGTCTGTAACCAGCTCTTATATATGTAACCACTGATATATACATGTAACCAGCATAGTATATGTAACCACTGCCATATATGCATTCTTTCCTTGACCTAAATTTTGTTGCTTTGCTATGCTTGTTAGAGAAGTAGGCCTTACCTGACATGCCAACCCATGGGAATGAGTAATGGTATTATCTTGTTGTGGCCAGGCAGCCAGGTGCTACCGCTACTGACCTTGGTGCCGGACACAATTGTAGTCTAGGCACCATATACTTTCTGTGGGAAACTGGGGGACATAGAAGAATATATGGGACTAACTTTGCCAGTTCAGATAGAACTGGCTCCTTCAAGCTGTATGTGATCTACCTCTACAATAAAAGCTGCTGAGAAATATACCAGAGTCCGTTTATTGAGTAAAGATCCAGGGATCTAACAAAGAGCATTATAAACTATGATTTAAAATAAGTGAGCAACTGTAACTTTAATAAGTTATTTTGTTTTATGAGTTCTTGTATTCCCACCAAAATTCAAATCTTAATTTTCCAGCTCTGAAGGTGTTTTTTAATGTTAAGGAGAAAAATCCACTCTGAAGGTTCATTAGATAGATGCCATTCAACAAAAGCCCTATCTCTCAGTTGATTCCTAGTTTTTAGTGGCTTTACAGGCAGCTATCAGTTTCTCCTAGCCATGCAGTTATACATATAAGAGTCATGGAAGTTTAGATCATCCTTCATTTGTAGCCACATTAAAGGTGGCCATTTATCATATATCCCGTCCTCTGAAGCTGCCATTTCCTCCAGAGGAACATGTCTGTATTACAGAGATCAGTTCTACCACCAGGAGAACACTAGCTCTTCATTTACCTCCATCAAAAATTTGCCCTTCAGAAAATTGGCCTTTAAAGAAACCCTGTTGTAATTCACGGTTTGTGTGAAGATAACAAACCACAGACAAAACTATGTAGTAAAAAAAACAATATGTTGCATGGATAGGAACCAACCATAAAGATAATCTCAAAAGAAAAAAAGAAAGAATGGTATTGGATCTCTAGTCCAAAGGGAAACTGGTTTTGAATCTATAGTTTTGTGAATTCTGTAGTCACATTACTGGTCCAATTGGCCCTGAAGCACTCATTTGTCAATAACAGCAGCACACCCTATTTTTCAATTGATTTGGAAAGGTTGGAAAAATCAGTTCTGTTTGAAAAAATACTAATACCATGATCATTATCTTTGCTCTAGGTGTTATATTAGAATACCACGTAAGGGTTGTAATAATGCATATTTAATAAAGGCAAGCATGGACACAAAAGAAGTATTCTGGCTTTCAAATGAGGGCTGTAATATCAAATCAATAATTAATTATATACTAGTTGACCTACCAGGTACTTGGTGCTTGTATATATTAAAATAAGGAATCCAGCAAGATGACTAGAAACTCAAACCAAAGAAAAAATAAATAAAAAGCAAAAAACTCAAATGGACACCCAAACTCGTGGATTATATTGAGTTCATTTCAATACATTACCTGATTAAAAGTGCAATTTCAAGTATAATTATTCAAGTATAGTATAGTTATTTGACTACAATCATGCTACTCTGAAGTAGATCCATATAAGTTGCTTATTACACATGGCTTATGGTGTAATTCCTCTTGGTTCCCTGCTTTGTTTCTCCTTCCTCTCCACACCAGAGCATATATATCATGTGGAACGGCTATGTCTGAAGGTTCCCACTCTTCTGGCTTTTCACAAACGATGCCAAACTGTGTATAGTTGATTCCTGTACTTAAATCATGAAATGTGGAAAATGTGCTTAGGTCTACTTGTCAGCTACATATCCTTGTTCCTGGTTCCTTTCTGAACTCTGACAGCAAGATATCAGAACAACAGCCAATTATGTTTGATTAATAACTTCTATTTGTTATTTAGCTTAGTTACAATATTTAACCTAACAAATGAATATTTTAGATTCTTGTTTTTATTTGTTAATATCTAAACCTCACCTCCAGTATGAAGTCAGGTTGCAGTGCATAAAAATAGCGAGAGAAAAGCCTTTTTTTGGTTCCATATAATGACAAGCAAAGTGGGTTAAAAACAATGCTAAATATGATTCCCAACAATGCTTTGTATGAATCCCAGTGATACTGGTTTATTTTTTTATTTTATTTGTTAGTTTTGATATACCACCCCAATCCCTAATGACTCTGGGCAGTGTACAGATCAATAAAACACAATAATATTTAAAATTTCAATTTTCCTGGTGTTGTAATTATCTGAGATTACTCACAGTTTGTAATACAGTTGCTCTTCTCTTATTATAAGATTGTTCATTACAAGATTGATAGCTTGTAAAGCATGGAGTGGACGTTGTCCTGCTGTCTATATTCTAGCAGAAATCACTTAGAAATTAAAAAGGTGAACAATGGAAGGCAATGACAAACCATCTCAGTCTCTTGCCTGCATTTTTTGGAGTTATCATGGTCAATTCTGCACAGTAAATGCAAAAAGGGTTGAAATGATGATAAAATAACCCATTTCCCTATATTCCTGCCCCATGCATTCTGTGCAGGCAGTGATTGGAGCCCATGGAAACAAAGCAGGTGCTTTCATGCCTTCACACAGAGACACTGCTCTCTTCAAAAAAAAATCTGGCAAAACATGCGAAGCTACACAGGCATGCAGAAACGAACCCTCACAGCCTGGCTAATTGTCCCACAATACAACTAGCTGCACCTGCAAAGCTACACAGCCTGAAAAAATAAAGAAAAAGAAGGAAAAAGGACCTCTCTGCAATGGCTGGGTGATGACATGTGGATTCTCCCAGACCATGGATGGTGCAGTAGGAGGGAAATAAAGTGCCTCCTGCCTGGCCTTTCATGTAGAAGTGGCTCCTACCAGGGATTTTTCAAAAGGATGACTATTTCCATCCCAGATGGGGAAAATAAAATGGGGGAGGCACATTTTGGTGGCAGGACCTGTGCAACCCTCCCCAGGTGGGTTATATAGCAACCTGCACCCATTATATTTGTCCTATGTGGAAACAGCCCATAAGTTGGCAGCAACATGATGGCGCTTTACAAACTCTCTCTCTCTCTCTCTCTCTCTCTCTCTCTCTCTCTCTCTCTCACACACACACACACACACACACACACACACACACACACAATAACTGCCTAGGAAAACATCTTCTGACTAAAATAGGCAGGCAGGTGTTTGAGTAATTACATCTCATTTCCACAAAAAATTACTTTTCCTATCTGCCTACCCATCTACATTTTGACCATCCTATAAACTGAGGCTGATTCCGCATGGGCCAAAAACATCAGGGTGAAAACAGTGTGAAAATGGTGTAAAAGGGTTTAAAATAGTGTAAAAGGGTTTATACTGTTCTCAAACTGTTTTCACACTGCTGTTTTTGGCCCATGCGGAATCAGCATTACAGAACTCCAACCTTCAGATGACCATAGTAAAGGCTTTTGTTTTTGAGATACAAAATAGTACAGGTCAACAAGAGACTCACAACGATTTGCAGAGGACATCTCACCACCACCCCACTATTCCTTCTCTTCCCCATTTCCTGCTTACTTCTATCTTTCCTACCAGCCAAAGTACCTTTATCTGGACTCTGTCTCCAGCTTGCCCTCCTTCCCTCTTTCTGGCAGCCTCTACCAAGGAAAACTATGGCCAAGTTGTACAGTGCTAGCCACCAGGCCCAGTTATACATTGTTGGCTTCTGGGTCCAACTGTGTGATGGAGAACCCACAATGATTTTCCCCTAAATTCCTTCCCCCATAAAATTCCTTTTTTTTTCTTATTCTGGCAGCCACCATATCTCCTCCCATTTCCCTGTGTCCTACTTACCAACCAACCTTTTTAATCTACCTCCAGTCTTCAGCTCTATTTATTTATTATTTATTAAATTTATACTCTACCTTTCCCCACAATGGGAACTAAAGTCAGATGACATTGTTCTCCTATCCTACTCACAACCACTTTGTGAGGTAGATTAGGCTAAGACAGAGTGACTGGTCGAAGCTCACTCAATGAGCTTCAATAGTAGAGTGGGATTTAAACCTGGATTTTTAAGATCATAATCAGAAACTTCAACACTATGCAATATTGCTTTTCTAGGGTGACTACTATAGAACAGCAGAAAGCAGCCAGGTCAGGGTGAGTCATGGTTGCTGTCATACCTGGTCCCAATGAATTTTCCCTTAAAAGTCTAAATGGTCCTGGAAAGATCCCTTCTGACTTCCACTTACTGGCAGAAACCAAGTTCTGGAGGCTGTTGATAATACTACTTTGGTTGCCCAGCAATAGCTACTTTGTTTCATAAAATGGGGGAGGCACATTTTGGTGGCATTTTATCATGTTTTGTCATTTTGGAGGTCTTTGACCCTTACAAGGTTTTTTTTTGGGGGGGGGGATTTCAGATTTTTTGGGGTGTGTTTGATTTGGGGCTTTTCATGGCTTTGTAAAATGTTCTGTCTTGTTTTTCCATGACCACAATCTCCATATTTAAGTATCCACAAATGGGGTAATGTTTTACCTAATTCCATGATAAAACCAATAGAGACTACTGGAAATATCTAGTGTCACTCCTGCTCCTTAGTTTCTCAAGGGTTAAAGTTTGGGGCTGTAGAATTTCCTGCTGAACCTGGACAAGAAGGAAGCCTAAAGCATCGGTAAGGGAACCTGGTAAAGGGATCGGCAAGTACAGCACTATTGTGCATATATTTGATGACCTGAAAACTTATGCTGGATTACATTTTGGGAGCAAAATATCCACAAAAGTTAATATTTATGCAGCCCAAAAACAACAACAAAATCCATGATTTGTTGTTATTGGGAGATATGGATGAATGGATGTGTGAAAATATCTGGAAATTAACTCAGGTAATGATGGCTATAAACTGAAATCCAAATGGGAAATGTTGTGCCCCTTGAAAAGCCATCTAGCTGGGTCAGGAGCACTGATTCCTCCTGAAGATTTTGTACAATGATCTCTAACTCACAGTGTTGTGTCTCCCCCTATAGCATTTAGAAAGAGCATACTGCAAAATGCCAATCTACTGAATTGTCAGTTGCATTAGCAGATTGCTTTTACAAGGCCCTAACCAAATAACAGAACACAACATGTAACCCAAGCAATCCCTCCTGTAAATCATAAACACATTTTAATGAGCATGCTCCAGGGTCAAAAGAGTCTGCAATAACACACACATACCCTTTATCCAAAAAGTAGTACAGCTGCAAACTGGAGTATCTGAACCATTGACACCTTGGCCATAGGGTAGCTACAGGTCATGCCCAAGTTCTGAGCTGTCCTCCCCTGACAGATTTTGCTTCTGCTCATCACAGCCTGCTATTGCATCCAGCAGCCTGCTTACGAGCTCATTACATTTCTTATCACACACTTCATTTCTGTGCAAAATACTTCTCTTTCTGCTGGGCTTGTCTATTGTGTAGCATTAGCTCAAGGCACTATCAGGAATAAATGAGAGTAGCCACTGAGGAGGAAAACAGATGGAATAATCTCTACTTTTATTATTATTTGGGCTATTTGTTACTTTTAGGCACTCATCCTCTCAGGTGTTGTGGCACTGAATGGGTAGTGGTGTAAACTGTCTTCCTTGAGTAGGATTAAACTGTCTTCTTTAAGTAGGATTAAACATTATTTTGTAGAACCCAGTTTACCATTATAGAATAGAATCAATACACCATGGGACTATATGATGTTCAGCAGATATAGTCAAGCTCTTTCATGTCCAATTGATTTCATTTTAAAACATATATTTAAATTTCTACCATTGAAATAAGTTGTTAGATGGCTAGCTGACCCCTCAAAATTTCTTCTGGTTTTAATGGTTATAGTGAAGAAAATTTTACATGAACTAAGAATAGGGAATACAGGCATAGAATAAGCCACCTTTTCCCTTTGAGTGCCAGGGGGAAAAAAATACCTACAAGAGTTACCTTGGACCTGGCAGGTCTGAGTCTAAAAAATAGTGATGAACATATTTCACTCCAATCATCTTATTCCATAACTTCAGCCAAGAAATGCTGCTCCACAGGGACTTGCTTCTGCTGCTTGATTAAAGAATTGACCAAGTATGCTAAGCAAAATGGTTTGGTGTGCCATTGCTTAGCACATGCACCAGGGATTGCTACCCATGATCTAGCATAGTTGCTAAAAGCTATGGATCTAGAACTCCTTGGCTCAAATAATATTCCATTTTACTGTACAGTGTTAGTCAATCCACTCAGTCTTAACCTCATCTGCATTGCATACCTTACAGGACTATGGTAAGATTGGTAACACTAGGGGAATTCAAACAAAGTAGGTCTGTGGAAGTCCTGAATAGGTGCTGGAGAATTTAATCAAACAGATAAGGGCAATAAACTAAGCTTATTCCAGACAAGATCAACATGTTGCTCTATGGAGAAACTGCTTGGGTACTGTGGATCCATACTGTCCTGGAAGGCATTGCACTCCATCTAAAGGAGCAGGTACATAGTGTGAAAGTGCCACTGGAACCTGACCTACAGGTGAGGCTCAAGTCACCTATATGGCATGCAATGTCTTTCATCAACTGGTTAATTAGCTGTGACCATTCCTTGAAAAACATCATCCAGCTATAGAAATCCGTATTGTGATTACATCCTAGATTACTTGAATGTGCTCTGTGTGACGATGTCTTTGAAAACTATTTGAAAACTTCATTTGTTCCTTTTATTTACCCTATGCTGGTCTGCGACCATAATAAAGACTGACATGACTCAGTTGTTCCAAAATGCTGAGGACAGCTTGTTGCCAGGGATTAGTTACAGGGATCATATCAACCTTGTGCTGAAAGATGTACAGTGGAGACCCATCCATTTCTGAGCACAATTCGAAGTGCTGGTTCTTATCCATAGGACCGCCCAGAGCCCTCTGGGGGTTGGGTGGTCTATCAAGACTTTATTATTATTATTATTATTATTATTATTATTATTATTATTATTATTATTATTATTATTATTATTATTATTATTATTATTATTATTATTATTATTATACAAAACAGTTATACACAGCAAACAAGATCAATATGCTGGATTTTGTATTACATCACACGTCGGACACTTCCCAAGCATCTAGGACTGTGTGATGTATCGACGAATAATGCGTGCTTATTATTATTATTATTATTATTATTATTATTATTATTATTATTATTATTGTTGTTGTTGTTGTTGTTGTTGTTGTTGTTGTTGTTGTTGTTGTTGTTGTTGTTGTTGTTGTTGTTGTTGTTATTCAGACTGTCTCTTTCTATACTATCCAGTCCACCACCTACGATCTGCCTCTCAAGCCCTTCTTTGAGTGACCCTCACTTTGACATGTGAGGCTGGTGGTACATGGTAATTTCTGTGATGTTATTTTTCCCTTGAAACACTCTTCCTATTGAGATTTATTGGACACCTACTTTGTTTTCTTTTAGGCACCCGACTAGAATCCTTCTTTTTGTTTAACCTCTTGTTTAACTTCTAAGTTGTGTCTTATCAGCTTTCTAATGGTCTATTTCTGATTTATGGATAGTTTTTATGCTGCTGTTATGCAAAGGCTTGTTTTTTTTTCAAAAATTGGGTTTTAAATGGTTAAATTTTTTTATGCTGTGGTTTCTAATTGTAAACACCCTCAAACAGGACCTTAAAGAGGCAGCATAGTTATATTCTACATCAATAAATACATTCATTACCAAGTGGAAAACTGGATAATTGAAACAGAATAGGAAAATACCTGCTCAGCAATGGCCAATTAGATGGAAGAGTTAAAGACAATAATGTGATTTGAGTCGAAAAGTGCTTTAGAGACAAACAAGATCTTCAGTGTATAAGCTTTCAAAAGCCACGTTTGCTTGGTGAAATTGGAAGCTTTGACTTTCAAAAGCTTATAGCCTCCAAATCTTGTCAGTCAATAAGGTGTGACTGGAATCTAATCTAGTTATTCTGCAGCAGACCAACATGGCTACCCTCTTCTCAAAGACCTAACCTGGACCTTGGAGTGGCAGAAACACTGATCTCTAGACTCTGAATCAGAATCCAGATACTAAAAAAAAGTTTTAATTTTAATTTTTTATCAAAGGTAGTAAAACACAGCATTAAAAAAACAGAAAACACAGATCAAAGTGCAATGCAGTCACACAAAGAAAACAATAAAAGGCTAAAGTCTGCATACCATAAAGAAATACTTGCAGGCAAAAAGGTAGTAGATGTCTTCAGTGTATGTGCAAAGTTCATGCAAAATTTCAGGCAGGGTTGAGGACCAAAACAGAAAACAAAACAGGAATGTAATTGATATCACTGATAGAACTAATTTATTATTTAGGTTGACCAGGAAAAGTGATCATTGATTAACCAATCAGGGCACATTCTGAACAGAATATTCTGGCCTGTAAGCAGGGCTGTCTTCCCCTCTAATACAACACCTTTTTGAACACTCTCCAAACTAACCAGTCCCAGCTGGTTGAAATTAAGGAAGATTATTCCATCTCTCTAACAAGCAAAGTGACCTTGAGAAAACAGAAAACTCATTCCCAATTTACAAGACCTGATTTTAAAAATCTTTTTAGCTCATGAAAAGGCAAAAAGATTTTACTTGGCCTTTAGCAAACAAAATGGATTCTCTATTGACACCTCTTAAATTATCTTCATGGGAAAATAATATAATTCTTCACTCAAGGAAGAAAACAACAAACACGGCTTAAGTTATGAAGTCAAATTTTCAATGATATAATTTAGCTACTTTAATCATATGACATAGTGGGTGTTCCAATTGTATTAAACAAATTTTACTAATTTTATAACACTAGAGTTTAAGCATCCTATTCGGCTTTTTTAAAGTAATTCATGACATTAAAGATGCTACAGAATGATTGATATACAATTTTACAGTGTATTATTCTTCATTAAATATGCAATAAGTTTGAGTTCATCTAGATATTATGTCTACAAAAAGAAAGACAGCCTGAAAAAAATGCAGTTATCTTTCTTTTTCCTTTTTTTGGTGACATTTCATGGATTGTCAGCATTGTCTGTGCCTCTGTGCCATAGCAGAAGCAGGAAAGAGGCATCTCTGAACATTTAAGAAACTACCACATGGTGGAACTACCTCATGGTTTACATATCATTATAATAGAAGTCCTTGTGAGGAACATATATTTCTTATATAGAAAAGATGTATGCAGCTGCCCATATTTTATTGTCTGGGAACAGTATCCTGATACCTGATTGATCTGGTAGAACTAGCAGCACATTCCTTTCTGGCTGCTGATTGTCTCTATGAAGTTGATAAGTAGCAAAAGCTAAAGAGGTAGGTAAGACTCAAATTTGAAAAAAGGTAGGTAGACCCAAATTTGTACAGCTGAAAACTGATAGAACAAAGGGCAACCTGACATACTTGTACAGATGAGAATTGATCATTCATCCCTTGATGACTCACTACTGAGTGTGTGAAAGAAAATAAAAATAAAATTGAAGAAAGCAATTGTGAACAGAGCTAATATGAATTTGTACAGATATTTTATCTGCGGCATTTGATCACTTGTGTGTATTATTCATAATTTTGTTAGCTATAGCATATCTTATTCTAATCACCAGTACAACGACTATAGATGGTTTTCAGTTCAGTTAAAAAACCATGCTTTTTCATCAATTTCATCAGTTGAAGAACTCAAAATAGCTAATTCCTATACATAGATTTTAAAAACCAGGAGTTTTGGTGTGTGCTACTGAAACAGCTAAAACTTTATCAGCATTCCCCCAATGTTCAAGTTAATGCTAAAGCATCATTCAGAGAGTATGGCACAATGCAATGAAATAGTATGTAATGAAAATCTGTATCATTTGGTATTCCTTATTACAATCAGCCATCTATTCATTTTTCCTGGATATGATATAGAACACACCATTACATTTTCCTCCTATAAGAACATGTTATGTTCAGTTACACTGAAAAGGGAGTATTTCATATTCTGTTTTCAATATGAATGGTATTGCCCTCTGATTCTTTTAAAGACATGAATGGAATTATTTACTATAATTTCACCTATTTCCATTTAAATTAGGGGAAAAAATGTCATCAGTATATGTCAAGAAGTTCCCCTAAGCCAAGAGAAACTCCTGATTATCAAGCTGCAGCTCTGCTGCAAAGTTGGGAACATAAGTGTCCCACCAGCCCCATAAACGTAGCTGGCAGCTCAGTCGGTTGCAGGTTCAGAGTAGCTCACCAAGTCATTGACATGTAAGCAAAGAACACACAGGAAAAGGACAAAAGCATTATTTAAAACAAATGCACAGTAATGCAGATGACAATAGCAAGCTGGGAAAAGAAACAACAAAATCCTGCTCCCAGACCAAAGAGAATAATAGTTTCAGCAACAGTTTAGGCACACAACACCAGTTCAAGATGTTACCTCCTGGCTCAGCTTGGTCCAGAGTAGTTCAAGTCCTTCAGTCCTCCCTTGTCCAAGGGTCCAAATGGTACCTTGGAACCTGTGGTAAAGTTCTTAGAACACAAATTAGTCTTAATTGATAATCTTTTTTATCTACAACACCCCACATGGGTTTTATCCTTGACCCAATCAAATATAAGAGGTTTGCCCTGGCCATAAACCCCTCCCTATCAGTATGACACAGCTGTTTAGTTCTACCAAAGATAACAATCTTTGGTAATTCTACCAAATTATCTGCAGCTGTCCATTAACATCTGGAAAGGGGAGTCATAGCATTGGAGTGTAGAGCAATTAGTCAGGCCAGGCATGTCCGGAGAAGCCTGGAACACAAAGAAAAATCAAGTCTCCATAAATAGAAAGGTCACCATAGATAGAAAAAGGCTACCTATTTTATTATTTATGTTAGTTATTTGTTTAATTTATATTCCCCTATATGC